>NW_028258364.1:2630500-2943145 GCF_053883595.1 Heterocephalus glaber
AAAGGCAGGAAGGATGCCCACTATAGATAAGATCTTGGCTAGTTTCAGTAAATAAAAAGAGGGCCTCACAGACAAGTGTATGGGCAAATGGCTATAATCTTAGTTACTTGGGAGGCTGAAGCAGAAGGATGAAAAGTTTAAGCCTGGGAAATTTAGCAAGACCATATTTCAAAATAAGAAATTGTGCATGAGACCCTGGGTTGAATCTCAGAGAGAGAGAGAGAGAGAAAGAGAGAGAGAGAATGAGAACGCACTGGTAAGGTGTGGGGAGCTGTGTCATGATGATCTCATGCTGCTGCCCACAGAGTGAATCCTACACATGTTCCCACTTAAAACAGGATGCCTGGTCCACCTTGTCCACCCCTCATAGTCCAGGCTTCACGCATCTCTCAACCCCTCAGTCTCTTTCCCACAGGTCTCAAAACAACTGGATACTACACTGGGGCTCCCTGGGTCCTGGCCTGTGGACTCCATGGCATGGACAGGGTTCCCATCACTTTGCTTGCTTTGCCCCCCCACACACACACACCTATGATGGGAGTTTTTTTCTTTTTTACAGTGACAAACATCACAGATATTTATGAAAATTGACTTATACTACCAATAGAAGAGTTCATTTATCTTGTAAATGTCCATCTCTAAAAAGCCTAAACCCCTAAAAAGGCACCCAGAAAGGGCTGTGAAAGCTTGCTGTTATAATCCCAGGAGAACCCCTACCTGAACTTACCTATCGGAACCCCCTGCAGGATAGAAGCACTTTCAGAAGAGCAAGAGTGGGAGAGTAGAGAAAAAGATTACCATGTACCTTTATAAGGTCTGAACGAACCAGAAGAAATGGAAGAAATGTTTTGCATCATGCTCTGGACTTGAAATATGTTTTTGACCCTGATGGGTAAGACTGGATCCTTACATAGCTGCATACTTCCCCAAGTATCTGCGGCCCACAAGAGCTGGGTGACACGTGGATGTCTGCAGCATGGGTGGGATGTCCTTTAAAGCACCCATTCATGTTCCAGGGATGAGGTCCTTACTCCATGGAAGCTTCCAGGCCCTGGGACACTATTCTAGCTAGTCAGGCCCTGAATCAGCCCCAATGAGCCTGGTGACCCTTAAGGACTCAGATGTATTCCAGCCACACTCTCCTTGTCTCTCTGACATCCTCACTTCCATTGCTTCTGCTTCAGATACAGTTACACCATCATGTTCATTTCTAGGAGAGGCAAAGTGGGCCTCTTAGGAATCACCCCCTATTTACCTTCATTATATCACACACCCTTCTAAATGAGAATTAGAAAATCTATGAGAATGTTCTCTGCTGTTGGAGAGCAGTAAAGTGAATTGTTCTACTAGCTAGAATCATGTAAATCTAATTAATCAGCATTTATTGTAACGCCTCAACAATAGATATGCTCACTATACCTTTCCCTCTTCCCTTACTCCATCCCCAAATGAATGACTTCAGTGGTTATGCAATGCTTATAAAATAATATACTCTTCAGGAAATAAGTCACATTTACGTGATAAGCTACTTAAAGCTCATGTAACCATTTAGGAATCCCAGTGAGAAAGAAGGGAGGTAGGGATGGAAGAAGGGAAATCTAAGGAAGAAACTTATTTGAGGGATATGTGGGAGATCATCCTATGTGGGTAGCCTTCGAAATCCAGAATTCATCACTAAGAATAGTTCTATGAAAAACACTTTAGATTCTGTCCTCAGTTTAGAACATCTTAAACATAACACAGGATGCACCAAATCTATCCATTACTAAAACAGAAAAATATTAAGTGACAGATTGTAATTATGTTCAAACGTTATTTCTTTAATTTAGAGGCTCTTTCCAGTAAGTTAGCAGGAACACTGGAAAAAGTCGATATGACTGTGGCGGACTCTAGATGTGATCAATACCATGTCCTGTAGCAAAATAAAGAATTTGAGCATTATGAAGCTATATATCCTTCGTCCAGCACTACTTTAATATTGACAGTGGTGAAAATGTTGCCACTAATGGAAGGTCTGCAGGCTTCTATCTGAGCTGATAATGATCAGGAACTGTGGGCTCACACACACATGAACCCACACCACACATGCACACACAAGGCTAAAATTGAACTGCCTCAAGGAGAAAAGGAATTAGGAAAAAAAGTAGACTTTGCCTATCATGCTTACTTCCTTATCAAAACACCAGTTTGTAAGATTAGGCCAATCCAACAGCTAGAGCTTTTTCTTCAAGATCTGGTGACTAAAGCTGCCGTCTGGATGTCCCCTGGTAGCACTGTAGACTGGCAATGAACAAGCTTGGATCCCAGCCCTGGCCCAGACCATCCACCCGGTCCAGTTCAATATGATAGAGTTCTGTGGACTTGGATGTGTATCTTGATTTTGTTTCTTGCAAACTGAATAGCTCAGGCGCCTTTGATTGCACACAGAGCACCTCAGCCTCTTTCCTCCTTATTCATATCTTTATGTCATGTCATGAAGACACGTCTTCATGTCTTTATTCAGGAATCTACCTCTCTCCCATGCATCTTGTGTGACTTAGAGAAAAACCAAGCAAATGAGTCCTGAATCATCTAAAATTCACTCAAGGGCTATGATGATTTTTATTTTTTGGTCTGAGAGGGAGTATATGGGCTTAATTGACTTAATCTAATGAAAGTATATGTCAAAGTCCCACAAAAAAGAGTACAAAAACACTCTAAGTATCTAAAGAAGGGGAAAATAGTACTAGTTAAACTAATACAATTAATCACAGGCTGCTAAATAGATAAGAGAAGCAAAACAGAGGAGAGGATACACAAGATTAAAGCCCCCTGGGCTAGAGGAGCAAAAGAGAACTGGTACTCCCCATGGGTACTGTGTCAGGAAAGCTGCTAAAGCAGCCACTGTGCCACTGCTCCCGGAGGAGCTGAATCTCCAAGCAGAATCAAAGCATCCGTGATCACCACACACTCCCCAAGGCGCCAGGAGAAGCCAGGAGACAGAGAAGTCTCCTTCCTTCCTCTGGTTTTCCAGCCTCTTGTGAGAGGCCATTGGTAAGACCTAAGAGGAAGCTGAGTAGCAGGAGAGCCTAGACCCCCTCTAGAGGAGAGGAGAGAACAGCAACCATGGAACTGAGAGACAGCAGGCTCTGTAGGGCACAAGGTTTACAGAAACTACCTATGGGGAAGGGGTCCTTTCTCATGCATGCCAAGTATAAATAAATACATAAGAGTGGCATCCCAGTTTCTGCAGACAGCCAGCTTATATCCTCAAGGGGTATCAGCTGCAGGATAAAGTTGACTTGCTTATGGCAGAAAAGAAAGAACCTGCATCCACGGAGGCATTAGTGGGCTAGCAATTCACCCAATACGAAGACTTGCCTACCTCTGAACATCCTATTTTGGATAAAAATACATTTTTGTTATTTCTGGTTTGAGTCTGGTAGGTGCTGACTGCTAGAAGTGCCCTACTGATATGTTTAAAAGCCTCAGTTTTCTTATCTGTCAAATTGAGCTGATAGCATAATAATGGCATCTAGTACTTGAATATGGGACTATTCAATGGGATAATGCATGTAGAGCATGTAAAAAATATCTAGATCCTATTGCACCTGTTTCTTTGGAGAATCCTAACATATATTCCACTGTATGTACTGTCTGTATATACTACTTTTGGAGATATTTTTATATTGAATAAAACTGCAGCTCTACCATGTAATCTATTGTTTTTTAAATTCCTCATTTTATTTGCATATATACATTGACACCCCAGGGAACCAGCTCTATTTCAGGAGTCCCTAGCTCTCCTTACCCAGCCAACACCCCAAACCTACACAGAAGAATGAGCCCTAGATAAACAATGCCCAAGATTCAAATATCAATCCCATGGATTGTATCAGAATTCACTTAACAAAAACAGGGGCATAGGGATCAGTGCCCATGAGACATCCCTACCCCTTTGTAAACATTAACACCCAGGTACCAGAGCCTGGGGAATGTATGCAAATATGAGGCTACCATACTGTGTCCCCATAGGGCCAAGGACACAACTGGCAACCATACGGAGGGTTTGCCCCCACTGAAGCCTAACAAGTGCCAAGGGTAGAAAGAAGGCAGACACCCCATGCCTAGGGGCTCACATGAGACAGCATCAATGCTCTTTCCATAGGAATTTTCCACACAGACAATATCCTGGATGATTCTGGCGAAGATGCTTTGAGTCAGCTGATTTTCCTAAGCAAACAACTCCATAAATGTTGCACCCCAGGACTCTGCTAGTTTCTTCCCTTTGACAGCCTGTACCTCTCTGTCTGGAGAGAAATCAACCTTGTTCCACACTAGCACCACTGGCAACTGGGTCTTCCCATGGCCTTTGTGTAGCTCCTGGTACAGACTTTCAATGACTTGGAAGCTATGCAGAGAGGTGACAGACTACACAAGACATAACCACAGACCCCAGTGATGAATGAATAGGGTAGAATGTGGTACTCATCCTGCCCTACTGTGAATTGTATCTGCACTGGGAGCTGGGGATTTAGCTCAGTGGTGCTGCACCTGGCTCGAAAGGTCCTGGAAGAAAAAAAAAGAATGGAATTATATCTGGATATTAGTTTCATTATCTCCACCCTTAACCAGTCAGTAAATGCCTGCTCATTGATGTCTCCCTCTGACTTTTCCATCAGCTGTCTGGAAGCCACTGCTAATCCATTGGAGGAATCTTCTCCCTATTAAAATCATTACTCCAGGCTAGACAGAGGCTGCTGACCGAGGAGAGAGGCAAGACTTTTATCGCTACACACATATATGCTTACTTTTTTAGCTTAATGGATTAGAGCACCTAAACACCAAGATGATCAGCATCATAAAGGCAGCAGACTTTAATGCATTTTTTCAAGAATTCAAAAGCTATAAGTTATTGATTAAGCAATGAAGAGTTCATCCCATCATTTTCTTTGTGATTTGTGTAACACTGTAAGAAAGGTGTTGTGAATCAAAGTGTTGTGAATTTAGCGATATTTGAATACTAATACTGTCATGAGGATTTTTTACTGAAATACCGTTGGTTGAATTATACTATATTATGAGAGCAATAACTCAGTAATGAAAACAGGACTCTACAACATCTTCCTTGTCAGTTGGTACCCATCAGCCTCTTATGGACAGCCCTTCATAATCGTGATCTCCTCATATGTTGTATGGCTGAGATGGTGGGCTATTATTGTCACTATACATCAACAAGAATTATGTTTCTCCACCCACTTCAGCTGTGGTTGAACCATTTCTCACCCATGAGAAGAATACACAACTCATTATGCAAAACTTGGCACCTGCTACCTACATTTTCTACAGTTCTTCAATTTTCTTCTACCCTGTATATTTTGTCAGATGAAAAAAGTCTTTTGCAAGAGGAAAACAACTAGACACAGTTTCATCATTTTGCTGATGCCTTAAATTTATCAGTGCAATTTTTCCTCTTTCAAATTTGTGCAAATTTTCTGGTGTGGAGAGACTCTAACATGGCTGGAAACATAAGAGGCCCAAGTCCTAAACATTACCTGCTACCTTGCACCATATAACAATGGGAATGTCTTTAATTTCTCTATATTTCTGTTCCCTAAATTAGAGGCTTACATAAAATTATTTCCATATCTCTTCTTGTTCCAAAATCAAGCGGCTTATCATTCTCACTGCCAAAACCTGGGATGGTGGAAGGCGAGATTGTCTGGGTGAACAGCTCCCAGCTGCCACGATGACAGGGTAGACTTGGATCCTCTTTCAGGAAAGCAGCTTGCTCCAGGAAGAGCCTCTGGCACATTAACAGAAGAAATTACTTTATGGCTGCTTCCCCCCAGCCAGAACATGATTCCTTTTACTTTAAGAAGTAAGTGGAGTTATTCCTGTCTAACCTACATATCAGCTGCTCCCCAGACCAACCACTTCTTCACTATGTGCCTAAGTGCAACATGGCATTTCTCTAAGAGAGAAAATCACTCAGGATCTCATCAGAACAAGCACACCTGAATGATCCAGACGGCATCTGAAAGTACTCTCCTTTTAACCTTTTCTTCCCCAAAGTATTATTTCTCCCTCCTTTGCTTTCCTTTCTTTTTATGCAAGAAAGTTGAGCACTAGCCTGAGGTAGCTACTACCTGCAGGTTCGTCAGATTCTTTTTCCTGCCCACAAGAAATTCTATTAGCTATTACACATAACTCTGCAACCTCACTTCCAAGTAGGAAGAAAGGGTGTGAGAAAGGTGTATTAATAAGATCTCCAAGCCAGGCTGCCATGCACAGGGCTTCATGCACCATTTAAGCACAGAGAGATTTTAGTTTCTCTCAGATTAAACAAAAATTGATTGTACAGGTTTATAACTGGAGCTTTCTATGTCTTCATCACCTTAAGAAAAAGGTTTTATTGGTTTTCAGCTAATTTTGAACAAAAATTTTGTCTCATCTTACCAATTCCTTTTTAAATACTACAGAATATTAACAGTGATAATCTGTTATTCTATGTCTTCTTTAACTTCACAATAATCATTTCATGTAAAGCTGATGTATTTCATGTTTTATTTGGTATTTGTGCATTTCTAATGAAGTTCACGTATTTAGTCTGTCAAGGAAATAATGTGACAATATTTACTCTCATCTTCAATATAAGCAGAGTTTAAACAGGAGGAATAATTATTTTGGCCACCATTCTGTGATAAAATATTAATAATCATGTTTTTAAAATAATTCATGCATAATGAAAGTGTGTGCCTAAAACTACCCTACACACTGTGATTTTTTAATACCATGAAATTAAATTGTGAAACAAGCCTTGCAATGATGTCAAAATAATATTTTCCAGTTAGCAAAATATATAAGGGATAAAAATAATACTAGTTTTTTTCAGTGACCTGTTAAATGAAGACAATCTTTCTCTATTCCTTTTCCAAAGGAAATACATAAATTATTTAAACTTATCACTGCAACACGACTTTGTCAGAATATAATATTTATTAATCTGGAATATCTAGTATTTTCAAAAAGCACATAATATTAAACATTGTTTTGTATTAAAGTGGGGTATCTAAGCCCTGAACTCTGCAGCCAAGCTGCCTAAATTAATTCCTTGGCTTCACTTAAAACTTCCCTGTGACCTCAACTCTCTGTGACTCAGTTACCTCACCTGGCAGCTGCACATGAGAGTGAGAAGCTGTGCCTATGGAGGGGGACTCGGGAAGAGCCAAGCTCACTTACAGCAGGAACTAACCCAGCCCAGGACCTGACCCACTCCCTCAGACAGCACTAACCATCCATGATGGTGGCGCCTCATGACCTACTTATCTTCCACTGGTCACATTTCTTCAAGGTTCTACTCTCTCAACATTGCAACACTTGGAATCAAGCTTCCAGCACACAAACATTAGGGGAGCAAGCCACAGCAAATGAGTAATCCATGTTTCCTACTACATTTTCCTAGTCCACTCACTCTCCTCAGCCTTCAATGAAAGATCTTCAGAGTAGGTTTCTGCTGTACTTAAATGGATATGAAGACTTTTTAAAGGGCACATGAACATAGGTAGTTTTATGGCAATAGCCAGATCTCTAATTCCCATGTATTTTTTCCTAAAATCATTTACCTAAGAAAAGATTTGCTTGACATTGGGGGTCTTCTCTTCTCCTCTCTTCTTTCCTCTTCTTCTCTCTCCTCCCATTTCTCTTTCTCAATTTTCTTTCTCAGAGCAATTTTAGGTTCACACCAAGTACACAGTCCCTGCCTCCCCCTATATACAACCTCTCCCAGCATCAATACCCCATACCAGAGTTGTACAGTTGTTAAAATCAAAGAATCTACATCAACACATTATCGCCCAAAGCCCATCATAGTTTCCACTGGGGTTCTTTCATATTATTGTACACTCTCTATATTTTAACAAATGTATAAAGACATGTATCTTACTGCTATGTCCCCAAGTCTCCATATGGATGTAAATGCTTGGTCCCTAGGGTGGTAGTAGTAGGGGGTGTTTTGGATCTTCAGAAGGACCTAGGCCATTGGAAGCTCTCCCTCAAGGAGGACTGTAGGATCCCAGATTTGTCTTTCATTATAGTGATAAAAACGTAATATGTCACCCTTACTGTAGCATATAGATTAGTGTCCCTGCCCTAGAACTCTGTCTCACTATTCATCCCCTTCCCCAGCTCCTACCAACCACTGATCTATTTATTACCTTCATACTTTGCCTTTTCCAGAATGTCACATGACTGGAGTCATACAATATACAGCACTCCTATTTCCAATTTTTCCCCATTTTATCAATCTCTTACCCATTCCTAATCTTAATATTGCATATTTCCAAATAAAAAACAATTCCTTTAATAATGCTTCTTTTTCCATCCTTCTCACTAAGAGATACATTTCTAATACATTGTACTTTGTATGCGACAAGAAACCCTTTCTCTGCTAAATGCCTATGGTAGTCAGCTTCCTTTTACTGTAAAAAAAATTAAATAAATAAAATTTAAAACTTCAGACAATCAACTTAAAAAGAGAAGAGGGCTATTTTGGCTCATTTCAGAAGTTTCAATCTATGATTGATTGGCCCAGTCTTAGTTACTTTCTTGTCATTGAGACACAATACCTGACAGCCACAACTTAAAGGAAGGGATGGCTTATATTGGCTCACAGTTTCAGTTTATAAGAGGCAGGCTCCAAGGCAGAAATGGCATGATGAAAGGGTCTAGGGGAGGAAAGCTGTTCATATCATGGTGGCCAGGTAGCGGGGGTGTTGTGGGGGGAGAGACAGAGGAGCCTAGAGGGAGATACACCCTTCCAGGTCCAGTGACCCACCTCTAACCAGACCCCACTCCCTAACAGCAAGTCAGCTATGAATGAACACCTTTGTGGATAAATCCACTGACGAGTACATTGTCCTATCATCCAATCACCCTGCAAACACATGAGGCTTTAGGGGCAGATCCCAGATCTAAACCATAACAGTACTGTAGTCCTGTGGTGAGACAGCTCATCCTAGAGCACATAGTGGTGCAAAGCTACTCACCTCATACCCAGGAAGAAAAAGAGGATGAGACCAGAGTCCCACAGTCTGCTTCAGAACACCCCCAACACACAGGCCTAAAATCTCCTGCTATGCCCTACCTCTTACAGTTTCCACCACCTCCAAGTAGTACCAAGCTGGGACTCTTTAACACATGGGCTTTTATGAGACATTCCAGGTCCAAACTGTAGCACTGGCTTCCATGACTCTCCCTACCCTATTATGTAGTCTAGAAATGAGCAGCTCAAAATGTAGTGAGGATTCTAGCTGATATCAGCCTCAGGAAGCTCAGGAAGCTACCTCCTCTTTCCATGGAATTATCCTACCCCCATCCCCTAGTGTTACATAGTCAAATAAGAGTTCTCTGTCCCACACCAATGCCATGGACTTGCAGAAGTGGAATCCTCAGCCTAAACACCCCTCTCTGTGGGATGAGAGCTTGAAAGAATCTGTGTGTTCCTCTACTGTCCCTTAGATGTAAGACACCCAAGAAGCCAGGCTCAGAGCCTCCTCTGTGTTCACATTCAGGATGTTTGTGCCTTCATTGTAATAATTGTCACAATTTATCAATTATACTGTTTCAATTAAATGTGTATGGCTAGCATTTATAGTAATAAATCAATACAAAAGAAATTGTTGTACAGGAAGTTTGTGTAATAGAAAAATATGATACATATTTAAATTTAAAATATTATTACAGTAAAAAACACATTGTCATTAAGCCCCCTCAAAATACTCCCTCATTTTGTATATACTTATTTCATTATTATTTGCAAATGCCATAAAAATATTATTGTTATTACTTCAATTTATTATATTTTAGACGTCAATTTAAAAATATTTGAAAATATATGCCAATTTTCAAAAGGCTCTAGGGGGGATTATGATTTTTAAAATCCAACAAAGTAACCTAGCCTGCTTTGTTTCCTATACCAGCACCTCTTTACCTATCCTCACACTTGCTTGGTTGGAATCTTTCAGCCCTTTCTATAGGTGTGTATGTGTGTGTTTAGGTGTATAAAGTACAAAGATTGTACAATATGAGCTCAACTATCCTAACAGTTGCTCAATATTTGTCTCTTGAAATCTATTGAAATGAGTGGAAAAATAAAATGTTTTAAATTTACAAGAAAGCAAAATAGGCTCTAAAGATAAGATTCTCTATGTGTGTCCTTTTCTCTTCGTAAGTTTGCTATGACAGCGGATCATGAGTGGTCTGCATGCCAAAGAACATAACCCTAGCTTTGTCCTGTCCACCTCCCCCTTTTTCAATGAAGAACTTTTATGAAGAGTCAGAACCTTGCTACTCAAATTGTAGTCTAAGGATCAGCAATGTTAGTATCACCCAAGAGCTTCTTAGAAATAAAAATAGTCAGGCCTGACTCTAGGCTTTTGAAGAAAAGGTAGAGTTTTAACAGTATATTTGGATGATTCCAGTGTTTGTTACAGTTGGATGAGCAGTAAAGTAACTGGTGGCACTGGTTGCCTTAGTTATGTGACAAGTGACAACTACACCTGAGGAGGCTCCAGTTCCTCACTGCCTAAATGTGTTCTTAGTTATTCCATGACCACCATCATCATTAATGGTAATAACAACAAATATTTTAGATCAATTAACGAGTCACTTTCACATATATTGCCTAACTTGATCCCAATTACATTCTTCAATATAGAACAAAGTGCTTTCTGCAAAGTGTGCAAATTCAATTGCAGCCATGTGAAGAGATGTGGATGGAATCTCTTGAATTGTTTTTAAAAATGAGCATGCACTAAACCCAAAGAGTTACTTGGAATTATTTTCAATTTTTATTTTTAAAATTTATTTATTTTTGTTCTTTTGAGGCAGGGTCTCCATGTATCTCAGACTGGCCTCAAACTCATGATCTTCCAACCTCAGCCACCCAAGTGCTGGTTACAAGCATCCCCAATGATGTATTTTCAAATTTAATAACATCAATACTTTTCATTTAAATATATTTTCCTAAAATCCAGATTTTAGGAAAAACATAATAGTGCTTTTGGGGGTGTTGATTTTATTGTTACATCATGCAAATTTAGATCTGGAAATCATGCTAATAAAATTATGTCAACAAAGGGCAAATAGCTTGTTCAAGGTAGGGGCAAAATACAAACTAAATTGAAACTTCTGCTTGTTCAAAAAGAAGGTAATGGATTTATTCATATAATCATAATAATTCATGATTAATAACATTTTATCATATTATATATTATAAATATTATAATATTTTAGTATTAAGTACATTTACCCCATCCAAAGGAGACTGTTACTCAAAAATAAATTCTTAATGTGCTTAGAAGCTATCTGCATATTTCACCAGTTTAAAACTAAACAACCCTTCTCTCATTGATACTTTGGCACTTCTGATCAGTGACTGGTAAATACTGAATGACTGATCCATTTATGAAGATGTAATTGGACAGCATCCACAATCCTGAATCACTTTAGGGAAAAATTGCAAGTTATACCAGAATGATGCATGACATTTTAACAAGGGCCCTTTGCCAAGAGGACATGTGTTAAGACATGAAAAATAAGCTCTCAATTATTCAGCCACTCCTCTTACCTAAGCACCATCATGCACTATACAACAACATTTTGGCATTGACAGGCCACATGTCAGTAGTAGTCCTGTAGATTATATTGCACAGTGACATCTTAGCAAGTGTAGTTTGCATCTGTGCATGCTATAAGGTTTGCACAATGATGAAATTCCTTAGTGACACAATCCTCTAAACAGAATATACTCCCCATTATTAAGTGACATGTGAATGCATATGTGAAATAGATTTCTGCACACTGAGAGACCCTTCCTTATGGTGAAACTCAGAACAGGAGCCGGCTGGATCTGTGGTCTGAATGTGTGCTTTCCCCAAAGTTCATAGGCTGAAACATGACCTTCAAGGTGATATGAGGAGGTGAGACCTTTGAGAGGTGATTAGGCCCTCATGAATGAGATTTGGGTCCTTATAAAAGAGTCTGGGAGCTCTTTGCCCCATCTGCCATGTGAGGTCACACAGAAATTGCTATCGATGAGGAAAGAGTCATCAGCAGACACCAAATCTGCTGGCACTTTGACCTTGGACCTCCCAGTCTGTGAGGACTGTGAGCAAATGTCTATCACTTTTAATTACCCAATATAAGGTATTTCATTATAGCAGCCTGAGTGGACTCAGACACCTGGAAAAGCAGATTAATGATGGAGGGAGTTAGAAAGAGGGAGAGTGCAGTAGGTCTCAACCTACTTGATACTATATCTAATTTATATTTTGACAGGCATCAAAAGGTCCTGATTGAGTTTAGAAAAATATATAAATTAGTTCGTTGGTTGGTTGATTAATTGATACTGGGGATAGAACTCAGGAATACTGTACCACTGAGCTATATACCTAGCCCTTTTCAATTTTTTTTGGTGATTTCAACTTGCCCAGGCAGTACTCAAAATTGTCCTCCTGCTTGAGTCTCTCCATAAATGCTGGGATTATAGGGATGCATCATCGCACATGTGTTAGGATTTTCTAAAATTACCTTTTTTCATACTTTCCCAGTATATTCTATGAGATAGAACTATACGTTCTTTACAAGATATTCTCTAACCCCTGGACTATGCTACACTCCTTTGATGTACATTGCCTTGAACTTCTTTTATGAGTTCCAACCCATCAATTCTGACCTGTTAAACTATGAACTCCATGATGACAGATGGAGGCTGACTGTCCACCACAATATTCCCAGTGCTTGACACTGAAACAAAGCAAAACAACATGTAAACATATGTTTAATGAATGGATGATCAAATTTTGAATAGAATCATCTTTGTTGTCTATGAATTATTAAATATATATACCTATTACTTTATGACATTTGATTAAGAAACTAGATGCACTGATACATCTAAGTGAGACCTACTCTCCGGATATAAAATTAAGAGGTGGGATAAGACTATAGAATATGCAGTTCATAAAAATCAATCATTATTTTAAAGTAAAGTTTATCTTGCAGGTTGAACAAATGAATTGACACTCTTTTTTAAAAAAAAGATTTTGATGAAATTCTTTTTTACTGCTAAGTAACATTTCGTTGTATAGCTATAACACATTGAGCTATTCTCCAGCTGATGGATATTTACCTTCATTTCTGCCTTTTGACTATTGTGAATAATGTTTCTATGAGCATTCATGTACAAGTTATTTTTTTTAGACAGGGTCTCGCTATGCAGTTCAGACTGGCCTTGAATTCACTATGTAGCACAGGCTGACCTTGAACTCGCAGTGATTCTCCAGCCTCAGCCTTCCAAGTGCCGAGATTACAGGCATGTGCTACCATGTCCAGAATCATGTACTACTTCATTGTGAACATGTTTTCATTTCTCTTAGGTAGAAGTGGAATTGCTGAGGCATCCGTTTAATTCTATGTTAACTTGCATAATTCTACGTCTAACTTTTTTTTCCCCATTAACTTTATTGGTACATTTGAGGTATAAAATACAGTTACATTCATCATTGGGATCTTGTACCATTACATAAGTCTCTTAGTTCTTATTTTTTTTCCCCTTCCTTTGCCCTCCCTTCACCCTCTCCACCCTTCCCTATTTGCAAAGACCTTGTTTCCATTTTTTTCCTCTTCTCATATTTTTTCCTTTCCTTTTTTTCCCTTCCCCTACCCCTCCCAATTACCCTGCTCTTTTAGAACTTTTCTTCCTGTTACACAATGTCAATTATACATTTTGAAAATTACAATATTAAGATCTAGGAGACATTACCACAGATTTTACAGAATTTAAAAGGATATAGAAAGCATATTACAAAAATCTTCTTTGAAATAAATTTGACAACTTCTAAGAAGTAACTTAAGAAGACAAATTAATAAAACTAACTCTGAAGGAAATATAAAATTTGAATAGCACCTATTAAAGAAAGTATATTCCTAGCTTGAAAACCTATCTATATGACAACAGCAGGCTCATAAACATTTTAACTGATAAATTATATCAAACAGTTAAAGCAGAAAAAAGAAGGAACACTTCTCCCCTCATTTTAGGAAATCAACATTGTGCTAATCCTAAAATTGGATAAAGATAATAGAAGAAAAAAGTATGAACATAGATAGAAATTTGTTTAACAAAACAAACTATTAGAAGTCAGATCTGGCAGGATGTAGAAAGTGGTTTTGTTATAAGGATGGCAGTGTTCGTTCAGAGTTGGAAGATCCACCCCCAAAAGTCATCATTTTAACAGAGGAAAGGATAAAGCCATATGATCCTGTCACTAGTTGGAGAAAAAGTATTGGACCAAATTCTACAGCTGTTCATGGTAAAACCTATCAGGAGACTAGAAGTAGAACAGAAACTTCTGAACAAATTAAAGACATGTACTCTATACTTCCAGGGAGAATGCCTTGTATGAATGGAGAAGATACAGTGCTTTCTCCTTAAGGTGGGGAACAAGGGCAGATATGCTTACTCTTTATCTGTCCATTAAACTTTGAAACATAGGCCCAACCAAAATAGTCTGGCAATAAAATGACACAATTAGGATAGGATTGGCAAGGTAGAAGCAAAATCTTTATATGTAGATGAAATGATCATCTACAGAGAAAATACTAAGAAATCTCTAGGAGCCCCTAGAACTTATACTTGAATTTAGCAGTATTAGAAAACACAAAGCACATATAAAAATTCAGGTCTATGTATATGTGCTATAAATGAAGAACTGAATATGTAAATTTAAAAGTTATATAGGAGTACAAAGGACCTAGAAAAGTAAAAAAAAAAACAGTGTTGGAAGACGCTTAGTACCTAATTTTAAGACTTCTTCTAAAGCTACAATAATCAAGGCAGTGTTGGTGTAAGAAAAGACATATAGATCATTTGAATAAAACAGAGAATCTAGAAATAGAACCACACATATATGGTCCACTGAGTTTTGAAAGATTATTTAACATTAGCATAGAATATAAACTTGATTCAAGAGCCAAGGAAGAGATAGTATCTTCAACAAATGGCACTAGAACACCTTGTATCCGTATATAAAAAATTAACCTCAATGCTTTTTTTTCCATACATGAAAATAACTTGAAGGGATCTATGAACCTAAATAAGAAAGCCTAAAAGTATAAAACTTTAAGAAGAAATTATAAGGGAAAATATTTATGAATTCAGGGTAGGCAAGAACTACCTAGGATACAAAAAACATGATGTATAAAAGAAAAATATTGATAAATGAGATTCCATCAAAATTTAGAACTTTAAATGACATCATTAAAATGAAAAGTAGTCCTTAAACAGACCATATTTACAATGCATATAACCTATGAGCAGAATATATAAAGAATTCTTAGAGCTCATTAATTGACAACCCAATTAAAATGTAGACATAAGAAGATGATCAATAGCCAGTATAGCACAAGGAATGGTGTGCAACTCTAGAATCAGAAAAATACTAATCAGTACAATAGAAAGATTGAATCATACACTCATTAGGGAGATGAAGTCAAAAGTTTTAAAAGCCTTGTCATGACTTTTTCTTTTTGTTGGATTTTCCCTCTTTGAGTTTAATTTGTCATGCCCAATGGATTCATTCTGCTGGGTTTCCTGGGGTTGTGATCCTCATTGTCTTTTCCTAGGGTATTGTCTAAAATTTTTGGAGGGCTGGTTTGGTATTCATGAAGTTTCTGAGGTGCTCTTTATCATGAAAGTATCTTATTTCTCCATCAATTTTGAAAGATAGTTTTGCAGGGTACATCAATCTGAGTTGGAGGCTGTTTTCCTTTAGGGCTTTAAATACATCACTCCAAGCTCTTCTGGCCTTGAGGGTTTGCATTGAGAAGTCTGCTGTGATTCTGATGGGCTTTCCTTTGTATGTGATTTGTTTCTTTTCTCTCACTGCTTGTAGAATTTTATTCTTCTGTTGGATTTCTGGGATCCTAACTGTTATATGCCTATGTGTAGATTTTTTTTGATTAAGGCTAGCTGGAGTCCTATATGCCTCACTTATCTGTATGTCTAGTTCTTTTCCCCTCCTTGGGAAGTTTTTTGCCATCACTTCTGTGAACAGTTTTTTTATGTCATCTGCACTCTCTCCTCTTTCTTCATTGACTCCAATCAGTCTTATATTATTCTTCTTTGCATCGTCTAGCAGCTGCTGGATTGATTTCTCATGTTCCCTTACAATTTTAAAGCAATTTTTCTTTTCCTGGTCACTAATTGCAATCTTATCTTCTATATATGAAATTCTATCCTCACATTGGTTCATTCTGCTGTGCAGACTTTCGATGGAGTTTTTAATCTGTTGATATTAAAATCTGTTAAATCTGTTTGTATCTGTTTTATGGATTCCATTTGTTTCCTATGTTGGAATTCCATCATATTCCTCAGATCCTCTATTTTTTTATCTGGGTCCTCTCTAGATTTATTAATCATGTCTTGCACCATGAGCAAAATCTTTGCTGTTATCTGAGTAATTATTTCTTATTTCATTTTTCCCAGATCTTCTTTTGTTGCCAGTTCAGAGAGTCCAGGTGGTTGAGTATCAGAGTGTTCCATCTCGTTTCCCTTTGGGGTTGCTGTAGGTGATCCAGAAGTCTGTTTTTGAGGCTTGTTTATGTGTCTTCTCATTTCCATGGGGAGAGGTGCTTCTGGCGCCCACGCAGCTCACCTTCTCTGCCCTAGGAGCCTGGGATGGAGCCGGGGAGCTTCCTTCCGGGTGCTGGGACCGGCTGCTATGTCTAACATTTTGAGAAACTGTTTTCCAAAGTGGTTAGATAATTTTATATTCCCACCAGCAACATATAAAGGTTCCAATTTCTCCACATCCTCCTCAATGCTTAATATGTCTTTTTTATTATAATCAATCTGGTACATGTGAAGTGGTTGATTGTCTTAATCCAGATTAACCATATAGTTCTGTAGCTCTCCATTTCATTTTTCCTAATAGATTAAAAATCAAAATGACAGCTTTCATGTATATTCAGAGTTGCCTAATAACAAAAGTTTGGGGGGGCTTTGTTTGTTTCACAGAACTAGAGATTGAACCCACAGGCACTCTACCTCTGAGCTACATCCTCAGCCCTTTTTATTTTCATTTTGAGACAGAATCCCACCAAGTTGCTCAGGCTGGGCTCAAATTTACAATGCTCCTGCCTCAGCCTCCCAAGAAGCTGGGATTACAGGCATGTGCTACCACAGTCATCTAACAAAACGTTTTAAAATATCTGCTTGCACATGTTCTATGTGCAATGTTATGGTTTATACCTAGATGTCCCCCTTAGAGCCACATGCTCCCATAGGCAGGGCTTTTGGAAGGTGATTGGATTATGAGGCAGTAAAGCTGACTTGCTGTTAGGATGGGAGGTCTGGCCGGTAGAGGCAGATAACTGGGGACCTAACCTGGTAGGGAATGTCCCTTGGCTCCTCCCTGGCTCCTCCTTTCACTCTCTGTTTCCAGTTGTCATAATGTGAGCAGCTTTTCCTCCACCATGCCCCTCTGCCATTCTGTTTCTTTGGAGCCAGCTGACCAGGGACTCAATTTGAGCCAAAATAAACCTCTCTTCCTTTAAGTTAAGGGTGTTGAATATTGTGTTCCAGTAATGAAAAGTGACTAAGACAGGTACTAGATAAGGAGATGAAAATCATTAGCATCAATTCTACGTACTGTTCACAACTCACTCTTCATGCTTTAGATAGAATAACAATTACTAAAAAGTGAATCCTGTTATGGACTGAATATTTGTCCCCACCACCACCACCACCAAATTCACATATTGAAACCCTAAACTTCCTGTATGATGGTACTTAGAGATGGGTCCTTGGTGAAGTAATAAGATTTATATGTGGTCATGAGTGTGGGGATCCTATGAAGGGATTTATGTCTATAAGAAGAGGAAGGCAGCAGAGCAAACTTTCTCCCTCAGTCACATGAAGGCACATTAAGAAGGCAGCTATTTACAAGCAAAGAGAAAGGCCCTCAGAAGAATCAGTCTTCTCACAACTTGATCTTGGGCTTCTAGCCTCCAGAACTGTGTATTTTCTTATAGGAGCTCAAGCTGACTGAATTATACATACTCATCTTTAATGAGGGATTTTTGTTTTTTGATTAGGAAAAGATTAAATTCAAAGAAAACATATCAGTTATTGAGCAGACTATGAGAAGTAGCTATAATATTTAATACTATATGTATCAAAGTAATATAAACAAGCAGAATGAAGTGGGATTAATAAGGAAAGACTGAGATAAACACTGCCTTGAAGGTTTTCTAGTTGGGCGTCTGTTTGTTTCCTCTGGACCCACTGTTTGTTTTCAGGCTGCCAATAGAAAAGGACTGTGGATGGAACAGAAAGGCAAAAGGAACAAACAGTGCCCACAGATATAGAGTTAAAATGCTAAATATTAATATTTCATTTCTCCAGCTGGGAGGTTGCTCACTTATGTTTAGATATGTTATTTCAAGGGATCATATCTGATAAACTGGACTGCTTAACCTGCCTTAGGAAGCCAAAATCCTCCCTGAAGCCCCAGATGCCCTCCTCAGGACCAGAAGTTACAGAAGAACCTTTGGTCATGGTGAGTTGCCTCCTTATGCCAAGACTGGGCTGTCACTGAGAGGCAAGGAGCCCTGCCTCCCTCTCTGAACTGCCTATATAGGTACAGAATAAGCCCACCAAGTTCATCTTGGCTTCTTGGGATGTTTATCAATGAATGTCTTAGATCCAGCTCCTCAAGCAATTCCTTAACTTGGCCTTGTCTGTAGTTTAAATAGATTGTCTCACTAACTGTTGTGTCACATCTCTGAGGGCACCTTCTGCATTGAGTATTTCCCACTCTTCCTTGGAGATGGGCTTGTGTTGTTCCCCTTGCCTCTTTGTTCCACCCATCCACCCACAATCGTTCTTTCTTGGCAGCTTGGAAAGACTTGGCACTCTTCATGTGAGCTCCAACGGGCGCTCTTCGCCAAGTGGGTTCTGACACCACTCTCTGCTGCCAACAGCTCTGCTTCACTCCAGCTGTTCCCCTGTTTCTTCCTGAGCAATGTGATGCCCACAGACAGGGATAGAGGAGAACTCAGCCCAAGGACCCACCCCTGTATATGCCTCTGGTCTCACCTGAAGGTTTGTAAAACCCGACATGCACAACTGAATATGTGTACCTGTGCACAAGGGCCTTCCACCTACGGGCTAATGATATGATCACAGCTTGCTTCATGCTTTGGGACAGGGTGAGGGTTCCCTAACTGGTTACACAAGTCTTGAGCCAAAACAGACATCAAAGCCTGCGGAGTGAAGCCACCTACTTACAGTCCTCTAGGGCTTTTAAATATTACCTGTATAGAAGTTGCTTTGAGCAGTGTCTAGAATGCAACAGAAATGCAAAGGTAGCTGTGAAGGTTATTCATGGCTAGAGTTCACCTACACAGAAGCTAGATGTTCAAGCCCACACTTGGCACAAGTGGCCTAGCAGACCTTGTATTTCTCTGCAATTTTATCTGTGGCATATGTAACATCTCCAAAACATTAAGGGGTGTGGGGGACTGCCTTGTTGATTATGCACAAAGCAGGATGTGAGCAGTGCGGGCTGTAAAGAGTTAACCCCACAATTGGCTTGTTTTGAGAAGTGAGTCCAGCTGAAGCCTACATGCCAAGGTCAGAGTGACTGTTACCCAAATTCCATTCCCACAATTAGAACCTCCTTAACTAGACGGACAAGGTTATTTGCCAACTACTCCTACCGTCACATAGCCCCTTTACCCCAATCTTACCATGATGTCATCAATAAATAGCAATGGGTTGGACTGGCCAGGGTCTTTGCTGATTGCTCAGCACTGGCTGTCCTGGCTCCCCATTTCTCTGTCTCTTTAATTCTGCCTGAATTTTTCTCTTAAGCATGTGTCATAGCATTGAGCAGGAGATCTGAAGCCACCATGGTGGTCTTTGATAAAAGGGGAAAACAAGTCCCACTGCCTTAATACATTCACTAGTATTAGCTTTATATAGAATTCTTTCAATACTTATTACTATGAATTTATGTTACTCATTCAGCACATCTTCCCCTCAGGATAAAGTCTGTGTTGCCATTTTTTTTCTATGTTGCCATTTAAAACCACACAATCAACAAACATACCCTGATCACCTTCTCTGTGAAAAGCAGACTTTTTAGCTTGACTTCCCAAAGTCTGCTTATCAAAATATTGACTAATCTCTTGAAGGAAAATTGGATGTACTCAAAAGCTTGGGAAATACATTTTGGATGGCTAGCTATGCTATGAAGTTTTTTGGGATCCTGTAAAGTTTCCCAATTCTGAGCAAATTTCTTCTTGCATCTTAAATCACTAGCCGGGCTCTATAGTACTGGGTGTTTTGCCTCACTCACCTCAACTGATGCTGATATCCTTCATATTATTGTAGAGGAAAAAAATACCATCTGTCCTTCCCAAGAAGGCTTTGAAACTGTTTTGAATAAAGGACAGTAATTTCATTGAAATTTTCCATAATTTGTACAATGTTGACTAAAGAGGGTTCTGGAATGTAATTTTGTTGAACAGGTTTCTCACAACAAAAATATAGAGTTATGTAAAATAAAATATTTTATGTCAGGCATGGTGGTGCATGCCTCTAATCCCAGCACTCAGGAGGCTGAGGCAGGGGGATCACTACAAGTTGGGGGCCAATCTGGACTACATAGCAAGATGCTGTTTCAAAAAACCAAAACAAACCAATAAATACAATAAAATATTTGCTAATTTAAAAATTTAATATATTGGTTTAAAACATGCTAAAGCCTCAAAGTTGTAGTTGTCATAATCATGTTGGTGGTACTTAGGCACAAAACACAATCAGTAACCTAAGATCTTGTTAGACATAGTGAATACTCACAACTCCCCCACCAGAGAGGAAAAAGCACCCAATTAACAGATGTCTGACATTTGGTAAGTTATCTTACATACCCAAACATGAGAATCCTTGTCTACTTGAGGTTGTTGGGAAAATTAAATGTGTAGAAATTGCTTTGAGCTCATGGCCCAACAGTTCTATGTAGGCTTGTTTGTCCAGGTATATATGCTCCCACTTCCATCCTCTTTCTGCTATTCTCTCATTCATTCACTCACTCATTAAATATTTACTTTTTTTTTCATGTTGCAGGGCCAGCCATTGTGGGTAGAAAAGTGAGTATGATGCTCTTCCATTAAGTCATGGACTGTAATGGTCAACACAGCCAGGTAGGTAGACCCCTTCAAATCTATGCCATAAATGTGAAGATGGGGGGATATCAAAAGCTCTAGGAACCCAGAGCAGAGATTCACTCAGCCAGGGTTTCAGGAAAGGTTTCTTGCTTTCTCTGAGCTGAAACCTGAAGGGTGTTTAAGGAGAAAATGTAGGGGAAGGTGGGCCAGGCAAATGGCTGGAAGTCTGAGAAAACTTTGGGCTTTTGAGTAATTAAAAATAACTCAGTAAAGCTAAAGATTAGATAAAGAAGTATTTACAGATGGGACTGGGGAAAATAAGAGATAGATCATAAAATCCATTGTAAATCATGTTTACAGTTAGGAAATTATTTTTAAAGCAATTGGAATTCAGAGGAAGGCTATACAAATAGAAGTGGTATGGTTAGATTGTGGCTTAGAAGCATCATAAATAATGTGACAAATGAACTATTAGAAGGCAAGACTGGAAGTGGAGAAGCTGATAAAATAATTTGGGCAAAAGATGACTATGAGCTAAATTATGGTAGTGACCATGAGACTGGAGAAAACATACTAGTTAAATATTTAGTAGGTGGGGCTGCAGATTTAGCTCAGTGGTACAGCCACCTGTTTTGCAAGTGCAAGGTCCCGAGTTCGATCCCAGGTACTGGAAAAAAATATATATTTAGCAGGTGGCCTCAGCTGGACTTTATGATTTATGAGAAGGGCTGCGTGTGGTGAGAATGGTACCTTGATGTATTGGCTGCTTGAGTATTTGCATTTACTAAAGGGAGTATAAGGAAGGACGAGTTTTGGGAGAAAGGTATTGAGTTCCATTGTGGATACAGTAAATTTTAAATGTCCATAAAACATCTAGAAACATCCAGACCCCAGAAGAGAAGTCTCAGCTGGTACAGTAGATTTGTAAGTAATGGGAATATGACTGGTAATTTATACGATGGAAGTGGAAAATCAGGAGAGTATTTGAAAGGACAGAGTCCCAAGAAACACTGACTCTCAAAAGATTAGGTGAAGAAGAGAAATCCCCAAAAAGGAACTGAAAAGGAATGCCCAGAAACCTAGAAAACTCAAGAGAACTACAAATCACTAAAGTCCAAGGACAAAAACATCTTAAGAGAAATGATACAGAAAAATCAAGAAAGAGCCAGTTTTCATTAGTTTCAGCAAAAAAAGAGGTTTAAGTTGATCTAAATCCCACAAACATACAGAGATGCTTAAATACACATACTCATACAGTTTAAATCCTCAAACAATAGGTTAGTGTTCCTCCAAGATCCACCAAAATCTGTTCTCTGTTTTGCTTCTACCACCCCCATCCTTTGTAGTTACTCTGTGATTCCTCTGCATCCCTTGGCACCTTGAAAGTAAAAGAGGAAAGAGAACAGGGTGTGGGGTGCAATTTAAAAGTTCTATGACCAAAGCTAAATTCATTTCAGTGGTATCCCAATTCTAGTTGTTAAACTGTAACTTCCCAATGAAAGCAATTTGTCTCCATTTAAAAATTAAATTCTACCAATAAACTGCTTGACCAATTGCAGTTATGAAGTTTAATTCTCATCTCCTAACAGCTCAATTGATCCTTGAAAAATTTAAGAAGGGAGATCGTAGGCTACACATCTTAACATTTTAGAACTTTTAGTACTTTGCTTCAGAGCCTACCATCAAGACAAAAACAATAAAAGGAAAGTATACATAATTTAATTTTTTGCTATGTTTAAATAATCACAAATTATTTACTAAGGAAAAAAATGTAGTTAGAAAAGGCTTGCTGCAAAGAAAATTACTGACTTATTTCCAAAGCCCAAATATAACTCTGAGAATTCAAATATAGGAGATCTAATTGGTCAAGGGGTTATATATATAATTTTACATTTTCATATTTTAACTCCTTCAAAACATATGGTTCAGTTAAGTAGAATTTATTTACAGGGCAAAAGAATGTCACATTATATGACTCACATCCTACCTAAATTTTCCTGTTGGAACTTCTCCTCTAACAGATGAGTAATCTAATTTTATGCTGGATCAGCCCCATAATTTGATACAGAGTTATGGTTTGAAATAGGCATCAGTTGCTAGTTGTATAATGCAAATGCTCTTCAAGGATAACAGCCATCTCATTCCTTTCATAAAAAAATTGACATTGTGTAGAAAATTTCTAATGGTCTTCATCACTAATGAATATAAGCCAGATTTTCATCCTGAAGAGAACAGTTCCTCAAAATCCAAAAATGCAAAGAAGACAAAGATTAAATGGAATGAAGAGCTTTCTACTGATTGCGGGCAAAATTCTAAAACTGGTTCTCAAGCAGATGGTCTGTGAGCATTTAGAAATGTATGAGGTGACCATTGGGAGCTAGCATAGGCTCAATATAAACAAAATTTGCCAGATAATCTAATATCCTAGCAAAATAGAGTTATTTTACAAAAACCAATTAGCAAAGCTGATGTGATACACACAAGGGAACTTAACCTGAAAAATAGTTCAGTTATTTAGCATAATAAAGTACTTAGTAGTCGGTTTGCTAACAAAAGAATTTACTATGACTCTGCCTGTCATTCAACAAATATTTATTGAGGCCTTACTTTGCCTCTTGCCTTGTGCTGAGTGTTCTCATGCTATTTCTTGTAAGAAGTAGAAACCATCAAGTGGAAACCATCAAGAGGCAACAGAGTCTGTGGCTTCAGCACATAGACTTAAAACCAGACAGCATGAATTCAAATCCTGACTCTTACTTAAATGGCTGTGCAACTTTGAGAAAGCCACTTAACCTCTGCCTAATTTTGTTCAGTAAGTACCTTGTAGAATTGTGAAAATTAAATAAATTTATGTAAACACCGTAGAAAAGTGTCTGGAACATCTTAAATATATTGTGTGTCAGCTGTAACAATTCCTTTATGGAAATGTTTGCATCTACAGCAAAATTCATATGTTGAAACTCAAATCCCTAAGATGATGGTGTTGGAGGTGAAGTCTTTCAGAGAGAATTAAGTCCTAAAAGTGCCCTTATATGAAGACATACAAGACAGTTGATCTCTCTGTCTCCACCCTATGAGGCTACCACAAGAAGGGAGCCCTCTGAAAACTAGACCTTGGGTCTTGAACTTTCTTAGCCATCACAACTGTGAGAAATAATTTTCTGTTGCTAAGGTCACCCAGTCTACGGTACTGTGACATAGCTGTCAAACCTGCCTAAGACAAGAGGTAAGATCATGTGTCCTGAGACACCACATTCCTCATCTAGGAAACCCAAGGCTGCCTGCTGCCAAAGCCCATGCCATGGACCACTATAAAAAGTACATATTTAGGGCTGGAGATTTAGCTCCGTGGTTTCGCCGCCTGCCTTGCAAGCACAAGGGCCAGAGTTTGATCCCCACTAACAACAACAAAAAAAAAAAACTCCATTTTTAGAAATATGTAAATTTCTCAGCTGATTTCAAAGAATTTTGACACTCCCATTACTTTATATGTGTATGTTAATAACGTGTCATACCTAACATGTCTAGAAAGTGATTTCTGGGCCTCTGTGCTGAAACTTTCCTAGAGGCCAGGGAATTTGCTTAGGAAATTAGGTTTGCAAATCAGAAGATAACACACATTGCTATACTTTTAAAGGCATATTGCTATACCTCCGGAGAGTGAGTGGCATGTACTGACATCACTTAATAAAGAATAAATGTTGCAATAGAGGAAAAATAGTAAGAATAGTAGCTCATGTTTATTATTGCTAAATAATAAGAGCTTTACACATATTTATTTAATTCTTACGACCATTTTGTAAGGCAAGATATTATTATCAGCCCCATTTTTTTCCAAGGAGGTTGACAACTTGCCTAAGGCCACCCAACTAATAAGTGGCCAAGTTGGAATTTAAACCTGGAAGTATGGCTCCAAAGTCCATACTCTGATAAGTTCTTGTCATGAAACCACACTTCGATGTGCTAAGTACCTACCCAAGAAACTCTGGAAGTCACTGAACTTTTCAGAAGTCAGTTACTGAATTAAACATTCCCCACATCCTCAAACTTCTCCCCACACCTGCTCACCATGAGGCCTCCCTCCTGATTACACTAGCTATGGAGTAACCTCCCAGATACTCTGTTTCATCTGTGTCATCTTTACTTTTCTTTGTATCACTTATCGCTCCCACGCAATATCATTTGTTAATTATTTTATTGTCTCTGCACCATAAGGTCCAAGGAACTTTTAAAATGTTGTTTACTACATTATCCCAGTGCTTAGAATAGAGTCAGGCATATAGTAGGTTCTCAAAAATCTTATGAAAATGACAGAATTCATACAGATATTTTAGATCTGTTGTAAACCTAAATTTTGTCAGTAATACCAGAAACAAAAATTTTAAAAAATTCCACTATCAAACAATATATAATCTCTATTAATTTCAGTTTTCCCTTCCAATCCTTGTTTATAAGCAGACAATATTTCTTTTAACTGATGTGTCCTCATAATGGAAATTATAATATGCACTCTGAATTTTCAGGTAACATCGGATCAGATTTCAAAAATCCATTGCTAAAATGGATTTTTGTCTGTCGATGACTTTTGACAAAACTTTCAGGCTCAGTTTTTTTGTTTGTTTTATTTTATTTTTTTATTTTTTAAAATATTTTCACCTTTGTTTGCATTTTTATGTAAAAGCAAGACAATCAGGCTTTACCATTTGTACATTAGAAGTCATAGTACCCCGCATTTTATATTGCCTATTTTATATATTTATAAATCCAATAGCACTTAACTTTAGCCTGATTCTTAACATTCAAAGCATGCTTTCCTCCCAGGCAACCTTTTATCTCTTAGAAATCATTTAAAAGATTCTTGGTCTCTAAAGAAAGCACACTTTAATGATACAGATCTAGCATTTTATGTGCTACAGATTAGAATCATCACAAAATATATTAGCAGTAGGTGATGACCTTAGAGGTCAAAAGTCAAATGGAGATTTTCTTTGTATCAAGATGAGACTAGACCAGTGGTGGCGAACCTATGGCACAGGTGCCATAGCAGGCTGTTTGCTATCATTGAAAGCTCTAAAAAGTTTGCCATCACTGGACTAGACAGTGAATTATGAAATCTAGAAAGAATGCTTACCTGAGAAGAGTTTGTGCTCAAGTTACATTAGTTCTCTATTGCTTTTTTTGGTATCGAGGATCAAACTCAGGGCCTTGCGCTTGTGAGGCAGGCAATGGCATCACTGAGTTAAACCCCCACCCCCCTCTATTGCTTCTTAGCAGCTTAAAACAACATACACTTATTGTCTCTCAGTTTCTGTGAACCAGGAATCTAAGCACAGCTTAACTAGGTTTACTTAAGAATCTCTTTTTGGGCTAAAATCAAGTTATGGCCAAGGCCTGAGGTCACATCTGAAAATTCAACATGAGAAGCTTCCCAAGCTCACTTATGTGATTGTTGGCAGGATTCAATTCCTTTGGGGCTGTGGATTGAGGACCTCAATATTTTACTGAGCTGTTAAAAGACACCCTCAGTTCCTTGCTACACAGGCCTCAACATGGAAACTTGCTTTATCAAATCCAGCAAGGGAGGGAATCTGCTAGCATGACAGATGTTGTATTTTTCTGTAATCTAATCATAGAAATGCCACCTCCTCAAGGTTGGGGGAGGGCATTACACAAGGCCCAATATACCTGGAGGTAGTGGTCACTGTGGGTCATCTTAGAGGCAGCCTACTGCTAAAGTACTGTCAACATAATACTGTGTTGCTTGCTAAGGAAATCTGCCCACATGATAGCCCCCGCTGGCCTTGTCTACCCACTGTCACCTAATTGGAGAATCAGCATCATCTGCTATCCCACTTCTGCTGAAACTACTGCTTCTGAAACACTTTCACTTCCTTTCTAGGCAACTATGAAAATTGAACTGCTGTGCCCAGTGGTACAGGCCTTAAAACCCCAGCACTTTGGGAGACTGAGGCAAGAGAATCACAAGTTCGAGCCCAGCCTGGGGAATTTAGCAACTTAGTGAGATCTTGTCTCAAAATAAAAAATTTTTTAAATGAGCTAGGGATGTAACCCAGTAAAGGCCCTGGGTTCATTCTCCAGTAACACACACACACAAAGAGATAGAGAAAACAAAATGACAATGATAAAGTAGAAATTTTTCATCTTAATCATTAGTTTTCGCAAATAGTCAACCAATGAGTACAGCATTTAATGGAAAGTGGCCAAGGTCAAATGACAGATTCTATAAGAGACTTTCAATCAAGAACTAAGACCACCACCTGCCTCGTAAGTGCAAGGTCCTGAGTTCGATCCCCCAGAACCAAAACAAACAAACAAAAAAGAACCAAGTTCACTTTTGCATGGATAAGTTCTATTCTTTGTAATGAAAGTTGAAGTTGAATACCAATATCACTCTTGCCTATGTACTAGTTTTGGGTTTGTAGTCAGACCTTGCCATGTCTTTGCATTAATAAACCCTTCTTCTAGTTGTATATCAAGTCAGAGCATAAGAAATGAGTCTGGGAAACATAATAATAGAAGCTTTGTTCTCTATATGATGTCAGATGGCAAAGTAATCAAATGAGGAAAGTTAAGATCCTCACAGAGCAAGATAGGGAGTAACCCAGTTTGATGTAAAGGATGAAGATAATGCACTTGGCATAGAAATGGATTTTCATTTTCAAGAAGCAGCATGGTATAGCAGCTATGAATATAGTCTCTGGAGACAGACTGTCTGGATATGAGTACTGGTTCTATGCTTTAGTACCTTTGAAAACTTGAGCAAGTTACTCAATCTCTGTGCGCTTTGTGAAGCAGGCATCTGTGAAAGAGAGATAATGGGTGCAGGTTCATCGTAAACAACATACCACACTGGTGATGGTTACTGACCAGGGGGAGGTGGTGGGAGGGAAGGCAGGGCATATGAGAGCCCTTTGTACTTCTCAGTCAATTTTGCTGTTAACCTAAAGTAGGTCTTAACGTTAAGTATGTTATTTTAAAAATCATGATGTTGGATTGTAATTGAGGGCACTCTTTCTACAAAATAAATGAAGGGCCAGGTATGTAGCTCAGTGGCACTGTGCCTGTCTGGCAAGAGCAAGGTCCTGAGTTTGATCCCTGGTACCAGGAAAAAGTAAATAAATAAATGAAGAGCAAGTTGGAAACATTTTAAGGAAACACATCGTATTTAACTTTGCAGATGCCAATCACACTGCCTATCACATAGGACGAGTTTCAGCATTCCTTTCCTACCCCATCTAACTCTGGAAATCTGTAAGCAGGCAGTTAGCAGCATCTTCTGGCAAGGGGGAAGGGCTGATTAGAGCTACCAGCCCAGCACATTTTGCACAAAACAAGCTGGGTATATCCTTTGCTCCAGAAAATGTAGGATCTAGGATTTGGATCAGAGGTTCTAGATCAGAGGTTATTGTGTATAAGAATCACCAGAGAGGATGGTTAAAACCCAAATTGTGGGGCCCCACTCCAGAGTTTCTGGTCTAGTAAGTCTGGGAGGAGACCTGGGAATTTGGATCTATAACTGGCCCTCTGGCTATGCTGATGCTGCTGGTCAGTAGATCACATTTAAAAGTTTCGAGATTTCTGGTGTTCTTAAAAGATGAATTCTGCTCAGTAGAAGTTCTGGAATTTATAAATGGGAATAATTTGGGATCAGTAATATGGCTGAAAGGGACAAAAAGACTTCTCAGATGGTTGCATTTGCTTGGCAAGCATACTAGGTTTGCTTAGAATGAATTTATTTGGATGGACTGGGGATGATGGAGATCATGAGAAGGACACTAAACAAATTAGTGGCCTGCGTTTTGCATTTCTCTCAAAGAGTTTTAATAATATCTGAATCCTTTGGACAAAATATGTGCTACACAGGTACCACAATCTCTACCACTACTTATTATTCCATAACTGAACAGCTTCACTTCTTGATAATCTTCTTGGAACTGGAAATCATTCAGCTTTGGAAGTGCAATAGTATTTCAAGCCTCATATGGCTTTAAAATTATGAGATGATATCTATAGACTTGTCTTTTTCTACCAAAGAACAAATTCTTACTAAAACAGAAAAGAGACATTATTACTGAATATTTTCAGCTACGTATTCTTACAGTGCAATGAAGAATTCTCATGTAAAAATCTCTTCATCAATACTATATCTTCCTATAGTAATACAATTTGTAATGACCACAAGTATCCTTCTATAAGAAAATTTGAAATAAGAAATTGGGGACTCAATTCCCCAGTCAAAAGATACAGATTGACAGAATAGATCAAGAAACAAAATCCAATTGTTTTGGGGTAGTTCCTTTTAAAAGTATTCCAGGTCCTTCTTGGCTTGAACAAAGAATTGGATGAAACAAGCCAAAAATGGTGCCAAATGTTTATTTGAAAAATGAGGGGTAAAGGGTTAGGGGAAGAACTAGTTCTGTAGAGCAAATGTGGGCCAAACAAAAGAAAAGATAAAAGCAAAAATAAAAGTGCACTGTGAGTCTAGAAGGTGCAGAGTGGGCTATCATGAGGTTTCACCATGGTCGGCTTTTTGTAGCAACTAGTCTCTTTTATGCCCCCTACATCTCATGGGAGCCTGTGAGAAATTCATACATACAGGGTCCTGGGAATTATTTGACACTGTCCTGGGATCTTGTAATCAACAGGTCATGCTTATTTTCACAGCCAGCTGTGCCACGCCCTACCTCCTATATCACAATGATATTCACTGTACAAGAAACACATTTAATTCAGAAAGAAAATCACACATTAAAAAATCAAAAGATGGAAAACTATTCCATGCAACAGGAACCAGAAAAAATCAGGAGTTATTCTAATGTCAGATAAAGTGGATTTCAAGCCCAAACTGATTTTAAAAAAGACAAAGAAGGTCACTACATATTGGTTAAGGGAAAATATTAATATTATAAACATACATACACCAAACACTGGGGTGTGCAACTTCATAGAATGAATGCTAAAGGAAATAAAAATCAGAAAAACACCAACACAATTATAATGAAAGACCTCAATACCCCACTGTCACAAATAGACAGATCAACTAGACCAAAAAAAAAAATCAAGAGAGAAATATCAGAGTTGAACCAAACCTTTAAACACATGGACTTAACAAATATCTACAGAGTGTTCCAACAACAACAGAATACATTTTGTTCTCAGCAGCACATGGGACTTTGTTCAAAATAGACCAGACGCTGGTCCATAAAGCATGCTTAGGTAAATGAAAAAGAATTGAAATTACCTCATGCATTTTATCAGATCACAGTACAATGAAATTAGAAATCAATGGCAACAGAAACTATGCAAACACATGGAAATTAAACAATATCCTCTTCAATAATCAATGGATTATAGACTAAATTAGACAGGTCCTAGAATCAAATGATAATGCCAGTACAACATACTGGAACCAGTGAGAAATGATAAAAGCAGTAGTAAAAGGGAAGTTTATAGCTGTGAATGTCAACATCAGAAAAACAGAGAAAACTCAAATAACATGCTGGTGCACCTTAGGGTCTGAGAAAAACAAGAACAATCCAAATCCAAAGTTAATACGAGGAAGGAAATTATAAAAGATTGGAGCATAAATTCATGAAACTGGGACTAAAAAGCAATACAAAGAATCAATAACTCGAAGAGTTGCTTCTTTGAAAGAGTAAATAAAGTTGATACGCCCTTAGTCAATCTAGTGAAATAAAGAAAGACCCAAATTAATGCAATTAGAAATGAAAAAGGCAAGTCGCGAAGAACAAGCTGAATCAGCCCACTGCAGACAGGCAGGTCTGTGCATGCCCTACCGAGGTCCCGAGTCATGTGGAAGACACCAAATCACCCCGCTGCAGACAGGCAGCCACCTGGTTCCACACTACAAAGACACAGAGGACATCAGACCACCAGACCAAGGTACTGAGTCCCGCTGTTCCCAGCCCAGAGGTAGGGGCTTCTGAGCCGTCATCCCACTGCTCCTGAGCCATCATCCCACTGCTCCTGGTCCAGAGGATAGGGCTTTCCGGTCACCATGGCTCCCGCTGCTCCCAGCCCAGAGGAAAGGGCTTTTGGGACACCTTCTGTCCTGCTGCTCCTGGCCCAGAGGAAGGGGCTTCCAGGCCACCATCCCTCCCACTGCTCCCAGCCCAGAGGAAGGGGCTTCTGAGCTCCTGTCCCACTGCTCCTGGTCCAGAGGAAGGGGCTTCCCGGCCACCATCCCTCCCGCTGCTCCCAGCCCACAGGAAAGGGCTTTTGGGTCACCATCCCTACCGCTGCTCGCGGCCCCTGGCCCACCTCACCCAGCTCAGAGGAGGTAACCCGTGCAGGCACTAACAGCCCCCTGCCCCAGTCTGTGAGACCTAAGTGATTCCATTCTAAAATTTGGTGGCATAAATTTCAGTTCTAAGAAAAACCACAAGATGTATTTTGACCACCTGCATGTGATAGTGTTCAGCCGTCCCCTAGCAACAGCTAATCAGTAGTTAGCAACCGTTTGCAGCTTGGGTGCGCAAGGCACAATCAATCAGGTTTAACTGCCAATCTAGAACCTTGCTGTAACCACTATAAAAACCCCTGCTGATTTGGAGTCGGGGCTCTCAATCTTGACCCGCTGCGGTGGTGACGGATGGGAGTCCCTGCTCAAGCTTGAATAAATGACCCTCGTGTGTTTACATTGGAATCGGCTCCTTGGTGGTCTTTGGGGACATTGAAATCTGGGCACAACACAGTTGAAATGAGAAAACACATAAATGAGTCTCAAAACCAGACTTCAAGATCACCTACAGCAAGCCCAAAGGGAAATGAGATGGAACACTCTGATACTCAACCACCTGGACGCACTGAATTGGCAACAAAAGGGGATCTGGAAAAAATGAAATCAGAAATAATTTCTCAGATAACAGGAGAAATTGTGCCCTTAGTGCAAGACATGATTAATAAATCTAGAGAGGAGCTGAGGAACATAATGGAATCCCAACATAGGAAACAAATGGAATCCATAAAACAGATGCAAATAGATTTCCAGGACATGAAAAACTCCATTGAAAGTCTACACAGCAGAATGAGCCAATGTGAGGACAGAATTTCAGATATAGAAGATAAGATTCCAATTAGTGACCAGGAAAAGAAAAATTGCTTCAAAATTATAAGGGAACATGAGAAATCAACCCAGCAGCTGCTAGATGATGCAAAGAAGAATAACATAAGACTGACTGGGCTCAATGAAGAAACAGGAGAGAGTGCAGAAGACATAAAAAAATCTCTTCACAGAAATAATGGCAGAAAACTTCCCAAGCAGGGGAAAAGAGCTTGACATACAGATAAGTGAGGCATATAGGACTCCAAATAGCCTTAATCAAAAAAAAAAATCTACACATAGGCATTTAATTGTTAAGATTCCAGAAACACAACAGAAGAACAAAGTTCTCCAAGCAGTCAGAGAAAAGAAACAAATCACATACAAAGGAAAGCCCATCAGAATCACAGCACACTTCTCAACACAAACCATCTAGGCAAGAAGAGCTTGGAGTGACATATTCCAAGCACTAAAAGAAAACAGCCTCCAACCCAGATTGATGTACCCTGCAAAACTATCTTTCACAATGGATGGAGAAATAAGATATTTTCATGACAAAGAGCACCTTAGGAACTTTGTGAATACCAAACCAGCACTCCAAAAAATTTTACACAATATCCTAGGAACAGATATTGAGGATCACAACCCCAGGAAGCAAAGCAGAATGAACCCATCTGGCATGACAAGAAATTAAATGTAAAGGGGGAGATCCCAACAAAAAGAAAAAGTCATGGCAATGACAAGTCAATATGTTTCAGTTATAACCATCAATGTTAATGGTCTCAATTCACTAATCAAAAGAAATAGACTGGCAGAATGGGTCAAGAAGCAAAATCCAACAATATGCTGCATACAAGAAGCACACTTAATTCAAAAGGAAACTCATAGACTGAAAGCTAAAGGGTGGAAAACAATACTGCATGTGACAGGAACCCGAAAAAAAGCAGGAGTAGCTATCCTCTTGGCAGATCAAGTAGATTTCAAACCAACACTGATTAAGAGAGATGAAGAAGGACACTACATCCTTCTAAAGGGAAGAATCCAAGAGGAAAAGATGACAATCATAAATATCTATGCACCAAACACTAGTGCACCCAACTATATAAAACAAATACTAACGGACATGAAAAGTCATGTATGCAGTAATACAATTGTAGTGGGGGACCTCAACACCCCACTGTCACAAATAGATAGATCAACTAGACTAAAAATAAGTAATGAAATACTAGAACTCAATGGAACTCTTAAACAAATGAACTTAACAGATGTTTACAGAGTCTTCCACCCCACAAAATCAGAATACACATTCTTCTCAGCTGCACATGGGTCATTCTCCAAAATAGACCACATACTCACACATAGAACATGTTTAAGTAAGTGCAAAGGAATGGAAGTTATCCCCTGTATATTATCAGACCGTAGTGCGATGAAATTGGAGATCCATAGCCAAAGAAACTCAAAAAATGTCATCAACAGGTGCAAATTTAACAACACACTTCTGAATAACCAATGGGTCACAGAGGAAATTAAAGAAGAAATCAGATAGTTCCTTCAATTAAATGACAATGACAATACAACATATCGGAATCTATGGGTCACAATGAAAGCAGTCTTATGAGGGAAAATCATAGCAGTGAATACGCATATTAGGAAAACAGAATGAGCCCAATTAAACAACCTGATGCTGAACCTCAAGCTTCTAGAAAAAGAAGAGCAGGACAACCCCAGAGCTCATACAAGGGAAGAAATTATAAAGATCAGAGGAGAAATCAATGCAATGGCGACTAAGAGAACGATACAAAAAAAATCAATGAAGCCAAGATTTGGTTCTTCAAAAGAATCAACAAAATTGACAAACCTTTAGCCAACCTTGTCAGAAAAAGGAAAGAAAAGGCCCAAATCCATGCAATTAGGAATGAAAAGGGTGAAATTACAACAGACCCAGCAGAAATCCAGAGGATCATCAATACCTACTTCCAGAACCTATACACCAATAAGATGGACAACACAGAAGAAATGGACAGATTCCTAAATACATATGAATTACCAAAGTTGAATGAAGAAGACCTAAAACTTCTGAACAACCCAATATCAACCAATGAAATTGAAAATGTAATTAAAAACTTATCAACTAAGAAAAGCCCAGGCCCTGATGGCTTTACTGCTGAATTCTACAAGACATTTAGAGAGGAACTGCTGCCACTACTGTTTAAACTCTTCAGTGAAATTGAAAGGGAAGCAGTACTCCCAAATTCATTCCTGGAAGCAAGCATTACCTTGATGCCCAAAGCAGAGAAAGACCCAACTGAAAAAGAGAACTATAGGCCAATCTCACTAATGAACATAGATGCAGAAATCCTTAATAAGATACTGGCAAACAGAATGCAGAAGATCATCAAGAAGATCATACACTCTGATCAAGTGGGATTCATCCCAGGGATACAGGGATGGTTCAATATACACAAATCAATCAGTGTAATACACTATATCAATAGAGCCAAGGACAAAAACCATATGATTATCTCCATAGATGCAGAAAAAGCATTTGACAAAATCCAACATGCATTTATGATAAAAACCCTACAAAAAATTGGAATAGATGGTCTCTACCTCAAACTGATAGAAGCCATCTATGAAAAACCAAGAGCCAATATCATACTAAATGATCAAAAATTGAAATCCTTCACACTCAAATCAGGAACAAGACAAGGATGGCCACTATCACCACTCTTGTTTAATATAGTTCTGGAAACATTAGCCATGGCAATTAGACAAGAGAAAGAAATAAAAGGAATAAAGATAGGTAATGAAGAAGTCAAAGTGTCATTATTTGCAGATGACATGATACTCTATATAGAAGACCCCAAGAACTCCACCAAAAGTCTTCTAGACTTAATAACCAAATTCAGTCAAGTAGCTGGTTACAAGGTCAACACACAAAAATCAATAGCTTTCCTCTACATGAATGACAGACTCACTGAGAGAGAAATAGGGCAAATAATTCCTTTCACAATAGCATCCAAAAAACTGAAATACCTAGGAATCATCCTAACAAAAGAAATCAAAGACCTCTTCTCTGAAAACTATGGCACTCTGAAAAGAGAGATTGAAGATGATATCAGAAAATGGACAGACATCCCCTGCTCCTGGGTAGGAAGGATTAATATAGTGAAAATGGCCATACTTCCAAAACTGCTATATAGATTTAATGCAATTCCAATTGAGATCCCAGCACCATACTTCATAGACCTCAAGAAAACAATCCAAAAATTCATTTGGAACAAGAAGAGACCCAGGATAGCAAAAGCAATTCAAGGTAACAGAGACATGGCAGGGGTATCACAATTCCCAACCTGCAACTATACTACAAAGCTACTGTGATAAAAACAGCATGGTGCTGGCAAAGAAACAGACTTGAGGACCAGTGGAACAGATTAGAAGATGCAGAAACAATGCCAGACACACTCAGCCATCTCATCTTCGACAAAGGAGCCAAACACCCTCACTGGAGGAAAGATAGCCTCTTTAATAAATGGTGCTGGAAAAATTGGGCTTCAACTTGCCAAAGATTAAAACTAGACCTGTATCTCTCACCATGCACTAAACTAAAACCAAAATGGATTAAATATCTAAATATTAAAATAGAAACTCTGAACCAGTTGGAACAGAGGTTAGGTAGGATCCTTGAAGACATCGGTGTAGGAAAAGATTTTATGAACAAAACCTTAGTTGCCTATCAACTAGCACAAACAATCAACAAATGGGATCTCTTCTTATTAAAAGGCTTCTGCACAGCAAGAGAAACCACCAGCAGTGTGAAGAGACAACCCACAATGTGGGAAAAAATCTTCACCTGCTCTTCCTCAGACAAAGGTCTACTATCTCAACTCTATAAAGAACTTAAAAAGATCAGACCTCCCAAATTTAAAGACCCAATTGAAAAATAGGCAGCTGAAATGAATAGACATTTCTCAGATAAAGAAGTAGAAATAGCAAATAAATACATGAAAAAATGTTCAACATCACTGGTCATTCGAGAGATGCAAATGAAAACAATGCTGAGATTCCACCTCACTCCAGAAAGAATGGCTGCTATCATGCAGTCAACCAATAACAAATGCTGGCAGGGCTGTGGGGAAAGAGGAACCCTGCTCCACTGCTGGTGGGAGTGTAGACTGGTGCAAGCACTGTGGAAATCAATATGGAGATACCTCAAAGAACTAGGACTGGAAGTCCCATTTGACCCCACTATTCCACTGCTGGGGATCTTCCCCAAAGAATTAAAAGAATCATACCACAGTGATATATGTGCACCCATGTTCATAGCAGCACAGTTTGTAATAAGTAAAACTTGGAAACAGCCCAAATGCCCATCAACTGGAGACTGGATAAAGAAAATGTGGGGTTTTTTTTTATAAAATGGAGTACTACTCAGCCATAAAAAATGAGAAATTAGAGACATTTATAGCTAAGTGGATGCACATTGAGGCAATACTCTTAAGTGAAATAAATAGGACACACATGTGTAAATACTGAATAGTTTCTGTGGTGTGAGAAACTGAAAGTGTAAATAAGGACTAAATGTATAACAGGTAATGTGAAATAGGAAGAAAAGGGGCAAAGGGGAAGGAAGTGGGAGGGCTAAGGGAAAGGATAGAAGGGAATGGGATTAATATGAGAAAATGGAAAAATAGGAACAAAATTGTTGTAAATAGGGAGGAATGGAGGGGTTGAAGGGAGGGCTGGGCAAGGATGAAAAATAAGAACCAAGAGAGACTATGTAAAGGTGCAAATTTCCAATGATGAATGTCATTATATTGTACACCTAAAATGTACCAAAGATTAGAATGAATAATCGATAATGCAAAATAGGAAGAAAAGGTCCAAAGGGGTAGGGGTAGTGGGAGGGGCAGGGGAAAGGAAAGAAGGGAAAGGAAAAATGATGAGAAATGGAAAAAATGGAAATAAAGTCTCTATAAATAGGGAAGGGTAGAGGGCCTGAAGGGAGGGCTAGGAATGGGGAAAAAATAAGAACCAAGATGCATTATATAAAGGTACAATTCCCAATGAGAAATGTAATTGTGTTGTATACCTACAATGTACCAATAAAAGAATTTAATTAAAAAAAAAAGAAATGAAAAAGCCAAAATCACAATGGATTCTGCTAAAATCCAGATCATTGGTCATTACTTTGAGAAACTGTACTGTAATAAAATGGTGAACTCAGAAGATATGAATAAATTCCAAGATAAACATGAACTACCAAAGCTGAACCAAGAAGATATAAAAATCCCGAATAATCCAATGTCAGTCAATGAAATTGAAGAAATTAAAAAAAAAACAACTACCAACTAAGCAAAGCTTGGATCCCAGTGGATTCACTGCCAAAATGTAGAACTTTAGAGATGATCTAATGTCAGTATTCCTCAAACTCTTTGTTATGGTTTGGTTCTAGATGTCCCCCCAAAATCTCATGAAGTCATAAGTGGGGCTTTTTCAGAAGTGGCTAAATCTAGAGTGTGTGATGCTAGGATTAAGGGTGTGTAATTACTAAATCCGTACACTGATTGGTTTGGCACCCTCCTAATCCTGGCAGTCTGGAGAGAATATGAGGGACAGAAAGAGGCTTGTCTTCTCCCTTGTTGCTTTTACTATCTTCTGCCTTCAATGAACTATTTCTCCTCTGTGATGCCCCTCTGCATGCCACCCTGACTTGGAGCTAGCCAACTATGGACCAAAACCTATACAAACTGTGAGCCAAATAAATCATTCCTCCTTTAACCTTGGGTGTTGGATATTTTTGTCTCAGCAACAAGAAAAGTAACTAACACTCTCTTTAAAGAAATCAAAAGGGAAGGAGCACTTCCTGCATAATTCTTGGAAGAAACCATTACCCTGAATCCAAAACTAGAAAAGGATCCAACCAAGAAAAAGAGCTATAGCCCAATCTCTTTAACAAACATAAATGCAGAAATTCTCAGTAAGATACTGGCAAACAAAACACAACAACTCATCAAAAAGATCACACATCCTTCTTTTTTTGTTTTTTTTGGTACCAGGGATTGAACTCGAGTCCTTTCACTTGCAAGGCAGGTGGTGGAATCACTGAGCTAAATCCCTGGCCCAAAGATCACACATCCTGACCAAGTAGGATTCATTTGGGGGATGCAAGGATGCTTCAACATATACAAATCAATAAATGCAATATATAACATAAACAGAAGCAAGGACATAAACCACATAATTATCTCAATAGGCACAGCAAAAGCCTTTGACAAAATCCAACATTCATTCATAGTAAAAACCCTGAAGAAAATAAAAACAGAAGGACTTTATCTCAATCTGATAAAAGCCATTTATGACAAACTTATGGTCAACATCATATTAAATGGGAAGAAACTGGAAGCTTTCCATCTAAAATCAGAAGCAAGACAAAAATTCTGCTACCACCACTCCTGTCCAATATAATTCTCAAAACATTAGCCAGAGAAATCAAGCAAGAGAAAGGAAAAAAAGGGATATTTATAAGAAGGGAAGAAGTTAAATTATCATTATTTTCAGAACACATGATCATCTACATAGAAGACCCCAAAAATTCCACCAAAAGACACCTAGAATTAATAACCCAATTAGGTAGTGTAGCAGGATTCAAAGTCAACACACAAAGATCAATAGCATTCCTATACACCAATGATAAACTCACTGAGAAAGAAATTATAGAAATATCTTTCACAATAGCAACAAGAAAAATTAAGTATCTAGGAATTAAACTGACCAAAGATGTGAAAGACCTCTACAATAAGAGCTACTGAAAAAAAGAGATTGAAGAAGACATCAGAAAATGGAAAGACAACCCTTGTTCCTGGATAGGCAGAATCAATACAGTCAAAATCTCCACACTTCCAAAACTGATATACTGATTTTTAATGTAATCTCAATCAAAATACTACTAGCACTCCTCACAGAACTAGAGAAAATAAGTCTAAACTTCATATGGAATCAGAAGAGACCTAGGATAGCAAAACCTAGCCAACAAAAGCAAGACAGGTAGCATCATAATCCTGGACTTCCAGTTATACTACAAAGCTACAGTGATAAACAGAATGAGTTTGGCAAAAACACAGACTTGTGGATCAATAGAACAGAATAGAGGATAAAGAAACAATTCCAGGCATACTCAGCTACCTTATTTTGACAAAGAGGCCAAATACTTTCATTGGAAGAAAAATAGACTCTTTAACAAATGGTGCTGGGAAAACTGGCTATCCACATGCCAAAAGCTGAACCTAGACCTATATCTCTCATCATCCAGTAAGCTAAATTAAATGGATTAAAGCTCTAAATATTAAACCAGAAAATCTGCTAGAAGACAAAATAGGTGAAACTCTTGAAGACATAGGCATAAGCAAAGGCTATCTGTACAAAATCCCCGTTGCATAAGAAATAATACCAAGAATCAACAAATGAGATCACATTAAATTTAAAAGCTTCTGCACAGCAAAGGAAACCACCAACAAAGTGAAGAGAAAATAAAAAAATCAAATGTGAAACGAATAGATACTTCTTTTTAAAAAGTAAAAATGGCCAATAAATACAAGAAAAATGTTCAACATTGCTGGCCATTTGAGAAATGCAAATTGAAACAACACTGAGATTCCATTTCACTCCAGAAAGTATAGCTATCTTCAAGAAATCTAACAATAACAAATGCTGGAAAGGGTACAAGGAGAAAGAAACTCTGCTTAATTGTTGGTAGGAATGTAAACAAGTTTAACTACTATGGAAATCAGTATGGAGATTCCTCAAAAAATAAAAATAAAAATTCAATTTGACTCAGCTATTCTTCTTCTAGGTATCCTCAAGTTATACTGTGACACCATGATAATTTCTTTAAAAAGTATGGTATAAGCAAGAAAACAGACTTGTGGACTGATGAAACTGGATAGAGGATGAAGAAACAACTGGAGGCACAGTCAGCTACCTGACCTTTGGCAAAAAAACTTTTGCTGGAGAAATGATAGCCTCTTTAACAAATGGTATTGGGAAAACTGGCTCCCATATGCAGAAGATTGAACTAGAATCCATATCTCTCACCGTGCACTAAGATAAAATAAAAATAGATCAAAGATCTAGATATTAAAACCTAAATAATCTGCTGAAAGATAAAATACGTAAAACTCTTGAAGCATAGGCACAGGCAAGGGCTTTCGGGGAAGAACCCCAGTTGCACAAGACCAAGAATCAATAAATAGGATCACATCAAATTAAAAAGCTTCTGCACAGCAATGGAAACAAACTTCAGAGTGGAGAGACAGCCTACAGAATGGGAAAAATTTTGAAACTATTCTTCAAACAAAGGACTAATATCTAGAATAAATAAAGAACTCAAAAAGCTTATACCTCCAATCAAAAAAAAAAGAGCAACTGAAATGAGTAGGCAATTCTTGGAAGATGTCCAAATGGACAATAAATACATTAAAATGTTCAATATTGTTGGACATTTGGGAAGCGCAACTTAAATCAACACTGAGATTCAATTTCACTCCAGAAAAAATAGCTATTATCAAGAAATCAAATAATAACAAATGCTGGAGAGGCTGTAATGGGGCACCTCATTATTGGTGGGAGTGTAAACTAGTACAATCACTGTGGAATTCAGTATAGAAATTACTTAAAAACTAAAACTAGAAATCCCACTGGACTCAACTATTTCCCTTCTAGGTTTCTTTCCAAAAGAACTAAAGCCATCATATTACAATGATACATGCATGTCCATGTTTATAGCAGGGCAATTCAGAATAGCTAAATCTTAGAAGTAGCCAATATGTCCATCAACAGATGAATGGACAAAGAAAATGTGCCATAAAGGATAAGTCTGAGTCATTTGTAAGAAAATGGATGTACTTTGAGACCATACTGTTAAATGAAATAAATAAGACACACAAGCTTAAATGGTGTATGGTTTCTCATATATGAAAAACCAAAATACACATAAAAGGCAAAAATAAGATAGACAGTAGGAAATAGCGAGATATATCTTTAACATGTGGTACCAAGAGACTAAGGGAAGGGGAGAGAAGGGAAATGAGATTTTTAAAGGGGAATTGTGATATGTTTTGCACATGTACCAAGTTCCAATGAGGAACATGACCATTATGTACTACAGATTTTATATATATATACCTCATTTCACAAACTGAAGTCTCTCCACGATTCTGGTTGCAAATTGAACTGAATGAGAACCAAATCAAATTTCCCCATAAGGTCAACATTGAACCTAACCTCTGAATTTGATTCAGTTCTCATTCAACTAGATTTGTGATCAGAATTGTGGAAAGAATCAAGTTCATGAACTGAGGCACCACTATTTATATGAAGGGGTCCAAGAATTGAAGGGAGGAGGAAGAAGAGGGGAAGGAGATAACAAAGAATTAAATAATGTCATGAACATGTACCAACCCTCCATAATGAACACAATCATTAAGTACTACAAACATGTACCAATAAAAAAACCAATTTTTGAAAAAAAGAAATTGGAGACCAAATTAGTACATAAATGAATAAAAAACATTATAATTCAGAGTTGCCTGAGTGGTAGTTCTGAAGAAAATCTACAGAATACTGAGTTACATTTGAATTTCAGATAAACTTTTTCAGCATAAGTATGTACTGTGAAATATTTGGGACACATTGGACATACTTGTACTAAAAATTACAGTTTTTCCAAAATTCAGTTTTAACTATGCATCTTGTATGCTATCTCACAATCTGTTAGTTTCCTATTTCTTGCTCGCTATTGACTGAATGTTTGTGTTCCCCCAAAATTCACATGTTGAAATCCTCACGGCGAAATGGTATTAAGTAGGACCTTCAGGAGATGACTAGGTTATAGGGGTGAAGGCTTCATGAAGGGGATTAGTCCTTGTATTATTAGTCATATTTTCATTGCTGGGGCAAAATACTTCGTACGAAAAGGAGGAGGGGATTACCTTGGCTCACAGTGTCAGAGTTTTCTGTCCGTGGTTGGCAGGCTCCATGGTGGAAACATCATGGCAGAAGGACATGGCAGAGGGGAGCTGTGCAACTTATGCCATCCAGAAAAAGAATTTAGGGGAAAGGCCAGAGAAGAAAGGGTCAGGGACCAAATACAGTCCCCAAGGTCAGGCTGCCATGACCCACTCAGGCAAACCTCGAAGTGCACTTTACATATCTCCTAGGTGTCTCTCAATCCAATCAAGTTGACAATCAATATTAACCATCATAGTATTCTTTTACAAAAGAAGCCCCAGAGAGTTCCTTTGTTCTCCCACCAAGAGAGGACAAAGCAAGAAGAGGACTATGTATTAACTCAAAGCAAGTCCGCACTAGCCACCAAATCTTCTGGTGCCTTGATCTTATACTTCCCAGCTTTTAGAACTGTGAGACAGAAATTTCTGTTGGTAATAAGCCACCTGATCTATGGTATATTGTTATAACATTCCACTGCTGTAACAGTAAGACACTGCTGTGACAAGTTGCTCAAACTTAATGGCTCAAAGCAACATAAATTTGTTATTCTATAGCGCTAGATATCAGAAATCTAATAAGGTTACCTTCCTTCCATAAGGTAACTTTCCTTTTGGAGACTCTAAGAAAGTCCATGCCTTTTCTGGCTTCTAGACACTCCTATGGTCCTTGTCTTATGGCCCCTTCCTTTATCTTCAAAGCTGTGCAGCATCTTGTTTTCTAATTCTCTTGTCACATCTCCCCTGTACTCTCTAACTCTACTGCCTGCCTCAATGAAGGATTTTTATTATTGCAATGGACTGACCTGAGTAATCTACTTGTCTCAAAGTCCTTAATTTAATCAGTTACAAAATAACTTTTACCGCATTAGGTAACATATTCACATTTCCAGTAATTAGGACAAGGACATCTTTGCAAAGAGTCATTATTTTACCTATCACTCTATTCATTACAATGAGTTTAGCCCACAATAATTATTTTAAAATAAGACTTTATTTGTAGAAATTTAATTGACACAGAACCCTGCTGGAACATGCTTATATACAAAATTTTATTAATAGTAAAATGTAATAAAAGTCTATTCTCTTTCCATTACCAAGTTGGCTTGCAGGAAAGACTAGACTATTTCAATAAAGGCCCATTTTCTCTCTGAAGGGAAAGAAAAATTACTAAATGCCCACTGAAAGAGAACAAACACTTAAATGATGCATTTAACCAGATGCTCTGGTGTGAAACTATGCTACACACATGAATTTATGTTGTTAAAGATCCTGAATGATCCATACCCTGTAATCTCTTGTTTATGTTGAAAACTCAATTGAATATATAAAAATAATTTACGTCCACTTTCACTTCTCTTCTTCCTTACAATTCCTATTCCTGGACAATTTAAGATCATCTCGCTTCAGTCTTTGCACATTATTCCTTCTGCTTGAAACACTTTACCTTTTTAAGTCACTTCTTTCTGCAACCACTCCTATAATATAGGATCTCCAATAGCACTGATCACTGTGAAATTGTTCTATTTGGTTAGCTTTTTGTTTGTTGCTTCCAAAGAGAACATAAATTCTTTCAAACAACTTATCTTCTCAGACTTGAACTATTCCTGGTACATAGTAGCCCCTTTTGATATATTTATTGAGTACATGAATTGCAGGTGGTACAAAGTGAGACTAAAATGCATCGCAGTAGAAAATAAAATGTGTGAGAAGAGAAAAAAGAAACCGAATGGAAAGTGTAGGAGTTACAGTGCCTGCCACTTCTAAAGCAAAAAGAAACAAAACAATAAATAGTTCAATGATGCTTACACTATGTCAGGCTCTGTTATATGCATTTTACATGTATTGATTTATTCCTCATAACAAATAGGTTTATCACCTGTCTTTTGTAGGTGAGTAATGTGAAGGACACAGCAAGCTAAGTAACTTGCCCCTAGCCACAGAATTCGTCAGAGGCAGAGTCTAAATTTGAACTCCTTTTAAGTACGGCTTGATTTTGCTTTTCCAAAAAGCTGAGTGGTTGATAGGTCGGCCCCACGAAAATGTCTGTCAACCCTGTAAAAATGTCTATCAACTTAAAATGACTGGACAGATAAGACATAAACAGTAAATTATATTTCACTCCACGGTAGTAAGAGCACCATTCATCACAAAGTGAAATGTTCAAAATTCTTGCCAAATTTTTGGGTCCAACTCGGTTTGACCTTCATCTGCAACAGCATCCCAGCTCATCGTCTTTGCTTTCTTCTTCTCCCCATTCTCCCGCCTCCCCTCCCTGGCACCAGGGCTTCTCATAGAATCCTCTTCAAACCTTCTTCGGGCTTTCTCAAGGCCAAATGTCAGTTCCCTCACCCGTAAAACAATAGTACCTCTTCAGACTCTACTCAGCGAGGATTAAGGAAGGGGTAAAGTGTGAAAGAGCGCTGCTAATATTAATCTCCATCACGTTGATGGAGGTTTGTGCCCCTTTCTCGCCCGCACTTCACGATGATATAGATAACCAGAAAATGTTTCATTTCCCCAACCGCCCACCCCTAACTAGCCGGGCAAGGGCAACTGACAGTTTTGCTCTGAGCATGCGCACTAGCGACCGCCGGAGTTCCGCCCCCCTCCCCCCACCCCCGCGTCCCCTGACGTAAATCTTCTGCGACGCTCAGCGAGTTGGGCCAGCGTGAAGAGGTTCAGAGCTCCCTTGCCCACTGACTCCTGTCCCCGTGCGGCTGTGACCCGACACCATGAAGGAAACGCCGCTCTCGAACTGTGAGCGCCGCTTCCTGCTCCGCGCCATCGAAGAAAAGAAGGTACACGGCCCCTCCGGAACTGGGCGCCTCGTGGGCGCCAGGGTCGCGCAGTGTGGGCTACCAGACCTGGCCCGCGTGGGCCCAGGCAGCCTCGGGGCAGCGCCTGGTGTGGTTTCTAAACTCCAGACTTTACTGTGGGCCTCCGGGATTTCTCAAGGCTTAGGTAACCGCAGCCACTGTCGTGCCCGGCACTTAGGTTCCACTTTCTTATTGGGCTTACGTAGTTAAGGTGCCACCTTATGCTTACCCTAGGGCCAAATAGTTGCTTAAGAAATATTTGTCGGAGGAATAAATGAATGTTTTACTTGCAGCGGCTGGATGGCAGACAAACCTATGATTATAGGAACATCAAGATCTCGTTTGGAACTGATTATGGGTGCTGTATTGTGGAACTTGGGAAAACAAGGTAACAGGATACATGTTAGATAAGAATTCCACCGAGAGAGGTTTGAAAATAACCTTAATGAGTCGGCTTTTGTAAAGCAGTTCAGAAGTCTGGAAAGTGTTTTAACTGCGAAAAATACGTTTCCCTTTGATGTAAAACTTTTTGGGTTTGTGGACACACTTTAAATTTTTAATCATAAATGTATATAAACATCCTGTAGTTCCTTCTGACCTCTAATATATTTTATATATAATTTCTACCCCTTATGATATATCGCAACATTGAGGATGTTACTCTTCTTTAATTTTAATTGGAAAACATGCATTTAGTTAACTGCTTTGTACCTTTATCTTTGCAGAGTTCTTGGACAGGTTTCCTGTGAACTTGTTGCTCCAAAACTCAATAGGGCAACAGAAGGTATTCTTTTCTTTAACCTTGAACTCTCTCAAATGGCTGCTCCAGCTTTTGAACCTGGCAGGTATTTAAATCTTTTTCTTAAGCTGCTTTAGCCATAGAAGAACCTAATAGTGGCGAGCTATTGTTTGAATGCCGGTGTTATTTCATGACATTGGCCCATTTCTGTTTTCATAGGCAGTCAGATCTCTTGGTGAAGTTGAATCGACTCTTGGAAAGATGTTTAAGAAATTCGAAGTGTATAGACACTGAATCTCTCTGTGTTGTTGCTGGTGAAAAGGTGGGGAATATGCCCAAAATTCTTAATTTTAGGATGAATATTATTGATTTATTGATTCCTAAATCTGTGCTTTCATTCTCGAAGTTTTAATTTACTTTTGTACTGGTTTATGTCACTGAAAATGTTTGAGTGGATACCCTTAGACCTTTTTACCATCTTTCTCTGAAAGAACAAAAAATACCATTTAAAAGGATGGAAACAGCAACTTGGACTTATGTTTTATTCACAGAAATTGTGGCTTTTTCATATGACCTGTCATTAATTTTCTTTTGTTATTTGAGTTGATAGGAACAGGTAGTGTTTTCCTTTTTTATGGAGGAAAAACAGATGAAATCCTTCATTGATTTACACAGAGCTACATAGTCAGTCAGTGGGGGAGTTCTTATTGGAAGTTTTAGTCTTAAGAAATTATGCCACATGAGGACATTAGAACTTTATTATTTGATGATTTGCCCTTTTGTTTTTGTTTTTTTTTGTTTTTTGGGGGGTAGTGGGGATTGAACCCAGGGCTTTCACACTGAGCTATGTCCCCAGCCCTTTTTATTTTTGAGACAGAGTCTTGCTAAGTCACTAAGTTTGCCCAGGATGGGCTCAAATTTGCAATCCTCCTGTCTTAGCCTCCTAAAATCCTAGAATTACGGGCATGCATCACCACCCACTTGGCCAGCTTTGTTACTCTAGACAAGTCACTTAGCTTCCTACATTCTTTACTTGAATATACTTCTATTTGCAGTCCTTGTAAGATTATCCTAAATGTTATATAAAACCAAAAACTTTATGATATGTGTTCAGACACAGTAAAAACATAATTACTTTTGGCATTAGGAAAATCTTAGATATAAGATTGGAGTGGTTGTGGTGGTTCCATTTATCTCACAGAAAAATGAGTTAACATTTCAGATACTTGTTTGGGCTTAAAGTTTTTCTACATTTTTATTGATAAACTAGAAACATTAACAGCATGTTTTAATAGCAATTAAACGTTTATGTACAGTGTTACTTTTCCTGATAAATAGCCACTGGTTGTGATTAATGAGGATTTATTTTCATCTTAAATTCCCTTTCAGGTTTGGCAAATACGTGTGGACATACATTTATTAAATCATGATGGAAATATTATTGATGCTGCCAGCATTGCTGCAGTTGTTGCCTTATGTCACTTCCGAAGACCTGATGTCTCTGTCCAAGGAGAAGAAGTCACATTGGTAAGTTCCCATGATTTGAATCAGCATACTTTTCTATGAGTATCCTAGGTGTGCCAGCAACTTGTTATTAGTAGAGTCATGTTGTAGATGGCTTGTGTTTTAGGGGTCATGTGTGAAATATACATGATTCTCAGCACAATGAGCTGTTCACAATAACTGAAAAGAACTGAGATTCACCAGATTCACATCTCTCTAGAACTTTTATTCATCAAGCAAAATAGATGGCAGACATCTATCAGAAATACTTGGAGGGCTTGATAATAAATATCACTAGGCTCCACTTCCAGAGCAGATCAGAGAGGTAGGACCTGAGAGTTTTTACTTAGAGTCCCTAGATGATGCTGATGGTGCTGGTCCAGACACCACATTTTAACATTGATCTGTAATGATACTTGGATACCTGTGTGTTTAATCGCATGATATCATACTTGGAGTAGATTTTTTGGGATGTAAATTATATCTCAAAAGTTTTTGAAAAATGTATACTGTTTTGGGAGCCATGAGTGTCAATGTTAAACAGATACTTGTAAAAAGTTTTTTAGGTACTCTCTGAAGATTAAAGGACTGTCATTTTTTTATTTGATTCACAAGATGATTGATTTTTTATATGTTCATAACTTAGTGACTGTTAATATTGAACCTTTTCTTTTGAAACAGTATACTCCTGAAGAGCGTGATCCTGTAGCATTGAGCATCCACCACATGCCCATTTGTGTCAGTTTTGCCTTCTTTCAGCAAGGGTAAGTCTTGCCTTGTCATGGGCTAAAATGATAGATGCAGCTAGCAACTTGTTTACTCTACTCAAAAAAATGAATGAATAAATCCCTCTTTTGATATTAATGCACCATGGTGGGTGGAGGGAATGGAAAAAAAACTGATGTGTAATGTACATGTACAAATTCCCTACAGTGAATGTAATTATAACTACAAACATGTACTAATAAACATTTGAAATAAAAGAAAAACTAAAGCATCTTACACTTCTTTCTTTGTAAGGGCAATAATTGGCAAAGAGCTTTCTCAATAAAAGTGACAAAGCTCTTCTATAATTACACCTTTCAACATTTTGCTTTTCATGACATTCTTAACAGATTTTGAATTTACTGTCTTAATTTGGGGAAATAGTAAGAATTACTGTGAATTAATACAAGATGATATTTTTAAGCATATGAGATAGAGTAGTTCTAGGAGCAGGTTATAAGGAAGAATAGTTTGCAAACAGGAAAAAGGTCTGTTTTCCTTCAGCTGTCTGCTAGTTTCTTCATAACTCATTGCTAGATCCCCCTGCAGCAGAACACTTGTAGTCTTTTAGGTCTATATAATGGACTTTTAAGTGTAAGCTAGAGCCTTAAATCTTCAGAAACCAAAAAGATACTTTACCAATTTTATCCATGAAAACTTTAGAAAAGATTTTTACTTTAGTCATTGTAGTATAGAATTTTATATAGGGAAACAGAATAAATAGCATTGTTTAGTAGAAAAAAATGCAACCCATAAATGTAATTTTAAAGTTTCCAGTAGTCACATTAAAAGGTAAAAAGAAACAGGTAACATTAATTTGTATATATTTTATTTAACCTAATATAAAAATAATTAGTATCTTAAAATTATTCATGATAAATCTATACTCTTTTATTTCCACTGAATCTTTGAAATTGAGTATTGTACTCAGTTTGCACTAGCTGCATTTCAAGGGATCAATAACCATATATTGGCAAATGTATTGGATGGTGCAGAAATAGTAATTTTTTAATGTGCCATTTGCAGAACCTAGACAGTGTATTACAATATTAAATGAACTTAAAATGAACTAAGTTAATGTTATCTGAAGTTTTTATTAATGAGCCAGAAGTCATTTATATGAAATAGTATAAAGTTTAGATTATATATTTAAATAAAACCAATCTGAACTTAATGTGATTTCACTGTAATAGCTCAAGCATTCTTTCATGTTCATAAAAAGTTTTCTTGACTCTTCATTAGTGACGCAGATCATAGGCTTAGACCTTCACTATGTTGATTTATTGATGTCAACTTTTAAAAAATCCATTACTCTAAAAATGACAAGCATTCAGCCTAAGACTTGTGCAGGACCATTTAATATTCATTTCAGAACGTACTTATTGGTGGATCCCAATGAACGAGAAGAACGTGTAATGGATGGTTTGCTGGTGATTGCCATGAACAAGCATCGAGAGATTTGTACCATTCAGTCTAGTGGTGGAATAATGCTACTAAAAGATCAGGTTAGTGCTTTGACTAATGTCTCTTTAAGAATAGGTCTCTTTTTAGAAGTTAATCTTTTAACCGGAAGCCAATTAAGGATGCTTTCAATAATCAATTCCAGGTTATGTTAGCATTTGGTTTCAGTACCATCATTACATTCTGCTGGTTGGTGGCTGTGAGATAACCTCTTCCCTTCCTCACTGCTGCCATGTTTAGCCCTTCAGCTATAGGTGCACTTGTTTTCTTACAGTGAAGAATGATTCATACCTCTATTTTTTAACAAATACTAGAAATTAGGTAAAACAATAGTTTTAGAATTTGGTACAGCAAGCTGTGGTTCTCAAACCCAGCTACATATCAGATTCTCATGGAAGTCTTTAGGAAATAAGAGTGCCATATAGCATGTAGTATGTATCTGGTTAAGAGCAAAGGAACTCCTTAGTTCAAATTCTAGCTCTGCCTTGTACTAACTGACTTCATATAAATGATTTCATAATCTAAAATGGAGAATTGATGTTACTACTAACACCTTGTTAGGATACAAAGATAAGAGATATATTGCACAACATCTCGTGTACATGAGGTATTCAATAAATGTTAGTTTCCATTACCATCATAATTGTTATCAGTAGTATCCTAACCACTATCCAGATTCCTGTTTCTGTGGATTACTTACACAGAAAGGAAGTTAGTGCTTCCCTGAGCGTTTGTGTATCTGTGACCTCTTCCATGGTATCTCATATTAAAGTTTTTGAGGCTGTTCCCTTAATCAGATACTCGTGCAAAATTTTTATAACAATTCTTGCATTGTGCCTTAATTTGCTTTTACAATGTTATTTTTCTATTTAAAACAGAAAGGTAGAAAAGTTAATTTCATGGCTTAATATCATTAGAGAAAGCCATTTTGTTTGTTGTCTTTGAGTAACAGAATTCACTTTTACAAACAGGTTTTGAGATGTAGTAAAATAGCTGGTGTGAAAGTAGCAGAAATTACAGAGCTAATTCAGAAAGCTTTGGAGAACGACCAGAAAGTGAGGTAAGTTTTTCAGAAGTAAATAGTCTTTTTATAACATGTTAGGACTTCTTGAACAAGAGCAACCATATGATTTTCACGTGGTCTTTATTTGTTAATCTCATTTGAATATACTACTTAGTGTGTTTTAAAGAGTTGAGTAGGGCTGGGGATTTAGCTCAGTGGCACCGTGCTTGCCTCACAAGTGCAAGGTCCTGAGTTCAATCCCTGGTACCGCCAAAAAAAAAAAAAAAAAGAGAAAGTTGAGTAGGCTCTATTTTATTCCATTTTAAACATCTATATTGAAAAGCCACATAAGATTTTCTTAGGAAAAAAAGAATCTAGTAACTGTAAAATATAAACAGGTTGATTCCCATTTCTGTTTCTTACCATGTGATCTTAAGATATGTAACCTAGCAGCTCAGTATTCTTTTCTAGCTCATGCGAGCCTAATGATATCCTCAGAGGGGTAGTTTGAGCATTAGAGAATGTACATACTTCTAAGCATCTGTCACATGCCCAGTACATGGTTCAGTAAACATTTCTCTTGATAGGCATAATAAATTGTGAGGTTAGGCGATACTCTTAAGTGAAATAAATAGGACACACATGTATAAATACCGAATAGTTTCTCTGGTGTGAGAAACTGAAAGTGTAAATAAGGACTAAAATGTATAATAGGTAATGTGGAATAGGAAGAAAAGGGGGCAAAGGGGGGAAGGAAGTGGGAGGAGTAGGGGAAAGGATACAAGGGAATGGGATTAATATGAGAAAATAGAAAAATAGGAACAAAATCTTTGTAAATAGGAATGGAGAGGTTGAAGGGAGGACTGGGCAAGGGTGAAAAATAAGAACCAAGAGAGATTATGTAAAGGTACAAATATCCAATGATGAATGTCATTATATTGTATACCTAAAATGTACCAATGATTAGAATGAATAATTGATAATGCAAAATAGGAAGAAAAGGTCCAAAGGGGTAGGGGTGGTGGGAAGGGCAGGGGAAAGTAAAGAAGGGAAAGGAAAAATGATGAGAAATGGAAAAAATGGAAATAAAGTCTTTGTAAATAGGGAAGGGTGGAGGAGGTGAAGGGAGGGCTAGGAATGGGGAAAAAATAAGAACCAAGATGCATTATGTAAAGGTCCAATTCCCAATGAGAAATGTAATTGTGTTGTATACCTACAATGTACCAATAAAAGAATTTAACAAAATAAATAAATAAGTACATACATACATAAATTGTGAGGTTAAGTTAAACTAATTCGTATTTCTCACTCCCCAAAGGCTAACTTTTTCCTTTCCTTCCTGTTTTTTCTCTCATGTCATCATCCCACTCCCTCAAAAAATAACAAAACCTCATATAGGAAAGAAGGTGGAAAGTTTGGCTTTGCAGAATCTATAGCAAATCAAAGGATCACAGCATTTAAAATGGAAAAAGCCCCCGTTGATACTTCTGATGTTGAGGAGAAAGCAGGAGAAATCATTGCTGAAGCGGAACCTCCTTCAGAAGTGTATCTTTATTGAGTGGTCTTTGCAGTAACAAGAATATTCATTAACACATTGGGCTTTATTAAAGTTATATGTGTACATTGACATTTGTTTTCTGAAATATGTACTGTTAAACACTTAAAAACTTAGTGATATGAGTCATATTACTGATGGTGTAGCATTCAGCTTCTCTTGTTACACTGCAAAAACCAGAAAATTCTCTGTCTTAACCAATTAGGGGCTGAGGATATAGCTTAATGGTAGAGCATTTGCCTCCACCAGTGGTGGCAGACCCATGGCACACATGCAGTTATTTGTTACCATTGAAAGCTCTACAAGGTTCACCATCAGTAGCCTACAGCATGTTCAGGACCACAAGTTTGACTCTTAGCCCTGCAAACACAGCAAACCAAAAAACAAGTGTACAGCATTTTGTTTTCCTTAGGAAAGTTATTCTTTAATATTGATAGCATGGACAAGGTGTTTACAATTGAGGTATTTTTTGTGCTGGGAGTCAAATCCAGGGCTTTGTGCATGCGGGGAGAAGCTGTTTAGTCTATTAAGTAGCAGTGCTTTGTTCTTCAGTTTTCTTAACTTGGTAAGTGTTTCTAAACCTGTGCTCTGGACCTCTGGAACTGCCCGGATTGGAGAGGGAGTAGAAAACTCCTGGGGTGATCTTGAAGACTCTGAGAAAGATGAGGACGAAGGTGGCAGTCATGAAGCTGTCATTCTTGACAATATAAAAATGGACACTGGAGCAGGAGTTTCTGATATTGGAAGCCAAGGTAGGTGATTTATGGCTTTTATACGATGTTTGCTTACAAAATACATCTACAGATAACATTGTATATTAACTATATATGGATAAATCAGAGAAACCTATACAAAGAATATTGATACAGCTGTATATAGGGATATCTTTTCCTTTCTAGGTGGGGCTGTTTTGTGATTTAAATTTCAACTAAATAAGACATATTAACACCAATTCTTTAAGTTTTTTACCTTTTGCATATATTTATCAAGGCCCATGTCATAACATAGTACTATTTTATAGTATTTTTGTAATATGAAGTATTCTCTATCTGCATTGTCCAGTACAATAGCCACTAGCCTTGTGCAGCTATTAAACACCTGAAATGTAGCTTGGATGATCAAGAAATTGAATTTTTTGTTTTAGTATAAAATAACTGAGGCTAGTGCTATCATATTCAAGAGTTCAGTATTAGAATTCACAAAATTCCCAGAATGCCTGGAATGATGTCAGTCCTACCTGTTCTTGCCTGGTCTATAGTAAAATCACAAATTGCTTTATGTAGTACAAACAAGTCATGCAGTGATCTTGGAACTAGAGGATACTTATACTTACTAAATTTGGTGAATTTGTTTGAGTGTAATGCACATAGTGCTTGGCTTCATAAAAGGAAATTATTGCTATGAATGTTACAGAGAATCTGCTGAGTTTTAGTTTTGGAAATTAGGCAAATAAGTGAAGAAAAAAATCTCCACTGATTGGAACCCTTGTGCAACTTTTCCAATGGCTTACTTTTATTTGGTATTACTCCAGAACTTGTTCCATGTATTTATTCACTATATGGGGAATGAAGTAAGCTGCTTCAAAACAGGGAACTACCTTTAGTTTTTCCATGTCAGCATATAACATCAGCCACATTATTTAAAAATTTTTAGAATTCTGTATCATTGAATGGACCTAGTTGGTTTAACCATTCCCTTACTGGTGAACATGTGGTCTACATTTCTTCACTGCTAGAGACCTTATACTTATATGCACCTCTTTGGTTAGTACAGTAATCCTCTAAGAATAATAAGGTTAATAGACATTCTGTTTCTGGTTTGAAGAATACTTTCAGTTGAATAAATGAAAAGTGAACCTGAGATATCTGGGAGGATGGAGCAGGTAAAGCCTTTCTAAAATGTAAACAGACTAAAGGCTAAAACTGTAAAAAATTGATATACAATGAATCAACTGGAAAAAGGGTTAATTCACATCAGTGTATATGTATACACACACACATATAAATACATATAAAGGTACATACACATTAAGTGTTCAGGATAAAGATGGGCTAAAAAGATATGAAACAATCTTAAAATACAAAAGAACTGTTAATGTTAACATTCTTCAGGGTCAACCATGATAATAAAGGAAGTCAGTTCAAAGGAAAAAATGACAGCATTTTTTTAAGTTAATGTTTTTGACAGTATTTAAAATACTAGCATTCATAAATATGTATGGAAAATGGGTTTTTCATTTACTATTCCTTATAATTATAGAGTGTAAATTGGCAGTTTCTGGAAGGATTTGGCAAAAGTATCTTAGAATGTATGTGCCTTCTTTCCTAATAGTTTTGCTTCTGGGTATTTTTTGGTATTTTTAAAAGGAGAAAAGCAAAAATAAATCCTAAGACTATTAGCTTCCTTTTCAAATTGATTCTATAAAAGATACTATATATTTCCCCCTAACTTCTTCCTTACAACACGTGTCAAGTACAGTGTAGGGGTAAGTTTTCTACATGAGTTTTTCCAGAGCTCCAGGGTTCTACTTCGAGGAAAGAAATTTTGGGAACAACAAAGTACATGTATTTGTAAGCCTCCAGAGTAACTTTGGGCTTTTTGTATGCAAATGGTAGTTTTAGAACCTGACAGAAATAAACTCCTGGAAATTTTAAGAGATTACTTATATTGCTTTCCTGACATTTTCATAGATGACCCAATAGTACTCTCAGATAGTGAAGAAGAAGAAATGATCATTTTAGAACCAGACAAGAACCCAAAGAAAATAAGGTAACACATTTCTGGTTTATTTCAAATATATACACATGCTTGGAACTTTAGAGATTTACCCAATGGTTTTACTCTCTTATTCTACAATAGAAAGACGTCCCTTTTTCACTACATATTCAACTATTCTTTCTCTGGTTTCTTCACCCTATGATTTACAAAAATTAGTGCATAATTCGATAAAGTAGGATGTCTTTCAAAGTTACTGTATTTTATTCTTATAGCTGCCACATTGTATATCATATAAAGAAGACCTATTTCAGTGATCCAACATTTAACAAACATAGTTAGTGAACTGTTAATTTACTTTATTCACAGAACGCAGACCACCAGTGCAAAACAAGAAAAAGCACCAAGTAAAAAGCCAATGAAAAAGAGAAAAAAGAAGAGAGCTACTAACTAAAGCTAACATAGTTGTATGTTTGTATATATATATATATAACTATTAAAAGGATATTTATTCATTGCTAACAATGACTGGATACTTTTTATTCACAATTCTATAGTGAGTCTTTTGGGGTTTTAAAATACACTTTAAAATGAACCTTCTGGGAAATTTTTTGTCTGTTAATTTTCACAAAACTTTCCAACCCATGTGTAACCTCAAAACCTTAACAGGTTTCAAATGACATTTTCCATTGTACAATAAATTGTAAGCCAAGTTAACTTTTCTAAAGGACATCATGGTCATAGTTTCATCACAAAGTAAATTTGACTTACAGAAATCAAGATTTCCAATCAGTTTATTAATTCTTGTCCTGACAGCTGGCATCGTTAATACTTTAACAAAACCACTTAAAATTAGCCAGATATCTAAGGTAGATACATGTACAAAAGATATACAAATTAAAACCATTTAAAAAGGAATAGATACCATAACTTGTCCTTGGCCATAACTTCTGTATTCAGAATGATTGTGCAATTAAAACCTAAGGTAAAAACTGTACACCATGTGCTCCAAGTGACTGAATGAGGGCAGTCTTTCACTGTCACACATTTAGTGTCTCTGGGGGATTGAGGAGTGAAACACCATGATACCTGTAAGAGGGGGGAAATCCACTTTTAGTAAACATTCATAGGAAGAAGGCGATCCTAGATAATACATGCACTGGAAACTACAAAATGCTATTTCTGATTAGGTTAATTAAAATCACTGCTGATTTTAACATCCATGCAGCTCTCCCCCAACCCCCCCAGCAAAAACAGCATTAACTACAACCTTTGCCAAACACATGATCTGTTAAGAGAACAGCTTCTTAGGAGTCTGTGGCACATTAAGTGTGACCTTTAATAAAGTTAAAATGTCACAGTTTCTGAATCATTCTGGAAAAACAAGTATCTTCATTATTCAAGTCTTACTTTGAATTTTTGTACTTTTCTCTTATCGACTGTTGTGCATGCTGTGGTGCTTTGAGGTAGGTCTGGTGAAGGTCCATAAGACAAGGCTTAAGACTTTCCAGGGTATATCCAGTCTTTCGAACTAAAGATTCAGGCTGCAGAGAAGGGAGTAAAGAACTACTGTTTTTGTTGTTAGTAACACAACAAACTACAGTAGATACAATGAATTAATAGCTGGCTCAAGTTTAAGTTTCATCACAAATCTTTTAACAGTCAACTGACAAATTGCATTTTCTGAACCTACTATTCCATCTTTTATGCTGACTGATCCATTTTTACTGCTTTCCCTGCCAACAGATCAGATAGGCAAAATCCTTTAGGCACACCTTTCAAATCCAAGTTTACAAATAAACTTTCAGATGCTGATTCAATAGATAAGAGGTCTTAAACAGTATATATATTTGAGCAGTTTTTCCAACTAAGATCTAGACGGCCATCAGTTCTATGGAACAATTGTTTAACTTGTCTGGTACCAGCATATCTGCCATACAGATGATGTGTAAAGACAATGTAATACATACCCAGCTTTGTCCTATGACTGTGTAGAGTGCTAAATGAAAGGCTGCTCCAGCGATAACTGATGGCAAATACTTTAGGTATGGGTCAGCATCAATCAAACTTAATTCTCCCAAAAACTGTAATGAAAAATACTTAGGATCACAGCTCTAAAAAGCAAATCTCAAACCCTTACTTTCTGATGCAATTTTTTTTTTATTACAGGCTCTAGCAACCCTGGATAAAATATTCTACAGCCTCATCTTTAAACACAGCAACTATTTAAATGCTTTGCTCCAGTCTCCTATATCGTCCCTCTTTTAAAACAACTCTGACTACCTTCTCCCAAGACTTTATCCTCAACTTACTACTCTGTACTTTACCAATATGGTCATCTCTTGGTACCCACCCATAGGGAAACCTCTCCACAAACCCTCACCTCCTGCTCATGGACAGCAAAATTAGTGACACCCAAGTCCTTTATATGTCAATACTATTTGCATATAATTTACATTTTCATATATACCTTAAATCAAGATTGCTTATAATACCTAAAAAATATAAATGCTATATTTAGAGAATGACAAGGAAAAAAGTCTATACATGTTCAGTACAGATACAAGTTGTTCCCTGAATATTTTCAATCTGTGGTTGGTTGAGTCCATGAATGTAGAACATAGTTATGGAGGGCCAACTGTATGTTGACATTCATTGATGGTAGGCTTTTTTCCTGTATTACAACATTCGTCCCTGGAACATTGAATCTCTTGAGCAAAGCTACACTAACGAAACAAGAGCTTGCTCCTAATTATTAAGAATCTGCAACAAAATAAAATTAACTTACCATTGCTAAGCTTTCAACTTTGCAGTTTGCAGGCTGGTGATGCAGAAAGTATTGGGTAAGAAATTGATTCACTGTTGGTGCAGCTAAGTCAAAAGCAAGGACTTTGAGAACTAGATGTTCCATTCTCAGAACTTGTTTCTTCGTATAAGTATCATCTGTAATGTACACAAACTCTGCTACTTCTGGGGGGTATATTTCTTCAAACTTTCTATAATGAAAAAAGTTTTAAATAAGTCCTAAAAGGAAAACAAGGTTCCTTATCCAAATTCTGAAATCCCATTAGCAGAATACTTGGAATGATTCCAAAACTCACACTCTCTACCAAATGTATTTCCACTATTAACGTGGCCATCATTTCTAGCAGACTAACTATTGCTTAAAAGGCCTAAATCAATAAAGGACCTTTGAGATCCTTCTACCTCAAAGGAAATGAATGAGAGGCATAAAGTTTTCCAAGGTTGGAACAATGCAAAAGTTCACCATGTAGCTGAAAACTTAGGAAATACAAATCTAAAATTAAACAGTTCATGTTTTCTTTCTTAAATCATTGTTTTCAGGTCCCAGTGGGGAGAATATACTGCTTATATGCCTGCCAGATAGTACTTTATTATGGAAGGTAGCCAGTCTCTCTGTTCAAAGTACCCTGAAATCTAGATCTTAGGAAGATTAATATTCTGGATTAGAAAACAATGTCCTTCTTTTTTTTTACCTCTCAACTTCTACCACACATCCCTAGTGACTCTTTGCCTTGTGATTCTACTGCTTCTGGGTGAGTATATTTCTGTGTGGTGTGTTAAAATGTTACAATTTTTAAAAATCATAATGTCTTCTCTGTACAGAAGGATAATGATGATGAACCCAATAATGAACCAAGCTGGACTTACGAGGCTAGCAGCATAGCAGCAGTGCCCACAAGCTGAAGCTTTCCTCTCAGCACAGACATTGAAGAGAGGAACCTATCAATGTAGTTCACAGCCAAATGCAGGGTCTCATTCTGCAGTTTATATTCCTCTCCCACTTCAACTAACCAGTCCACAAGGATAGCCCTCATACTGTTAGTGATGTCTGGCTGTTTCTTCATGTAACCCACTTTAGGTTTACATTTCACCTGGTGAGAAAAGTTTTGTAGTGTTAAAATTGTAATTAGCTTATTTACCATTATCAAAGATGCTACCATAAACAAGTATAGCATTAAGAGTAATCTGCTAGTAATTTAAAACTTAAATATTACAGACAGGCATGGTGGCACATGCCTGTAATCCCAGTACTCTGGGAGGATAAAGCAGAATTCCAAGTTCAAGCCCAGCCAGGACTAGGGATGTAGCTCAGCACAAAGGCCTTTGAATCAATCCCAAGTACCATAAAAACAAAGTTTAAACATTCTCTAAATTTCAGTTACATTTAATGAATATATTACACAAACTGGAATCAGAGAGCCTTTACCTCCATCTCCCTAAGGTACGTGTGAATATCCTCATGGTAGTCTGGTACTTCATTAACACTCACTGGCTTTTCCTCTTCTAATACAATCGACATGTCCATAATATGTGGTGAATCTGGGACAGTTCAAAAGTTATGATCAAATTAACTTTTTAATTTGCTTTGACAAAATATAAGAAGTCTAACACTACCAATGCATTTGTTTATTTCATCCAACTAAAAGATTTCTTATGGCAAAGTACATAATTATTGACTCTTGGGCCGGGGATTTAGCTCAGTGGTTCCGGCGCCTGCCTCGAAAACGCATGATCCCGAGTTTGATCCCCGGTACCAAAAAAAAACCACACACACACATAATTATTGACTCTAGTCTTCGTATTTCTGTCCATATAGCTTTAGAATGATATTTAGAAAAATAATTATTGATAGACTAACCAGAGGGTGGAGTATTACAAGAACAGATGGTACAATGGTTCTGTTAGGACCAAGAACTTAAAATCCAAGTTTTGGGGTGGTATCTAAGGTTTGCCCTGAGAGATTGCAGACCTCATAGTATGACATATTCAAAGCACAACTAGGGAATAGCTAGAATCAAGTATCATGGTTTTTAATAACAAGTGTTAATAGTTAGTTTGTTTATGGGACTTCAAATAGATTAACAACATAAGTGACTCAATTTTTATCATTTAAACTATCTTTTAAAGCAAAGAATATTCATTTTGTTTCCACTTCAAAGATCACTTTGATGTTAAAAATTTCTTGCAAAATTTCATTGACTAGGGTGTAACTCTGGTAAAGCACTTACCTACCACGTTCAAGGCCCTAGGTTCAATGCCCAGCACAAAAATAAAATCAAATAAAAATTTTTTCTTGCAAAATTTGAACAAAAACTATGTCCAAAGGATCTTCTTGCTCCCAACCACCAGCCAATCAGTGGAACTAAAACTAAACTGGATTAGTGAATTATCATGTGACTCAACAGCTCTATGGTAAAGAAACAGCACAAATCGCAGATCTGTCTTCAGCAGCTACAAATGGTTTAGGGCAAACAGACACCTACTGACTTGCGGGACAGTGTGTCACTTTTTGGTACCACATGATCCACTCAAACCAGCTTTACAGAAAGAGATGTTGGTTTTTCATAGTATGTAAGACTTCACCCTCTACTACTCTTTGAAATGGAGGTTTGCCAGTATTACGAACACAAGCAAACGTGTGGGATGGATTAAGCATTCAATGACTAATAATTATATTAGTCCTGGAAGGAGTGCCACGTTAGGATTTGTAGGTCACTAGGTCAAGTGTTCAAGGGTTAGCAGTGACATCTGAAATAAATTACACTCATCCTAAGCCTATTAGAGTAAACCTAACTCACTGTATCATACTGATCAGGTAAGGCAGTGTCTTAACATGTAAAATATTAACCTAATCAAATAATTACAACTTGATTAAGAGTTTCCTTAAAACTTACCAAAACTACCGTCCATTGGATAATCAAGAGGTACCAGTGGTTTTCTTGGTCCCGGTAAAGCAACAGCTGTATTAAAAGCCAGGACATCTTCGCACTCTGGTTTTTTAGATTCAGATGGCCTCTTCCGAGTGTCATCTTCTGCTTCATCCACATGAATGGTGAATGCAGGCTGTTTACTGTTTGCTTTCCAAGGTGGTAGAGTAGCAACGTTCTCATCATTGACAGGAAGATCTTTAAGAGGTGCAACCTAAAAGGAAATTACTTTCTGGCTTTTAACTTATTAAATGCAGTTTGCCTTCTTCACCTTATGGGTCTGAGCCTTTCCTTTTACTCCCAAATACATTATCAGGAATATTAAACTTTCTGAGACAAAATCCAAGAATACCTTAGAGTTATCAAAGAGATGTTCCAATTTGTCACAGGCATTCCTACAAAGACTAAGAACTAGGTGGAGTTACAAACTAATTAAGGGTGGATGTAAAACCATTAGATGTCAACGAGTTGAGGAAAAGGCATGGGAGAAAAATAGTTTCACCACTTTCGCCCCAGGGTGGAGCAACAGAGCAAATCTGGCTAAAATGGCGGAATCTGCCAAAAGTGAAGTACTTTACACTTTTTCCTCACTATCTCTTAAGCAAATAGAGGGAAAGGAACCATGTCCTGGGGCAGTGCCTGGCGTTTGAAAGTGGAGGGAAAAGCACTGAGCAAAGACGCCAAACACTACCCATGTTGTAAGACTTGTTCTGACCCCATTATGCATACAGAAAGATGCCTCCGATACAGAACAGATCGGCAGCGTACGCACAGTGCCAGTAGGGGCTGTAATGTTAAGAATATTGGAAGAAACTATAGCAGTGTCCTACAAACTACATCAGGGACCGAGTGGACTCCAAATCCAAGCCCCCTTAAAGAAAAAAAAAAAAAGCTTTCTAGCCACTCTTGTCTGCCTGCTTAGCCCATGCCCAACTCTCGTTCAGGCCACCCTCCTACAGATGAGTCGTATCCACTTACCCGCCGCGTCTTGAGTCTTTGCTGCGGCGCGGAACTCCGCGGATTCCCGGCCTTCAGCACCGCCAGGCCGGCCTGAGCCCGCGGCTGCTGGGCAAGCGCCGCCTTCTCCGGGTTGATGTTCTCTTGGTCCTCCTGGGGGGCCGCCTGCTGCAGTGTTAGCAGCGCCGAGCCCGCCTCGCGGGCCGCAGGCCTCGGCGCGGAGCTGCCCAACATCGCTGCTCCCGGGGGCGGGCGGCCGGATCAGCCTGCGGCACCAAGCAGCGTTCACTCCGCCCCGCGACTGGTCACGTCGACCTCGCCGAGGTACCCTCCAGCCCGCGCCGCCACTACACCCCGAGCCAGCCTGCCGCCGACCGCTCACCCGGCTCGGGCCCGTGCTGGATCGAGGAGGTCGCCAAGTATGGAGGTAGGCACAGCCGGGCACGAAGGGGTCAGGACGCCCAGAGAAGTAGCTAGCAGCCCGCCGGTGCCGTGGCTGCTCTTGCAGTTCAAGTAGCCCGCGACTATTGAAATGGACCAATGAGAGCCGCCGCGACCCGTGACGTCACTGGGGCGACAGGGTTAGAGGCGAGGGAAGACGGCCGTAGAGGGATGGGGGGGGGGGCACAGAATTGCCAAACTACGGCGGGAGGAAAAACGCCTGCGCCGGAAGGGCGGGGAAGGCGGAGCCCAGCGCCTCGCGACTTTAAACTGAGCTACTGGGCAGTCCCGGGTTTCACCGCAGGGGCTGCTAATCCTTTTAGGACAAACGGAATTAAACTTCACCTGTTAGTGGGGCGTCCCATCTTGTAGCTCTGTACCTATAGTTAGGCTGACTGAGCCATTTCCCGGAGTCTAAATGCCAACGAGGCCATTAACCGGGAGTAATATCATCTACATAACATATGGCTGTTAGGATTCAATAGGGTACATAAATTATTTGATACGCTGCTCACATAAACAAGTGGCAGACTATCAAAGATAAATATCTGACCATTGAACTGTTTATTCACAGTAAGCATGCTGTGTATGTGTTGATGCCGGGGATTGAACACAGGGTCTGCGCATGCTAAGCACAAACTACCACTGAGTCACATCCCCAGCCCAGTCTTCGGCTTTTTTTTATGCTTCCTAATTTACACTTGATCTTAACAGGCCAAGAAGCAATTATTTTTCCTAATTTAGATGGAATCAACTTAAAATGCCACCTTGCCCTACCATTTATAATATAAACAAATTCAATTAGAAATTTTGTCTTTTCCCCCTCTAGCAGTGCCAATCAAGCATACAGTGAAATCCTAGTAACCCAAGTACAATTCTTTTTAATGTTCCATTTAGAAATGAAGGCTGTTTAAATATAGTAAAAGTGGGGGCTGAGGGTGTAGCAAGCACAGTGGTAGATCACATGCTTAGTATGTACAAAGCTCTGGGTTCAATCCTCACCACTTCCCCTTAAATACAATAAAAACAATATGACCTTATTAAAATAAAATTAAACCATATGTGGCTTAATCAAATCTTTTCCATTTAATATCGAAGGACAGTACATAATTAAGAATCATTTTCTAAAAACATAGTTTTTGTAGTCTTTTGAGACGGTCTTGATGTGCAGTTCAGACTGGCCTTGAACTCAGTGATCTTCCTGCCTAACCTCCACAGTGCTGGGATTACAGGCGTGTGCCACCACACCCGGCTCCATTTACCCTTCTTGAAAATACAAAAAATAGCTCCTTTCCATTGTCTTTATGCCATTTAAAAACCTTTAAATACAAAATTCTCCTGAAATATGAATTAAGATTAATACACAAAATTTCTGTAATTTGTGTATTTTCCTTCATGTATAAATAACAAGGAAGTTAGTGGATAGTAGTGCAAGAAAAACCTTAGTGCCTATCACTCTTCAATGTGTACATCTACAGCATGATGGGTTGGGTGCATCAAGTTAAAGTCCCTTTTCTCTGCTTATTCCCCTGGCCGTAATTTACAGAACTGAGCCAAGCTAGGCATTTCACAAACTTCAGAAGGGTCATAAAATGTTACCAAGCAAGCAAGAAACCTGCCGCAGATCAATTCTAACTCCTAGGAAAAAAAAAAAAGGTAGGTTATTTCCACTGGGGTGATACACAGGAACCAGAACACAAATCAGGTACCAGAACTTGGATTCTGGTCCAGCTTGATAGATACTAGCATGTCCTCTTGATTACTTCACATCACGGAGAATCAGTTTTCTTATATTATTTGACAAAGTTATAAAACAGTTGTGAAGATTAAATAAGGTATTATATAAAAATTAAAAATTCTGAAACCTGTAGTTTACATTATGTACATTTTATAAAAATGTTGAAGTTTTATTTTCAAAACATTTCTCAATTTAAAATATCCACTTGCCAAAAAAATTAATTAACATCCCTTTATAATCATTCAACTTGTTTTAAAAATAAAAATATTTTAAAATAATTCCATTGTCAAAAGAAATAGAAGTTTTACATTAAAAAGTCATATCTCAAATATTTTTGGATATTAAAATCTTTTGATTCTGCTTTAACATTTTTTGCTAAGCACATCACTTCTTTGGATTTTACCTTGTTTACCTTTCACGCTGCATCAAAGAAAGCAATCAATGCATTTTGGTCATAACTGTCCAGAATCTCTAGTAGAAGAGGTACTTTGGTTTTTACATTGGTGCCTTTGAATTTAAACTTATCTATGAAAAGATCCGTAATCATTCCTAGAAAGAAAAATGTTTTTTAATGAAACAGAGTAATTGCTAAATAATGTATTTCCAAGCACCAAAATTCCATTATTTAATATACACAAATCTGTAAGTGTTGATAATTTTTAAAATATTTATTGGGAGGGTTAAGCAAGTTTCAAGATATAAATATTTATCTAATTTTTTTTTTTTTTGAGGCAGGGTCTCACTCTGTAGTTCTGGCTGGCCTGGAACATCATGGTGATGATCCTTCTGGCTCAGCCTCCCGAGTGCTGGGATTACAGGCATGTGCCACCACACCTGGTGCTAATAATACTTTTAACAACTGTTTATAAATTATTAATTCAGACAACAGCTGGCCATTTTTGAATAGCTATTGGTAAATATGACATCACAAGTGGCTATTTTTTCAACAAAGCAGATTCTATTCTTAACAGTTTTGTCTAAATTAAAATATTCTGTATATATGATCATGCTTGGAATGTGACTTGATGGTCAAGAGTCCTGGCTTCAAGGATCTGGCAAATTATTTCACCTTTGTATTTTTCCACATAGGAATAGTTCAAGCTGTCAATCCTTTATCTAAAACTCTTGGTACAAAGTGCACTGCAAAAGTTTTCATATTTTAGGAAGAGAATAAAAGGGAGGTACCACCATTTATGGCATTAACTCAAGGAGTCTGAGTGACAATGTCTTATAATAAAACTAATATTTTTACAACAAAATATATAGGTATTTGCATTAAATAAAATTTAAAAGATTAGAAATAACTTCATGTCAACTTAAGTCAAATTTGTCATTACATTAAACACACTAAGTCAGATTTTGCTGCCAGATGATTTATTAAAAAGCGTTCTGGATTTTGAAATCACTGAGAAGGGGTGGTGGGTCTGCACTACCCATCAACTACATTGTTATAAGGATAAAAGAAATCTTGTGCTTGCTACATAGGAAACATTGTTATATATTGTTACAGTTTGTGAGGAAATCTCTGCATATATAATAAATTCAGTAGACATACTGAAGGATCGCCATGGATCGATAATATCAATTAAAACTGGGTGTTAATCCCAGCAATCTGCAAGGCTGAGGCACAAGAGGATAGCAAGTTTGAGCCCAGTCTGGGCTATTTAGTGAATTAGTTAGACCAGCACTCAAAAAAAAAGGGGAAGAAAAGGGGAATGGGTGCTAGGGGAGGGTGTGGCTCAGTGCAAAGCGTCCCGGTTCAATTCTCAGTAATGGAAAAAAAATAATCAACTACCTGTGGATGAATTGGTATTGTGCAAAAAGCATGTATTTTGAAGTGACAGGTTTCTAGTGCAGGATTTTCATCTAACTAGATATGGGACAACAAATTCTTTAATCTCATATTTAAAGATATAAAAGATGAAGATAACACCACACCATCTACCTTGTGGAGCTGTTATAAGGGTTACATATATCATCTGATTATGAAGATGGTATCAACAGCATGCTGCTAACAAAACCTTTTCTTAGCTGGGTGTGCTGGTACACTCCTATAATCCCAGCTATTCAGGAAGGTGGGGCAGGAGGTTTCCAAGTTTGAGGCCAGCCTGGGCAATTTACCAAGACCTTCTCTCAAAATAAAACAAAAAGACCTAGGAATGTATTTCAGTGGTCCCAATCTCCTTGCTAAAAAAAAAAAATGTCTTTTTCAATCTGTTGCTTCCTCCTCTCTCCCTCCCTCTGTCCTTTCCATCACCTTCCTTGTGCTTTCTCTTTCATCCAATACAATCTGTGAAACACCCAACTTACTACCACCAAAGCCAAACAAGTTTTAAACAATAAACTGACACATATGCAAATATCCTCTATTAAACTTTGACTAAAAATATTAAATGCTGCATCTTTACATTCTACAATAGCAGTAACAGCTGAAAATTTATTTGTTTAAAGTATGTCTAGCCGGGGATTTAGCTCAGTGGTTCTGCTGCCTGCCTTGAAAGCACAAGGTCCTGAGTTCAATCTCTGGAACCAAAAAAAAAGTAAAGTATGTCTAAATGTTGTTTTGTTTGAGACAGGATCTTGCTATGTAGCCCAAGCTTGAAATCATGATTGTCTTTCTGCAGCCTCCATGGTGCTGGGATTACAGGTGTGCGGCACAATGCCCAGCAAACAAAGTGAAATTCTTAATACTTCGTAAGATTTATTCATTTTATACCATATTGTTATATATAAATTCACCTCACTTCTTAAATTTTACTACCATTTTATCAAGTAAAAATACTAAATTTTAAAATAAGCTAGATGGAATACAAAATATTCTGTGCAATAAGTTGGTTGCCATTGGCTCATGACTGATGTAACGTTTGTCTTTCTGCCTAACTTATTTCTTATGATCCCTAGCAAACTGCTAGCTGAAAAGAAATACAGCAAGATATTAGAATAGTCCACTAACCATAGAGTCTTTCAAGATGTGCAGGCTGCTTTTTGTATTCTTCCTGTAGGTGATCAGCCTCTTCCAGAATACTACGGTATTCTGGTATCAGGAAGTTTGTATTTCCTTCATGAACCTGCAATTCCTTTTTAAAATTAAAAAACACTGGTCATTCAAGAGATGCAAATGAAAACAACGCTGAGATTCCACTTCACTCCAGAAAGAATGGCCGCTATCATGAAATCAACCAATAACAAATGCTGGCGGGGCTGTGGAAAAGAGGAACCCTGCTCCACTGCTAGTGGGAGTGTAGACTGATGCAACCACTGTGGAAATCAGTATGGAGATACCTCAAAGAACTAGGACTGGAAGTCCCATTTGACCCCGCTATTCCACTGCTGGGGATCTTCCCCAAAGAATTAAAAGAATCATACCACAGTGATATATGTGCACCCATGTTCATGGCAGCACAGTTTGTAATAGCTAAAACTTGGGAACACCCCAAATGCCCATCAACTGGAGACTGGATAAAGAAAATGTGGGGTTTTTTTTATAAAATGGAGTACTACTCAGCCATAAAAAATGAGAAATTAGAGACATTTATAGCTAAGTGGATGCACATTGAGGCAATACTCTTAAGGGAAATAAATAGGACACACATGTATAAATACCGAATAGTTTCTCTGGTGTGAGAAACTGAAAGTGTAAATAAGGACTAAATGTATAATAGGTAATGTGAAATAGGAAGAAAAGGGTCAAAGGGGAAGGAAGTGTGAGGGCTAGAGGAAAGGATAGAAGGGAATGGAATTAATATGAGAAAATGGAAAAATAGGAACAAAATCGTTGTAAATAGGGAGGAATGGAGGGGTTGAAGGGAGGGCTGGGCAAGGGTGAAAAATAACCAAGAGAGACTATGTAAAGGTGCAAATTTCCAATGATGAATGTCATTATATTGTATACCTAAAATGTACCAATGATTAGAATGAATAATCGAAAATGTAAAATAAGAAGAAAAGGTCCAAAGGGGTAGGGGTAGTGGGAGGGGCATGGAAAAGGAAAGAAGGGAAAGGAAAAATGATGAGAAATGGAAAAAATGGAAATAAAGTCTTTGTAAATAGGGAAGGGTGGAGGGGGTGAAGGGAGGGCTAGGAATAGGGAAAACATAAGAACCAAGATGCATTATGTAAAGGTATAATTCCCAATGAGAAATGTAATTGTGTTGTATACCTACAATGTACCAATAAAAGAATTTAATACAAAAAAATAAAATTAGAAAACAGAAGTACCTTAACGTTCACAATTCAGGACACTGCAACGTGAAAGTATAATTTTAGAAATCTCATTACTTAAAATAATGATCATGAATCCATGACACATAAACTTACTTTTAAAGCATCAATTAGCTGCACTTTCTTAGCCAAAAGCAATTGGTATTCCAGCTTTGGGTGGATTAGTTTTAAAGTGTGTTTGACTGATACTTCATTTATCTCTAAAAGAAGTTGGTTAGACACAATTAGATAAATCACTTCCACCAGAAACATTATTATTATAACAACTACTACAAAAACTAAAAAAGAATGATTAATTTTTCATACCGTATAATATGTTGAGGTTGATTTTCCTTTTTGTGGCTTCTTTAGAAAGCACATCTTTTAGAATAGAAATTGTAGAAATGTTGTCAGATTTAAAAACTCCTTCTCCTTTTCTACAAAATTAATATATTTTGAAAAGACAAGCTGTAGAAGGAACTGTACCTAGAAATATATATTTTATGACTAGTACTCAGTATTTAGTACTTGATTTTTTAAAGCAAAACATTTATCAGTCCATTTTAGATATATATAACAACATTCATCATAGGGAATTTGTACCTGTACATGATAAATCTTGCTTCTTTTCCCATTTTCCCCTTCTTCCCTTCCTTATTTACAACAGCTTTGTTTCCATTTTTTTCCTTCTATCCTTTTTTCTTGTCCTTTCTTTCCTTTCCTTCTCCCCCTTTACTAGTTCCCATTCTAATTTGAACATTTTCTTCCCATTTCCCAATATCTATTCTACATTTTGGTCCTTATTTCTACTTTTGGTTTCTCACATGAGAGAAACAATGTGGTATTTAAACATATGTATCTGATTTATTTCACTTAAGAGTATGGTCTCAAGGTGCATCCATTTAGTTAGAAAGATCTCAGGATTATCCTTTATGGCAGAGGAGTACTCCACTGTACAAAAAAACTCCATATCATTTTTATCCATTTGTCAGTTGATGGGCATTTAGGCTGTATTACAAAATTTAGCTATTAGATACTGTCCCACTATACACATAGATGTCCATACATCACTGTGGTGTGATATTTTAATTCTTTTGGGAAGATACCAAGAAGGGGAATAGCTGGGTCTACTGAAACCTCTAGTTTTAGTTTTTTGAGGAATTTCCACACTGATTTCCACAATAGCTGCACTAGTCTACACTCCCATCAATGGTGGAGAAGGGTTCCTTTTTCCTCACAGCCCTGCCAGCATTTATTATTGGTTAATTGCTTAATAGCCATTCTTTCTAGAGTGAGGTGAAATTTCAGCATTAATTTGCATCTCTTGAATGACCAGTGATGTTGAACATTTTTTCATATATTTATTTGCTTTTTCTATTTTGTAATCTGAGAAGCGTTTCTTCATTTCAGATGCACATTTCTGTACCAGGTCTTTAAATTTGGGGGGGTCTGATTTTTTTTGAGTTCTTTATATATTCTAGATTATAATCCTTTGAGGAACAACTGCCAAAAATTTTTCCCCACACTGTGGGTTGTCTCTTCACTCTGTTGGTGATTTCTCTTGCTGTGCAAAAGCTTTTTAATAAGATGAGATCCTAGTTGTTGATTCTTTGTGATAGTTCCTGTGCGATCAGGGCTTTGTTCATAAAGTCTTTGCCTAACCAGTGTCTTGGAGAGTTTTACCTGTTCTATCTTCCAGCAGATTTAGTGTTTCTGTTATAATATTTAGAACTTTGATCAATTTTTATTTTTGTTTGGTGCATGGTGAAAGATACTTTTAATCTTTGGCAAGTGGAAACCCAGTTTTCCAGCACCCTTTATTAAAAAGGCTCTTTCTTTCAGTGAAGGTGTTTGGTTCCTTTGTCAAAAATAATATAGCTGAGTATGTCTGGAGTTTTTTCTACATCTTCTAATCTGTCCCTTTGATTCTCAGGTCTATTTTTTGTTGTTATTGTTTCTGTTTGTGCCAGTACCATGTTCTTTCTATCACAGTAGCTCTGTAGTATAATTTCAAGTCAGGGATTGTGATGTCCCTTGTCTTGCCTTTGTTGCCCAGAATTGCCTTTACTATTCTAGGTCTCTGGTTCCAAAAGAATTTCAGGAATGTTTTCTCTAATTCTGTGAGATAGACTGTAGGGATTCTGATCAGGGTTGCATTAAATCTGTGTAAGAATTTTGGAAGTACAGCCATTATCACTATATTAGTTCTTCTTACCCAAGAACAAGGGATATCTTTCCATTTTGTGATATCCTTTTTGATAGCCTTTTTCAGAGTACTGTAGTTTTCAATGTAGAGGTCTTTTACTTCCTTCATTAGATTGAGTCCTAGGTGTTTTTTTGTTTTTTTGGATGTTGTTGTGAAAGGTGTTGTTTCCCTAATTTCTCTCTCAGTGGGTTTGTTATTTCTGTATAGGAAGGCTCTTGATATTCTGAGTGCTGACTTTGTATCTAGCTACTGAATTTGGTTATCAAATCTAAAAGTCTTTTTGGTGCAGTTTTTGAGACTTTGATGTAGAGTATCATGTCATCTATAATTAATGATAATTTAACTTCTTCCTTTCATATCCTTATTCCTTTTATTTCTTTCTCTTGTCTAATTATTCTGGCTAATGTTTCTAGAACTATATTGAATAAGAGTGGTGATAGTAGACATCCTTCCCTTGTTCCTGTTTTTAGAGTGAAAGCTTTCAGCTTTTGTCCATTTAGTATGAGATTGGCTGTTGGTTTGTCAGAGATGGCTTTTATCAGATTGAGATAAATACCATGGATTCCAGTTTTCTGGGAGGTATTTATCATGAATGGGTGTTGAACTTTATCAAACACTTTTTCTGCAGCTATTGAAATGATCACATGGTTTTGTCCTTGGCTCCATTAATACGGTAGATTACATTTATTGACTTGCATATGTTGAACCATTCCTGCATCCCTGGGATGAATCCTACTTGGATGTATAATCCTCATGGTGTATAATCTTCTTGATGATTTGCTGCATTCTGTTTGCCAATATCTTATTGAGGATTTTTGTATCCACATGTTATAGATATTGGCCTGTAGTTCTCTTTTTTGGTTGGATCCTTCTCTGGTTTTGGTACCAGAGTAATTCTTGCTTCCAGGAATGAACTGAGAATATTGTTTCTCTTTCAATTTTATTAAAGAGTTTGAGAAGTAGTGGCATTAGGTCTTCTCTAAATTTCTTGTACAATTCAGCAGTGAATGTGTCAGTTTGGCAGATTTTTAATTACATCTTCAATTTCACTGACTGATATTGGTTTACTTAGAATTTTAGTATATTGATTCATCTCTGGTAGTTCATACATATACACAGGAATTTGTCCATTTCTTCTATGTTTTCCATCTTATTAGAATACAAGTCCTCAAAGTAGGTATTCATGATCTTTGAGATTTCTGCAAGATCTGCTGTGATTTCACTCTTTTCATTCCTAATTGCATGGATTTCAGTCTTGCCCTTTTTTGATAAGGTTGGCTAAGGGTTGTCAATTTTATTTAATCTTTCGAAGAACCAATTATTTGATTCATTGATTCTTTGTATTGTTTTATTACTCTCAATTGCATTAATTTCTGCTCTGATCATCATAATTTCCTCCCTCAAATGAGCTTTGTGCTTGACGTGCTCATCTTTAGCTTGAGGTTCAACATTAGGTTATTTGAGCTCGCTCTGTTTCCTGATATGGATATTCACTGCTGTAAATTTGTCTCATAGGACTGCTTGCATTACATCCTATAAGTTCTGGTATGTTATACTGGCATTATCATTTAATTGTAGAAACTGTCTAATCTCTTCTTTAATTCTGTGACCCACTCGTTGTTCAGGACAGTGTTATTTAATCTCAATGTGTTTATAAAGTTCTTGGGGTTTCTTTTGTCAATGATTTCCAGTTTCATTGCACTATGGTCTGATAATATGCATGGGATAATTTCAATTCCTTTCCATTTACTAAAGCATGTTCTATGAGCTAGTATGTGGTCTATTTTGAGAATATCCCATGTGTAGCTGAGAAGAATGTGTATTCTGACATTGTGGGGTGGAACACTCTGTAGACATCTGCTAAGTCCATTTTTTCACAAGTTTTTTCAGTTTTAATATTTCAATGTTGGTTTTTTGTCTAGTTGATCTATTTGTCATAGTGGGGTATTGGGGTCCCCCATTACAATTAGTGTTTATTTGATTTTTCATATGTTAATATTTGTTTTATTTTATTTTTTTGTTTATTTTATTGGTTTATTTTGTTGTTATCATTTCCTCTTCGATTGTTCCCTTTACAAGGATGTAGTGAACTTCTTTGTCTCTCTTAATGAGTCTTGGCTTGAAATCCACTTTGTCTACAATCAGAATAGTTACCCCTGCTTTTTTCTGGGTTCCTGTCACATGGAATATTTGTTTTCCATCCTCTGACTTTTGCAGAGGACTGTGATATTGATTATGCCCAAGGCAGGCTATAAAGAGTTAACCCCACAACTGGATTTTTTATAGAAGTGTCCGGCTGAAGCCTACTTGCTGAGAGTAACTAGCACCAAAATTCGGTTCCCACAACCGAAACCTTCAGACTAGAAGGACAATGTTCTAATTACAACCATATATTTTGTCTATTCTGTTCCTAATTTGAGAATGCTTTGTCTTGTCCTTTATGAGCCTTGTTTACATTAATTTCCATAGAAACCACACTTAACCTTTACCCCAACTGATTGCCAATAAAAGTCAGTGCCTGGAACTGGCCAGCGCCTTTGGTGGTTACACCACCATTAGTCATCCTGGCACCCCACTTTCTTAGTTCTGTCTCTTAGTGTATTTTTTTCTCAGGCCTGCATCATATACTGGGCAGGTGGGTACTAGAACCTGACTATAGGGGTCTCCAGCAGACTTTCAGTCTATCTATGTCTTTTTGAATTAAATGTGTTTCTTGTATGCAACATATTGTTGGATCTTGCTTCTTGATCCATTCTGCCCTTCTATTTCTTTTGATTAGTGAATTGAGACCATTAACATTAATGGTTATAACTGGTATGTACTGACTTATCCTTGTCATGTTATTTTCCTGTTGTTGGCTCCCTTTTTTTCTTCTGTTTAATTTTTTTTACCTTGCCTGGTGGATTCATTCTTTTGGGATTCATGGAGTTGTAATCCTTGTTATATTTTTCTAAAATATCCTTCAGAACACTTTCAAGTGCTAGTTTGATGTTCATGAATTTCCTAAGGTGCTCTTTGTCACGGAAGAAACTTAATTCTTCATCAATTTTCAAAGATAGTTTTGTGGGGTACATCAATCTGGGTTGGAGGTTGTTTTCTTTTAGGGCTTGAAATACTTCACTCCATCCTCTCCTTGATTTGAGGGTTTGTGTTGAGAAGTCTGCTGTGAATCTTGACTATTACATGCCTTGGTTTAGATTTTTTTTTATTATCATGTCTAATTGGAGTTCTACATGCCTCACTTATCTATATGTCAAATTCATTTTCCCTATTTGGGAATTTTTTTGCCATTACTTCGGTGAATAGATTTTTTTTATGTCATTTGTGCTATCTCCTGCTTTTTCATTGACTCTGATCAATCTTATGTTATTCTTCTTTGCATCATCCACCAGTGGCTGGATTGATTTTTCATGGTCCCTTGCTATTTTTAAGAAATCTTTCTTTTCATGATCACTAACCACAATCCTGTTTTCTATATCTGATATTCTGTTCTTACACTGGCTCACTGTGCTGTGTATACTTTCAGTGGAATTTTTAATCTCCTGGATATGTTTGAATCTGTTTCATGGATTCCACTTCTTTCCTATGCTGGGTGTTCACGGTTACCATCATTTTCCTAAACTCCTTTTTTTTTTCCTGGTTTACTTTTTCTTTGGTACCAGGGATTGAACTTGGGACCTTGCGCTTATGCGGCAGGCGGGAGAACCACTGAGCTAAATCCCCTGCCCCTCCTTTTTTTTTTTTTTTTTAAATCTGTATCTGCTCTAGAGTCACTAAGCATGTCTTTCATTATAATCATCATCTCTGTACTTATCTGAGAAATTATTTCTGATTTGATTTTTTCTAAAGCCTCATTCATCTGCTTTGCTTCTTCTGCTGTTACCTCTTCAGGGAATCCAGGTAGACAGCTTTTGGATTGTTCCACCTCATTGGCCCCCGGATTTGCCTTTGGTGAGCTGAAAGTCTAGAGCTGCATCTTAAGTGTCTTATTTTAGAACTCACTTGATTTTAAGTCTCTTTGAATGTCATTCATATGAAGCATACTTAAATGTGTAATCTTTTACTACTGTATTAATTCAGCTTTTAACTATACTGATAAAACTAAAGATGCTAGATATATAGCTCATAAAAATATCACAATTTAAATAAGTACTTCATCATTTAAAAAGTTTTTTCTGGGCCAGGGATTTAGTTCAGTGGTGCTGCCACCTGCCTTGCAAGCGCAAGGTCCCGAGTTCGATCCCCAGTACCAAAAAAAAAAAAGTTTTTTCTTCATTATTATTAGTATTTTCAATAGTTAATCTCTTATGTAAAGAATGCATTTGTAATTGCTTACTTACAGATACAGCTATGTTTTTTCTTGATGTAATCACACCAATGACAACATGACTAATGCTTCATCCTTGAAAGAAATCTGATATCAAACTTGAGTGACATCTGTTGTTCTTCCATACCTAGCATCCATTCCCACTGCTTATGGCCACAGGACCTTTATATTTCTTTAAGAAACCCTCTTTTTCCTCTCTCTCCCTTCTCATCTATATAATTTCAATGGCACTGGCCTCAATCCATTTCTGGGACTTCAAGAAGAACCATTTCACAGTATATTCCATATACCTGACCACAGTGGTTCAAGGATTGACAAAGATACCCAACCCTGGTACTTTTAATGGAACTAGTATGAAAGAGAGGCTCTATGGCAGCTGAAAGATAAAAACTAGATTTTAGGAGCTATATGGTCACTACTATGCCACTATGTGGTAAAGCCAAGGAAAGACAAAAACAAAATCAAAATTGAGCAATAGAAGGGTAAAATCTTGATGACATCAGTTAAGCCACTGATCAAGTTGTATCTGGGGCAAATTACTACTAGACTTCTTAAGTTATCTGAGCAAATAAATTTCTTTTATTTGGCCTGTGTTTGGTTTCTTTTTAAATGATCCAAAAAAAATCTCCTAATTAATACATACCATTTTTCATAAATCCCATGTTGCCTTTTCACTTGGTTTTCATAGAAATATGCACATTAATCATTTATATTGATCAGCTGTAGGAAAATATTGCTTTTTCTAAAAAGATAAATAATACTCCTTTATTATATTGATCTCAACTATGTTTTCAAAATCATGACATTTCTACTAGTCTTTCATCTTAACAGAAGGCACTATGAAATGTCACAATGTCAGGCACTGTGAAATGACTAACTTGGTTCATCTTCTTTAAATTGTCACAATTTAATGAAGTGAGTGCTACTATTTCCATTCCTCAGAAAAGAAAACTAAAGCTCAGAGATAAGCAACCTTGGTCACACAGCCAATGAGTCGCAGAGCCATGACTCAAACCTAATTATGGATGTTTCCAAAACACATGCTTCTATACTACCTTCAATTACATGTATTTTATTCAGAAACTTGAAAGACACATGTTGAACACCTACTGTATGCAAAGCCATGTGTTAGATTCTTGGAGGCTATATACAAAGATGATTTTAAAAAACAGACTATGTCTATTAGGATACAGTCTACTATAAAACTAAATCTTATATAAAAATTATTATATCCTCGAAGCAAATATCAATAAATACGAAAGACAGGTAAAAATAAAATACTATGAGGGAACTAGGGGTGTGGGTCAGTGGTAAAATGCTGGCTTTGGGTTTGATCCCTAGATTCAAGAAGGAGGGAAAAAAGCTATAGGAACAGAGAAGAGAATCAAAGAAAGCTTCAGTAAAGGATGTTAGGTTCGACCTTGAAGGATTGTTTTGATGGTTAAGAAAAGAATAAAGAGACAGAGTGGTAAAGAGAAAAGGTATGCTGGGCCAGGGATTTAGCTCAGTGGTTTCGCTGCCTGTTGTGCAAGTGCAAGGACCCGAGTTCGATCCCCAGTACCAAAAAAAAAGAGAGAGAGAAGGTATGCTATTATAAAAATATATAATATGGCAGAGGCATGTTGAATTGTCTGCTATGATTAACTCTTGAGATTCATGTGGTGCTTCACAACAGAATTAATTATACGTTTAGACACAGAGGAACTTCCTGGAGAATACAGTAAACAGCTCTACAGAACTGATGCAAAACCAGTTAGACTTCTTGGTCTCAAATGGCTTCATTCTGAAGCAAAACTATGTGTTCACTGCTGCTTCCAGAAGTTAGCATGGTAAAGTCTCAACTAGGAAGTAGGAAGTAGAATATCTCAATCATTGGCTTAGGGAAAGAATGCATGCAGCCTAAAGAGGATAAGAAACTCTCCCTCACTCCCAAACAAAACAAAGCCAGACCCACAACAACATGGAGATGTGAGAAAGAATAAGAAGGCAAAGACCCTAAAGAAAAAGAAGGTCCAAGTTCAAAGAGCATATGTAGAGACTTTAGCTTTATCTAAGAAGAAAGCCATTTAACAATCAGAGGAAAAATGAAAGGGAAAAGCTAAGCTTCTACAGAACTGAAAAACTGGAAGTTATGGGAGATGAGTGAGAAGTGCAGTGATGGGGACAGGAGTGCCAGCAGGAGCTTGAGAAGAGTGTAAAGAATCTGACCACTCCACAATGTTAACATGACAGGTTCACAAAGCTTGCAGCTCTAAGCCCTGAAGTTCTAAGCCATTTCATATTTTTGCATAAAGAAATTCAACTGGAATTTTTATGGGAATGAGGATAAATATTCAAATCAATTTTGGAAGGTCTGTGTTATGGCTTATATCTAGATGTCCCCCTAAAGCCTCATGCAGTCATAGGTGGGGCATTTTCAGAGGTGGCTGGATCTAAAGTATGTAATGATGGGATTAAGTGTGTAATGCTGGGATCAAGGGTGTGTGATTACTAAATTAGTTCGCTGATTGGTTTGGCATAGTTCTGGGAGTGGATAATGGAAAAGCCCACCCTAGGTGTGAGTGCTACCTTCCCCAAGAGCAGATGGCCTGGATACAATATAAGGGACAGAAAGGAAGCTACTGTAATGCCTTGCTGCTTGTTGCCTTGCTGCCTTCTGCCTGCCATGAACTGTTCCTCCTCTGCGATGCCCCTCTGCCATGATACCCTGCCTTAGCTAGCCAACTATGGATTGAAACCTCTACCTTTATTTGTGAGCCAAATAAATCTTTCCTCCTTTAACTCTGGGTGTTGGGTATTTTGTCTCAGCAATGAGAAAAGTAACTAAGACAGACTGCCATCTCTACAGTGTCTTCATATTGATGACTACAGAATATATTCCTCCATTTAATCATCTTTCACAGTAATAAAATTGTATAGTTTTCTTCATGTAGGATCTGCATATTTCTAATTAAGAGTATTCCTACACATTTTATGTGGACATTGTGTTATTGTTATTGCTACTCCTCAGATCTTTTAAAACTATTTGTAACTGGTTATTGTTATTGTGGAGAATTTAGGAAAGGCATTGATCTTTACATATTCATCTTTATTAACTACTTTTCTAAATTCATTAATTCTATCTGTTTTCCAATTGATTCTCTTGAACAGTGTAAGTTTTCAATCATATTATCTAGAGCTTATTCCTACCTTAAAACAAATGAGAACTTAGATACACCACTTCCATATGACAACACTTGTCAGCAAGTAATAAGTGTAATTTACCTGTAGGTGCTTTCAAGTTGTGTATCCAGGAAAGTGTTCTGAAAGTAAAATGTTATACATTCTCCTGCTGGAGGTTTTTCAGGGACTTCAGGAAGGCAGAAAACCACCCAAGAGTGAACTTCAGCAAAACTGAACTGACCTGTGAGAGTCAGTATATTCATGGGTCTGTAATTTAACAGTAGGGCCATACATTTGTGGATGAGAATATATAAAAGTATTACATGTGCACATTTTCAAGCAGAGTTTTACAACAGTAGCTAAACAAATCCTTTTTAAAAATTTAAATTTTCTTGGATGAATCTTACACATCAAATAAATAAATATTTTAATTTCATGGAAAAAAATGAATGCTTATTTATACCTACCCCTGAACTAGATATCTGAATATTTAGCTAAATAATACATTGGTTTTAGCTAAGTAATACATTGCATTATAACATGCTTTATAAATAAATTTGAGTGTACTCAGCAGATTCCATTTTTTCAACAGTTCATCTAGTACTTCTACTAGATCCACTACAAAAGATGTATGAATCTTCCTAGAGAAAGCATCAGCATTATGTGAAAGCAGAGTTGGGCTTTTAGTAAGACAGGCATGAATCTGAAACCCTGCTCTTTCTTTACTATGTGCCATAGGGTAAGTTAGAGGAAACAGTACTTCCTTCCTTGCAGGATATAAAATAATATTTTCTATCTTGCAAAAACATATAATAAAGGAATGGGGGGGATAAAAAAATGAGTACATTTAAAATAAATCAAATGGATAATTATAGAGTTGCAAAATACAAAGTACATGAAATGAAAAGTTCAGAAGAAACCTTTGAGATAATCAAGACCAGTCCTCTCATTTACAGATGACAAACCTAAATTCTGCAGAGATTAAGTTATTTCCCCAAATCACATAGGGATGTACTATAATCTAAGTCTCTTGTTTCCAGTTTGTTGTTCCTTCTAACACACCATGCTGTACCCATTTATTCTAACTTTGACTATTAAGCATGAAGACACCCCCAGACAAATCTATTCTCTGTAATATCTTCCAGACATCTTCCTTAGGAATGTTCCTTCTTACATCTTAAATTACAAGGTGCAATAGAAAGAAAATGGGCTTTGACCTCAAATCATAGCTTTGGTCCTTTTATTAGAAAGTTACTTTTCTAAGTCTCCATTTCTCATCTGTAAAATTGAGCCATGACCTGTCTGGCTATAAGAATTTAATGATAATACATAAAGACCTAACAATGCATGACACAGAGGAAATATTCCATAATTGTTCATCTCATTGCTTTCTCTTTCATTTTAGCCTATGCTCTTTTGCCCTGAAACATGATAAACAGGAGATGCTTAAATTGGAATGGAAGTCAGAAAAAATAAGAACTATGACAATCAACTGCTCTTCTGGTATTCCCTGAAGTGAAACAAAAAGAAAATGTAACATTTGAGGCTAATAACATAAAGCCTTAGTCACAAAGAACTGTACAATCAAAATGCTAAACAGTATTTGCTCACAATGGTGTTTGAGAAAACTGCTACTCTAATGATGTCAAAATGGTTATATGAGAGAAACAGGAAAGTCTAATTTGACAGCTTCTAAAATAAGACAGTCTTACACTTACTAGAAATGTTAAGCCCATAGATAAGTATTAAACCCACAAGTTGAAATAACTATTTTAAAATTCAGAAACAGTTACCAGAATTTATACTACAAAAATAAAACACAGAATAGCTGGCATCATGGCACACTCTTGTAACCCTAGCACTCAAAAAGCTGAGGCAGGAGTGCCACATGCTCAAGGCCAGCATGGGCTACAGAGTGAGCTCAAGACCAGCCTCAACTACATAGTGAGACCCTGTGTCAAAAAACCAGTAAATAAATCAAATACAGTTTATCTGAATAGTGTAGTAATTTAAATGTAAACTGCTCTCGTTCAATCCCTGGTACAAAAAAAGAGTAAACTGCTCTCTCCTTTGTCCTACCTGTTATGATCAATAAAATGAGTTCTCTGATGAAGTGAAAGAGGTTTGATGTCATACTGGTGGACCTGACAGATTTTGGGTTGAACTCTTGGAGTCACATATGCTTGAAGTGTGCCATACTGGCCTTCAATTGAGCGAATCTGGTGCAAAATAAAAGAGAAGAAAAATAAGAATAATTTGTAGCATAAACACGTTTAAATATTCAACATAAGTTACAAAGTAATGACTTAATTCCTTCTATATTATTTTGAGGGGTATAATGGCATTCTGTTAAATACTTTTTGACACTTGAGTAAGAAAAAATACTATTTTGACAGTCAACAGTAAAATTAATCATTAAGTTATCTCCACCACATATTCTCAGTTGATGTTTCTATGTTTAACAATCCCTGGCTATTCTAAGACAAAACATGTATTCTCACATACTACTCTATCACATCTAAGAAGATAGGTATATATTTTACAAAAAATGTTTAAAATCTAGATTTTTTTGTTGAACAGATTCAAGTGAGTTTTTAAAATAACTAAAACTCATAAAATACTTCATTTTCTCAGAAACAAGGACTCTACCCATAAAGATATTGTTATAAAAATCTATTGACTGCTAGATCCCACAGGGATGTTTCTTTCCAAAGTTTTCATTATGGTTTACATCTAAGATGCCCCCCAAAGCCTCATGGGCTCATAGGCACGGCGTCGGGGAGGTGATTGATCATGGGGTGAGATATTCATCATTAGATTAGTCCACTGATGAGTTTTTGGTTTTTTTGTTGTTGTTTTGGACACAGGGTCTGACTATGTAATACGGGCTATGCTTCAACTTCCAGTGATCCTTTTGCCTCAGCCTCCAGGGTGCTCAGATTATAGGCATGCCTCACCACACCCCATCCACTGATGAGTTTACATAGTTAAATCTGATGTTGAGTGGTGAAGCCTGGCTGGAGGAAAAGGTGAGTCATTGGTCTGTAAGGGTTTATCTCCCTCCAGCCTCCTTTGTGTTTTTTTTCTGCTGTTGTTTTTTTAAAAAAACAGAGTCTCACCTTGTAGTTTAGGCTGGCCTTGAACTTGGGGCAGTACCCCTGGTTCAACCTCCTGAATGCTGAGATCACAGGTGTGCAGCACCAAGCCATTGCTCCCTTCTCCTGATGGGTTTTTGATTCCCACCGCCATGCCAGGAAGCACTTCTCTGCCAGGCCTCTCTGCCATGCTGCCCTGCCTTAAGCCAGCTAACTATAGACTGAAACTTCTACAAGCTGTGAGCCTAAATAAACCTCTCTTTTAATTTGTGGGTGTCACTGTGTCTCAGCCACAACAAAAGCAGCTAAGACACCTTTCTTCATCTCAAGATAGGGATTTTATCTTCATTTTGTGTTTTTCTGGAATCTCTACATGCTAAAAGGTACAGTACACTGTAGATCCAACTTATGCTCTATAGTAACTGTGTAATATCCCCTGGCATGGGGAGTTATTTATTCAGTCATTTAATCTTTTTGAGTAGTCCCTTTAGCTCCACTTTACTCCCTAACAAGCAATGCTGCAATTAACTATATACACTTCTCCATGTATATTACTATGACTTTCTTGCTATTAAATAGACACTCCTAAATGGCCTTTTACTCATCTCTGTTGCCTAGTGATATTGTTACTTAATATTTTGTGACTTTGTTAGATAAGCAAAAATTGCTTTATATTGTTTTAATTTGAATTTCCCTAATAATAAAGTAGAACTTTTTGTTTGGTAGCTATTTTGACTCCCTCTTTTTTTTGCCTATCTCCAAATACTATGCTTTTTTTTTTTTAGACAAGTTCTCATTATGTATTCCAGGTTGGTCTTGAACTCACTATGGAGCCCAAGCTGGCCTCAAACTCAAAGTGATCTTCCTGCCTCAGCCCCCAGAGTGCTGGGATTATAGGCACACACCACCACACCGTGGTTTGAATTGCCTAGCTGTATGCCTTGCCTATTTTCCTTCTTCAGTCGCCTTCTTTATAACAGTTTATAGGTTGTCTTTATATTTCATTGGTATTTTCTTCTTTTTTTAACAACCAAATACTTAACTCATTAAATTTATTTATTATATATGACATAAGACTTCACTAGGGTTGGGGTGAAGTACAGTGGTAAAACACTTGCCTAGCATGCAAGAGGCCCTGGGTTGGGTCTCCTAGTATGGGGTGGGGAGGTATGAATGAATCAATTTATTTTCTTTCAGATGAATACCAGTTGTTCTAATGCCAATTTTGAAACAGAAATAGCAATTTAATAGAATTTTTCCTTAAATAGATATGCATTGAGTTCCCATAAAGGTGTGCTGGGCTCTATTTCTATATGCAATTCTCTTGCAGGGCTTATTTATTTAAACTTGGAAATACTCTCCCAGGTTTTTTGGTTTGTTTTTCTTTGAGAGGGGATTTCACTGTTGTTGACTAGGTTGGTGCTGAACTTGTGGGCTCAAGTGATCTTCCTAACTCAGCCTCCTGAGCAGCCAACAGATGTGTGCCACCACATCCAGCTTCTCCATTATTTTAATTATAGTGGTTTTATAGTATATTTTATCATATGGCAAGGCAAGTTCCATCTCACTTCTTGCTTTTCATAATTTTACTGTCTCTTTTCAAGCATTTATTTTTTCCTCTGAACTTTTAAATCTGTTGATTTTTTAAAATTTTTAAGCATGCTTTCGAGTTTATTGGCATAACTTTGCTCAGAGACATATAATATTAAATATTTAATTAAAATATGCTTAAGTATATTCATTTATAGTTTCTTCTCAGTTTTCAAATTTCCTGTCACAATGTATGAAAGGGAACTTAGACACATCAAATGAGTTGTTTAGGGAAAAAAATATATTTAACTGGAACTTCCTTAGCCAAGTATGAAAAAAGGTATTGTGCAGCAGCATTTCTCCTGAAAAAACACACTTTGAATTTCAAAACATCAGCAACATCAGGAAAAAAGTTTTAGATCAGAGTATTATCAAAACTAAATATTTTTAATGTTTTAAATATCATACTACTTGGTTTTAAATATCACATTATTTGGTTTTAAATATCACTACTACTTGGTTTTTCTATGCTCAATAGAATTATAAGATTATGTTATTAAACTGCTAAAGAAAACTTTAAATGAAACCACTGGAAAATAATCAGTGAAATCTAGAGGGGAAATGCCCACATAAACTCAATAACTTTTATTTAGACAATGACTGGCTTAATTTATAAAAAAAATTAGAATTTGAACACTAAATGATAATAAGGAACTACCATTATTTTTAGGTTTGATAACAATATTGTAGTTATGTTTTAAAAAGAGTACTTATCTTTTAGACATACAAACCAAAATATTTACAAATGAAATTATATATATCTTATCTTTGTTTCAAAATGATCCAGGGTGTGATAGTATAAAGAACATTGTGGATTGCATGAGTTGATCACTGCTGAAGCTGATCATAAATACATGAGGATTCATTACATATATATATTTTTTATTTATTACAAAATTACAAAAAAATTCCAGTTAATGGAAACTTTAAGATCAATAGTTTTAGAGAAGATAACTGACTGAGCGCTAATAGAAGAGATAGTGGTTTGAGCTAAATGAAAACCCACTTGTCATTTTTTTTTTTTTTTTTTTTTTTTGAGACAGGGTCTCACTATGTAGAGTTCAGGGTGGCCTTGAACTCACTATGTAACCCAGGCTGGCCTGGAACTCATGGCAGTCCACCTGCCTCATCCTCCAAAGTGCTGGGACTACAGGCCTGTACCACCACACCCCGCTTCACTTGTCATTTTAAAGCTATTACTCCAAAATTCTTCATTTCAGAGAAATTTAGTGCAAAGAAATGACATCACACTTTATAAGGTATATCAAAGGGAGTAGGAGGAGGGGGAGAAAGTTCAAACATTCACATAAAGGTAATTTCTAATGATGTAGGAGAATATCCATGTTCTTTTTTTTTGGCACCAGGGATTGAACTCAGGAACTTGTGCTTGTGAGGTAGGTGAGGTGTCACTGAGCTAAATCTCGGCCCCATAAAGGTAATTTCTAACAAAGCTTTTACCTTGAGCTCCAGTCTTGTGGTATTTGCCTGGCACCGGTAAGTGGCAAGAAGAAAGTTGTCGTTTGACTAGGAAGAATCCAAAATTGAGGAAAGGTATGAATACACGTTTTTAACAATAAAAAATCATCAATAATAAAAATGTTTACCATTTCTTTGAATACCTATCATTAACATATTCTTGTTTATTCCTATAAGTAACCCTACATACTAAGTTTCACTTAAGTCTTTCAGACGAAGAAACTGAGGTATGAGGAATTACATAAATTTCTCCAAAGCCAGTGAAAAAAATGGAAATGAAACTTGTATCTTTAAGATCCTAAAGCTCATGCTCTTTCCATCTTGAGTCTCCAAAACATCTGTAAACTTTAAGAGTTCTTCTAAAAATCTGTTAATGCAAATGCCAAATGTTTACATTATAAAGGTATGCATATCAATGTTTGATGCTAAATGTCTTTGATTTTCACAAACACTTATAGAGGAAAGAGAAATAGCCAATCTCTGACTTCTAGCAAATAGCACAGTGCCTAGCGTGGTACTGAGGCACTCAATACATGCATGTTTACTGAGTTAACCTGGAGAGGTTCATTCAAATACTATAGCTGCTTGAAACTGAATAGTAAACTACTAAGAATAGAAAAAAATATATCTAGAGATACAAATTCAAAACTAGACAAAGCAATATGAAACATTTTGTAAGTAATTTTCATGTATGTGCTACTCCCCTATTTTTAATCACCAAAAGAAATAAAAAGGATGCTGGTATCAAAAAGAAAACTCAAAATTTTTAATATCAAATTATTTAAACTTAGTAAACAGGGATGATGGATCAATTTTAAAGTAAATATTCTTGTGTAATAAAAAAACAAACGTTACATAAAGTATTTATAAGTAAAGTGATACAGATTAAAAGAGACAAAATATCTGTGGCTAGATTTAGAAGCAGGAAAAGGGAGAGTGAAAACCCTACATTGAAAATTACTGAAGCCTGTATTCGTCTTTCTACTTTGTATATATTTGAAATCTCCATAATGTTTCCTGCTTTAAAAAGCCATTGTCCTAGAAAACAACTTTAAATGTTTCAAAGAATTCTGCAGTGATGTAAATGTTAATTTTTCACAGTAACTAAGAAATCAAAGATTTGTTTATGGTATGATTTGTGTTTGTTTTGTTTTGTTTTTGGTACCAGGGATCGAACTTGGGACCTTCCACTTGTGAGGCAGGTGATGGAACCACTGAGCTAAATCCCCAGCCCCTTGTTTATGGTTTGATTTTTTAAATGATCATAAAATTACAGAACCTTTATGTTTTACTCTCAAACAAGGATGCAAAACTATAACGTCTTTTCTCTTAAGGAAAAGAAAATGCTTACCATAAGATTAGCAACTTCTTTCTTCATCCATTCTTTTATTCCTACATTTTTAAAAAACGTCTGTAACTACCCACCAACTCCAGTCACCATCTCCCTTCCTGGTTTTTCCAAAGCAGCTAATTCTAACTTTATCTTTTCCATAACTTCTCTGCAGAAGCCAGGCTTTGCTCTATTTCTGAGCAGAAGGAAGTGATATAGTAAAAGAAAGTCCAAAAATAATGACATGATCTCATAGGTACTTTGCACATAAGGGCTCAATAAATGCCTGCCTAGTGTAGCAAAGGTTAAGCATTTAACATCTCAGAAAGAGTAGGGTGGGCAGGAAGATGGGGGTGGGGGGTCAATCATGTTCAAATGCAGGATATGTGAAACTATAGCTCTTTCAAGAATTTGAGGGGGGTGGTGGTGGTGGTAATTGGGATTGAATCCAGGAACTTCACAGTGAGCTACATCCCCAACCCTTTATTTTTTATTTTTATTTTTTGGTACCAGGAATTGAACTTGGATCCTTGTGCTTTCGAGGCAGGTGGCGGAACAACTGAACTAAATCCCCGGCCCCCCAGCCCTTTATTTATGTTGAGACAGGGTCTTGCTAAGTTGCCATGGAATTCCAGGTATACACTATTTACACCTGGCTTCAAGAAATCTTAAAAACTTCAGTTTGGCCGAAATTATGAGCATGAGAGGGGAGATAACAGCTTATCAGAGATGAGCTGGAAAAGTAATTAAGAGTTGAATTATGAGAAAGTTTCTGTACCACAGTGAGGACTCTAAACTTACATCCAGCAAGAAATAGGCATAATTTAAAAGGTTTGAAAAATGAAATGATTCAGTGATGTTCGGATTTTAGAAGACCTCTGGCAGCAGCGCACAGCAGTCTGGAGTTGCGAGCCCAATGGAGGCAGAGAAACTGATGGAGGAAGAGGATCAAGCAAGACATGATGAAGTCCTCGACTCAATCACTGGAAGTGGGAATGGAGCCCAGTGGAGTATGGAAGTCAAAGAGGCAGAGAACAGACAGAGCCCAAAGAATCTAGGACAATACCTCAGTTTCTGGATTATCTGAGGACAGGGAAAGAGGACAAAAGCAGATTTTAAGGGAAAGGTTATGAAAGGAATAGCTAAAGAAGAAACATCAAACCCTCACAGCAAAAACAGACTTTAATCAAAATGGTATGAGACATGAAAATGTGAACAAGTTTTTAATACTTTTTACTCACCTCAGAATCACAGCTGCTAAAGCTAACAACAGCAGAATTCTTATCCACATCAAGTAAATCTATTGGAACATTGCTCTACAGTATTAAAAAAAAAGGTTCAGATGGAAAACCTAAAAATGTTCACAAAATACATGTGTTTTCTTTAAGGGTTCTTTGTTCTAGTTTATGTTCATCTTTAAATTTGAGAATATGAATTGTTGATTTATATTAAATCATAATACTTTTAGGAAATAAATTTAATAAAGAACAAATTTTATTTTATACTCACCTACTTTTTCTAACTTAGATTACCAAAAATCATAGAATATCATCTTTTATATCCCCTTAAAAGTATAATCTTCCTATTGTTGGTGGCTTTTTAAAAATTTTTGAGACAGAGTCACCAGGTAGCCCAGGATGGCCTCAAGCTTGTGATGATCCTCCTGCCTCAACCTTCTGAGTGCTGGGACTATAAGAGTTCACCACCAAGCCTGGCTTAATCTCTTAATCTTCTATTTTTTTCAGTGCGAAATGCTGTTACCATGGGGCGTCATAGGACTATCCTATTAATTCATTCTTATCAACTTTATCTATTTCACCAAAAGAAGATAATTTGTAAAAACAGTTTTTAGGAGAGTTACTGTTGTTGTTATTTTTTTCAGACAGGGTCATGCTGTATAGTTCAGGTTGGTCTTGAACTCACTATGTAGCTCAGGCTAGCCTTGAACTTCCAATAATCCTCCTGTATCAGCTTCCTGTGGGCTGGGATTACAGGCATACACCACCACGTCTAGCAATTACAGTGTTCTATATGACTTTTACTCTTAGAGTTGTTCGACACAGTAGCCTGCAAGCTAACATTACTCAACAGAGTTTCCTACCTAAGGTTTAATTAATAATCTGATCTCTCTACTACATCTTTTTGAACCTTATCTTCTTCCTCCAATTCATTATTTTCTCATTTTCATATGAGTTTTCCATCTTATTCTTATTTTCTATTCATGCTATTATCTTTTGGTATCTCCTAAAGATCTTCCAATTTTTTTTTGGTACCAGGGATCGAACTTGGGTCCTTGAGCTTGTGCAGCAGGCGGCGAAACCACTGAGCTAAATCCCCGGCCAGATATTCCAATTTAAATAAACAAATAAATAGAAAAATAAAGTTACACATTGTTGTCCCTAAATTTCACCCTTTGAGATTTCCTACTTTGCTTATTGACCTTACCTAGAAACCACTGAGTTAATAAGCAAGCTATTCACATTATCATTTTGGTATTGGGAAATTTCTTTTTTCTTTTGGTTTTCTAAGATAGGGTCTCACTATATAGCCCAGGCTGGCCCTGAACTCACGGCAATCCTCTTGCCTCAGCCACATGAGAAATATTTTGATTTTTAAAAAGTCCTAACACAGGCATTAAGTACTGAAGTTTTTTAAGTCACATCTCTGTTAAGATTTTCCCAGAAGATAGCCAAAAAATAAAATTCTTATTGTCTTTTCTCTCTTTTCCTAAAACTGAAGTTCAGGAAAATGTTCAATAATATAACTGCCAGGGGCCAGGATTTAGCTCAGTGGTTCTGTCACCTCGCAAACGAAAGCTTCTGAGTTTGATCCCCGGTTCCCCAGTACCACCCCCCCCCCCAAAAAAAGTGCCCATGACTCATTTGTAAAACAGGTTCAATCATAAAACTAAGAAATTAGACATTCTGCTTACCTGTATTAAGACATTATCTATTGCAGTCTGCACCTCTAAAATAAGGCTATAGCTAGCATCATCTTTATTTAATGTAAACTTGTCATTTACACTAATTGCAGATACAGCTGTTTTTGCTCTGCTTGACTGAGAAGCCTGTTGATAGTTCTCTCTTTCCTGTAGTACCTTATACTGCAAATGTTCCAATTCACTCCTAGAGAAAAATGAATACAACTTTGTCACCTATAAAAATAAACATCTGAAGGCCATTTGGGACATATATTTTTTCCAAAATCAGTTGTTTTTTGGGGGGTTTTTTGGTACCAGGGATCGAACTTGGGTCTTTATGCTTGCGAGGCAGGCAACGGAACCACTGGGCTAAATCCCCAGCTCAAAATTTGTTTTTATTGGTTAGAACTATAATGCCAATCAGAACAAAATCTGTGCTTCTATATGACTGACCAAATGATTCTACATTAATCTCTAATCCAAAAGTGAAATCATCTACTCATCCCATGGCAGCAATAGTAATACAGTTGCAAATATCAGATTTCAAAAACTGAACTTTAGTACATGAATACAGTTGCGGATACATATAGTGCTAGTTAGAAGAGAAACTAATAAGGCAGACCACATTAGACTAACTGAGAAGAAACAAAATGCATGAAGCCAGTAAATGTATACCTTTCAGTAAGACAGTAGGGCAAATAGAATTAGTAGGAGGCTGCAGAGCACTGACATTCTGGCATGATCATGAGCCAGGGGAACAATTTAAATTCTATCCAATGTTGCAATGGGTTCTGCTGGAACTGAACTGCATACGCATTGCCTAGAATAGTTCTAATTAAGGGGAATGGCTATATGCATATAAAGTACACAGTAACTGGGGTAGAACAATAGGAAGCTTAGCTAGCCCAAATTTAGGGGGTTGTCTGGGGAGGGACTTAGAAGGGACTGGTGCAATGATCCAAGTGAAAAACTCATTCTCTGAAGAAATTTATAATACTGAATATTATGTACTTATTCCTGTGTACCTAGCACTGTTCCAGGTGCTGAATGAACAAAACAAATACAAGCTTGCCACAGAGCTTTTATTCCAGCAGAACCAGAAGGAGGAAAACTTGGTTACAAAAACAAAATCTTACACTGAGGATATGAGGTAGTAGTCATTCAGTGCCTAACGATCCATTATTGGAATCCACATAATAATGGAACATAATGAAACGTGTTCTCTACAAATTCTTATTCCTTGAATTTTTCTAGGCAACATATATGAATTTCATGCAAAAATTCAAAAAATTTCACTCTTTGACATAAATGGGTTAACTCTATTTAGTGTTCTTACTGCATGAATTAGCATATCCTGAATGAATCTGGTATACTTGTTTGCATAAACATTAGAGCTTGCTTTCTTCGTGGCTTTGCCGAATTGGATTTTACTACTAGTAATTGTGGCATCTGCTGCCTTAAAAGTTCCTATAGCCTTCAACTAACAAACAATCAGTCCTCATTTCCCTACAAGATGAACAGGGTTGGAGTGAGCAGTCATTAAAACTTTCAGCAACTCCCACTTCCTCTTTGTATAAAGCACCCTTACATGAGTATAGGGTCCCTTTTTACAGACATGTCAAATTGAATAGGGCATAAAAGCAATCCCTGTATCTAAGGTATCAGTTCCAGTAAGAAAACTTAAAAAGCCAACATTACAGAGGGGTCCACATAACAGTGAACACTAGTGTTAAGGAGAAATGTGGCTGAGTGAGTTTCTTCCTAATGTTCGTGAAAAACAAAAGCAAAACACTGTAACTACCCACAACTATGCAAATGAAAAAATATAACTCTGGAGCTAAGAAAAAATATAGGATAATGATAGCAAAGGTGTAATTCTAAAAAACTAATCAGTACTTACTGCTAATTGTCTCAAACACATAAATTTGCACTTTAAAAGGTGATTAATGATTCCATAAAATATAGCACATGTATATGTAATATAAAGCAACAACCACATACTTCCCTAAGACGTGGAAAATAAAAGCAAACAAAAATATCCATTACCGTAAAGAAGCAATTTTATTCTGCATCTCTTGATTAATTTTTAGTTCTTCTCCAGGTCCACTTTCCTTATGAATAGGCTCTGTTGTCAGACCTGTAATCCAGCCTGTAGAGATGAATTGCAAACACACACCATTTAGTGCTGCTGGTTTTAAGAGATACATTATACATCATGTAGCAGAAACCCCAATATACACGTCTTTTGTGCACCAGTATCAGCCTAACTTAGCCCTAGGACTTCTTAAAAAAAACAAACACAAAATCAAGCTAGAAAATATTCAAATCATAAAGTACTTAAACATTTTGTGATACTATTTTCTGCTTGAAATACTATAATACTATGATTAAAGGAGTCTTTCAATTCTTAACAATTTTAGTTTTTAAATATGAAATAAATCAGCACATGCTAGAAAATTCAAAGCAGCTGACAAAGAATTGCCCTCCAAAAATTATTTTCATGGAAATTTAAACTCTCACACAACTATTGTGAGAATGCAAAAATTACCTACTCAAAAGCAAGCAATGTTTTATAAGAAATGCACATAGTCCAAAATATAAACCAAGTTTCAGTAAATACTTCTCTTTAAGCCAAAGAATATCACTTAATTTTCAAAGGCACTGGAAACATGCTAAGCACTCTTAAAAAGTGGTATTGAAATGTTAACTATTATTTCTTTTATTTATCTTTTTAAAATTTTTTCTCAGAGCTGAGTATTGGACTTAGGGCCTCACATATGTCAGGCAGGCACTCTATCACTAAGCTATATAACCTGCCTCTCTCTTATTTCTTAAATCAATATAGTTTATAATGCTGTAGGCAAGAGTAACTTACTAATAATACTTTTTGAAAATACAGTCATTAAAAGAAATTAAATTTAAATTTTTATTATTCATTCTTTCTTCAACTATGAATCATCATTTACCTGAGTATGTGGCCACCACGATTTCATCGTAACTGTCTTTCCCTACACAACCACCTTGGATGGATGTGACACTTTCAGACAACATCTACAACAGATTTAAGACCAAGTATTTCATTAATAACTAAAATGTCAAATGTATGTTAAAGTAAGCTGCAAAATATATTTTGCTAGTCAAGATACTCAACACATATTTATCAAATGTTTACTGTGTACACTGAGATTAGAAAGACAATATCTTTAAAAATGCTGGAAAACTGCAGTGTTTCTAAATTTGGGAAAGAAGATTCAAAATGACTCTAATATATTTGTGTGTAACACTTAGCTGACAGTGCAATCATCCAATGAGCAAAAATTATTTATTTACATAAAAGGAGAATTTTAAATTATGTAAGCAACACTGCCAATAAGTTTAGTCTGTTATATGAATTCAACAGACCAGCTTTCACATGTTTTCTCCAGTGTTTTTTAGATGAAGGAAACTATACATTCCCTTGTAAGTTAGCTTCAGATTTTTTTTCTATTTAAGACAGGACCTCACTACGTAACGCAGGCTGGCCTCCAAGTCACAATCTTTCTGCCTCAGCCTCCAGAGTACTGGGATTACAGGCATGGGACACCAAGCCCAGCTATAGCTTCTAGGTTTTTTATCACAGCTTTAAATAGTTACAAAGAATTTAATTTCTGGAAGTTGTAAGTAAGATAATCTTTTAAACAGTATCTCCCTAACTTGTCTGTCAATAATCACTTAGGTGAATCAAAAAGGAATCTGTATTTTTAACAAGTACCCTAGTCCACAGGCTTTCAAGTTATTTGTAAAGCAAGCAATAAATTTTACAACCAGTATACATTCACACATGAACATATACAACAAAACATGTGACAAAAGATTTATGTTACGTTCTGATATATTCTTTTTTTATTTTTGGTACCGGGGATCGAACTCAGGACCTTGAGCTTGCAAGGCAGGTGGCAGAACCACTGAGCTAAATCCCTGGCCCCCATTCTGATATATTCTAATCTATTTCATTTTTTAAGAAAGTATTGGTAGTCCACCAGTGGGTTTTGACTAGTAGTTTGAAAAAGTCTGGTAGGTAATTCTCAGCAGGAAAGCCTGAGAACCACTGTTCTAAATGAGTGGAGGTATCCATACTGGCATCAAACCAGACAGTCAACAAAACACTAGTTTTCATCATCAATTCTATAGAAGGAAAAAATTCTTAGTTGTTCATTAGGCTAATTACCCAAGAAAGCCAAATGATAAAGGCCTGATTATAAATTGCATAAAGTAAGATTCATGGATCAGATCCAATATCTGTAATTTTAACAAGTGTCCCAGTTGATCTTATGTATAATAAAAGTCTCCAATCGTTTTTGGTCCATGTTCCCACTAAAGCAATTCTGAATAACTATATATCCTCCTGCATAAAGTTCACTTCTACATATTTCATCATAGCTTTAAATAATGCAATTTCACAAAGACTGAAATTTTTGGAAATTATAAATAATATCATCTGAAAATAAAATCGTTACAGCAACCTACCTAAGGATTCTAAATACTCAAATTTATACACAAATCACTGACTTTAAATAAATGGAGAAACAAATCCTTCTTTAGCTGTTCAAAATTTTACATTGCTTCTTTTTCTCCCTGAACTTTCATTTCCATTTTACTTCCCCCATATATTTTTATCTTAATATATATACTCATCTGCTTGGAATTCCTTTGTACTTCTCTACAACCAAAACATATATAAAATTGAAACCATATCCTATGAACAAAGAGCTATAAGAATTAGAAATTTCTATCACTGTGTACTGCAAATACCTATCATAATTATTAGTATTATACATCTGATCAAGGCAAATATATAAGCTCTAGTAAGTAATTACAACAGCAGAATTCTCTAGGAAATGTATTTTGTGAGATGAATGAGACTTTTATTCCTCCCCAAATTAATTAAATATTGCAAATTGATATTACATATGGCTAGAATGAGACTAGTTTTAATATCAGTTCTATTCTTATTTTTCATTTTCAGAGATATAAGCTCTCAAAATAGTACCTCTGTCATTAGAAAACCAGAAGAAAGAGTATGAAGGTAGGGTTTCTTAGTGCCAGACCCCTCAGAGAAGGTAAATGCTGTATCATTACTGAAGTTAGGAATAGAAGTCAAGAGGAGACTTGAGGTCTAAATAGGAAAATTTCTTAAGAATTGATGAGAAAAGCCAGGAGATCATAAAAAATTATTATACTTTAAGGCTAAACTATCAGCAAGATGAGTTTTCATATCAAAGAAGAACAAATTTAAAGTGAAATCTATTAAATAAATTTAACTGTAATATTTCAATACCCATATTGTCTGTATAACATACTCTTGTGGACTTTTCTTCTTTAAGCCTCAGTGTATCCTATATGAGGCAGGCTGAGAAAGCTCTGGATTGGAGAACACCCACTGTTATGATATGACTATGAATGTGGTTTGTACCTGCTCTCTACCCAGCACATTTATTCAAGAGTTCAATACCAAAAGTCCTATGTTAATGGGAACAATCCAAGGACAGTGCTTAAAAGTGGGGTGTTTAGGAAGTGATTAGATTAGATAAGGTCATTAGGGTGGAGCCTGCATGACTGGCTCCCAGTGGCTTCATAAGAAAAGGCAGAGAACCACAAACACCTGTGTACCTTCTCCCTCTCGCTATGTGGCACTCTGAACTGTGTTGCAGGTATTCTACCAGCAAAAAGGCTGTCACTGGATAAGCCCGCTAGACCTTGCATCTGCAAAACTGTGAGATAAACTAAAAATCTTTCCTTTATAAAAGTGGCCTACCTCACATATTTCATTATAGTAACCAAAAAAAATGGACTGATAAATGTCATGAAAATGAAAGATTTCACATACACACTAGAATATTATTCAGCCAGAAAAAGAATGAAACCATCATCTGCAACAACATCGGTAGAACTGGAAATCACTATATTAAGTAAAATAAGGCACACAAGGCCAGCTATTGAATGATCTCACTTATATGTGAAAGACAAAAATGTTATAGCACATAAGTTAAAATAGCAGCTACCAGAGGCTTGGGGGAGTAGGGAGGAGAGAAAGATAGGGAAAAGTTGATCAATGGGTATACTAACTTATAGCCAGATAAGAGTAAGAAGTTCTCATGTCCAAGTAATAGGAAGAAGAAGGAAAAGAAGAAGTGGGGGGAATGGGGGTCTGGTGTGCTACTGAATAGTAGGAAGGCTATAGTAACAATTACATATTGTATACTTCAAAAGGCTAGAAGAAAGGATTTGATTGTTCTCTCCATAAGGAAATGATAAATGAGCACACAAATATGATTAAACTTTACACAATGTACACATGTATCAAAATATAGCAAAATACCCCATTAATATGCACAATTTTAATGTTTTATATATGTTTAAGCTTAATTAAAAATAAATTAAAAGGAAAAACAGACTATGAAAGATTTGTGCCAGAATGTTTCTGTGACTCTGTACTTTTGCAGAAACAGGCTTAATTACATTTAAAATCTGTGAACTAAAATTACTTTTATCTAGTGGTTCTTTATAGCAAGTCTTTGAGTGTCTAGAATTGAAAATGCTGTTTATTCTGTTCTGCTTAAGGACAGTTCTGATACTGTCATAAGAATATGAAGTTTATTCTTAAACTTGTATTACTTTAAAATAATCTTTTTTTTTTTTACTTAAATTCTTTTATTGGTACATTTTAGGTATACAATACTTTTACATTTATCTTTGGGTGCTTGTACCTGTACATGATGTATCTTGGTTAAAAATAATCTTTTATGATACTCACATAAATCTTATTCCTATAATGTGGTTTTTTTTTTGGTAGCGGGGATAGAACTTGGGACCTTGAGCGCTTGTGAGGTAGGCAGCAGAACCACTGAGCTAAATCCCCGGCCCCCTATAATGTGTTATTATGCAAGATAGAAACTACCGCAAAGTCTTTGATGCTTCAGAAATTTATGGAAATATTTAAAAGTATAAATTTTTATCTATACTTTTACAGTAATTTATTATTTATACTTTTACAGTAATTTTCATTTATACTCAGTAATTTATCATTCACCTAAGAGGCAACAGTCTATAATTCAAATACAATACTCTAGAGATTTTTATAACATCAAAACAGCAATATTTTAACCCAAACACAAGAATTTAATGTATTTTCACTTAATAGAATTCAAATTATCAGTTATCTCTATAAACATTTCCCAAATCATATTTTGTTTTAATTAACTTACCTGATCAAATTGTAGAACAGGTTCATTTGCATCATCAAAACTATACACTTCCACCATTCCATCATCTCTCCCAACAAGTAAATCTTTAACCCCATCACCCATAATGTCAAAGCTGTCAATACATAAAATACCTTTAAAAAAAGATGTAAGTGATGAGTTAATAAGAAAACTTAAAGTTGTTATCAAGTATATACCAAATAAGAATGAAAAATGTATACATTAACTCAGAGTGGGAGGAGAAAAGAACAACTTGAACATAATCAGGTGCCTCTTTTCCATCCATATTCATTTCTTTCTGGGGCTTTAAATATAATCTATATGTCAATGACTCCAAATTTATACCTCCCTTCAGCTCTAGCCTCTACCTAGAGCTTCAGATTGACATATACAAGTCAGTTTCTTCACATACACATCTGTATCTCAAATTGTCCATGCCCTGACTAAAATTTGTCTGTTTACCACATCCCCTCAATCCTGCTCCTTCCCAAGTCTTCCCCTTTTCAATAAATTACACCATTCAGTTATTTGTTCAGGCCCCAACTCTAGACTACATCTCTCGTTCCTTTCTTCTTCTCACTCTCCACCCCAAATCCACCAGCAAATTCTATCTGCTCTACCTCTGCAATAAATGCTCAATTTCTCTTTTCCATTTCCAGCTATAGTCAGCGTGGACTCACCCCACCTAGATTAGAATAAGTTATAATAACTAAAACAGTAATGGGTAAGTCGTCTCTGTGTTTCCAATTTTGAGCTGCTTTCCCCCAAATCCCTTCTCCACACAGTATATTTTGTTTTAGTGAGTTAGATCATGCCATACCACCACTTAAGATTCTACAGTGACTTCCCATTGCACTTAGACTAACATTCAAACTCTTCAAGACTTACAATGACAGTTTGGCCCTACTCTCTAGAGAACTTCATTTAAGGCCACGTTAAAACACTGAGCCATACTGGTTTTCCTACTGTTTTCCAAATAAACAAACTTTACCTCTTCCCCAAGTCCTTTACACTTATTTTTTCTTCCTCCTGGAACATTCTTTTACCCTACACTATCACATCCCTCATCTTTTTTCTTATCAGATCTCAACTCAAAGTTTATTTCTTCTAGGTCACTTTCTTTAACCAATCAGCCTAAAAGCTGCTCTCCTCCCTACACTATCACCCTCTAATACATCTGATTAATTTTCTTTAGGTGACTAGGTAAAGCTATTTTATGTATTTATCATTTATACTCCATATTCCTTAACAAGTATTTTTAAAGGAATATACGAACGTCCAAATAAACATCCTGTACATGTAAATCGCCATCTCACTATCCTCTAAGTCAAGTATAAATTCCTCTTAGGAAGGTATAAATTCCTTGGAACGGAGGAATATTCTCTGACCCACTGTACTTCCTTGCTTCCTACAATGTACTATCAAATTTCAATTAATCTACCTCAGACAATTAAAAATGAGCTTTAGCAAAGAATGAAGGACATTCACCTACAAAAGCCTATCTACCCCAAATTACTATTAACATTTATTTCTTTTAAAAAATTATGCCTACAATATGATAGACCTTACAAACAATAGATGAATCAGAGGAGGCTTTGTGAATTGCTAAGTGTGCTATATAATATGAATAGATAAAACAGAATGAATTATTAATCTATTTCTTAAATAATCACTGAAATTTCAGAATCTGAACTACATCGAAAGCATACCTCCCCTCTTCTTTTCATTTCGAATTTCCCACTTGTGTATTGGTTTGGAGGTTGTGACCTGAGTAAGTCCAAGTTTCCCATCTGAGGTTCCAAACAAAACATCTTCTCCAGAGTCACCTAGTTATAGTTGAAATGAACATATTAATAACCTTTTTATTTTATTTATTTTTTTTGGTACCGGGAATCAAACTTGGGACCTTGTGCTTGTGAGGCTGGCAGTGGCACCACTGAGCTAAATCCCTGGCCCTCAACCTTTTTAAAATTAAAATATATTCATGTAAAAATTTAACTATTATAAAAAGATGGAATATTTAAGGTGAATTAACATAATTTTATAACCACAGTAAGGCTACTTCCCATCATCTAATTTCCAGATGAAGAATCTGAAAATTAAATAACTATTGTGAGTTACTAGAAAGTTACCAGAAGACAAATGTCTCAATTCTAGTTCATGTTCTTTCTAAACTTTTCCATTTTTACTTAGTATTTTTTTTATAAACACATTAGTTGTTTGTGAAAACTGAAATCCTGATTACCGCCATTTCCGTTGTGTAGTGCTAAGACACTAGGTGGACCAGGAACTTCAACTTCATACATCACATCAGATCCCTGAAGGAGAACAAAAATTTAAAAATACAGTATAGGCATTCACAGGTCATCAATTTTCAAATACAATACTCTTAATAACTTCTAGATAAAACTGCTAAAAAATTCTAAGTCATGAGTATCAACTTATATTTGTTAGTAATTTTGCATATATTAACACATTTGAAAATAAAAACATATATATAAAGACCAAGGGGAAAAATATGAAAAATATCCTAAGGTGCAAAGGGGAAGGGGAAGTGGGAGGGGTAGGGGAAAGGAAAGAAGGGAATGGAATTAATATGAGAAATTGAAAAAATGGAAACAAACTCTTTGTAAATAGGGAGAGATGGAGGGATTGAAGGGTAGGCAGGGGAATGGGGAAAAAATAAGAACCAAGAGAGTTTATGTAAAGGTGCAAATTTCCAATGATGAATGTCATTATATTGTATAGCTAAAATGTACCAATAAAATATGAAAATGTTAAAAAAATATTCTACACTTTCTCCACTTTTCATTTAAAATATATTGATTTACTTGAAAACTTGACATTGATAAATTTTCCTTTCAAAATTCTCCAGGAATAAGTTATTTCTTCTGTCCTCTCTAGCACTAACTAGAAGATTTAACTTAGAGCCCATTTTTCATTAGACCTGAAAAGTTACTTTCTAAGGAAAAGTCTGGTCTTGTCTATGGATATTCTTAAAATCTACTCCAGTTAAGAGCCTGAATCACCTGCCAGTCAGATAAGAAAACAAGTAAGGTCCTTTTGTCTGTTTGTTCAATTTTTCCATCTATATAATTTAATGAAAACATAATGGACAAAATTATAGTAAACATGGTACATTGTTTTTCTTTAAAATTTTAATACATATTAACATATATAAGAGATAAATATATAAAGTAATACTTTTATCAATTAAAATTACAGATACTGTTATCTATTCATTTCTGCTATGAACACAAAAACATATACACAAAATTATAAAAAGAAGCAACTTTTGCGGTAACAAATTGGCCTCAAAGGCAGATGAGGAGCAATGTAGAGTTTAGTTCCTTCCTTTTCAAAAATCCTTATTGATTTGTTTTTGAACAATAAAAATTTGGGGAACCTGGCATAATGGCTCACTCTGATAGCGCCATTACTCTGGGAGGCTAGGCAGGAGGACTGAAAGTTCAAGTCCAGCCTGGGCACCTTGGTGAGACCCCATATCCCAGTAAAATAGGGCTGATGATGTAGCTCAGTACAAAGGCCCTAAGTTCAAGGCTCTCAGTAAAAGCTCCCCCCTCACACACACACACAAGAATATGGATCTCCTTGTGAAAGGAGAATCCTAGATTTAGCCAGATCAATTTCTAACTGAATATCAGCCAGCTCCTGTTAAAAAGCTATTCAAATAATTCATATTTGAAAGTATAGGCTGCAGGAGAAATTATTATTCATACTTCTAGAATGAACCTGAAAGATTATTTTGATTGTCCATGGTGGAGACAAAGGGGCACAAAATCACTGAATTTTTCCTTCTGTAAAAGGGCTGTTGCCAGAAACAGGCATCTGGTTATGGAATTCCAAAGAGTAAAAGGGCCTGTGGTAGCACCAGCTGTTCTCAGTTTAAGTTGCAGTTCCATCCACTAGCTATATGCCAAATTTTAAAGGTCCTTTAGAACATGTGTGTATGTGTGTTTCTGTCTTTTATCAAAAGCCACTCTCAAGAAGATATACCGGTAACTATTTTCACTGAAAACAATGACCTAAGCAGATGTTTAGAAACAAGGACACCAAAATGATTTTTTCCTCTATCACTCATTGACTTAAGAAATTTGCTGAGTGCTTGCTTTATTCTACATACTGACATAAATACTAGCTGGATATCCTCAAAGTATATATCACCCTCCCCCAACCTCAATTTTTTTGCTTAATTTGATATTTGGGGGAAGGAAAGGCAATGAAAGGAAGAAAAAAAGTGCTGGTTAAGGCTCTCTGTTAGAAGTACTCTGTTCCACTGTACTAGCCAGAGATGAGGACGGGGAGGGAGACGTTTTTCTTTCTCTTCCACATACCGTACATATATGGTCTCTAAAAACTTCTAAAAGAGCTCTACACATATAACTCAGTTAAATTTAGAAAATTGTTCTAGATACAACTTTATCCAGGACGCTTAAAGTAGTAATCACTAAAATAATTTCAAACAACATTCAAAAACCATTTACCTAAATTAAGAAAAGTTACCAAAATGCAAGTAAGAACAACCTGTAAAACTCTGAGCACTCTGTCCTGGCATGCCAATACTGGTGTAATTCGAGGTAATCTTTCTACTGGAAGGCAGGTGACATCGTTGATTTTATCCCCGGAAAGATAATAATGTTGGTCTTTGCAGTCACGATAATGGTTATAGATGTAACTTGCACTGAGAAACAGGTCAGAGCCAGATACGTGCCTGAGAACATTAAAATGGCAATTTAAGACATCTGTATTTTTAAAAATATGCACAGGTAATTATTGAAGTTTTTCAGAGATAAAAACAAAGGACTTCATAGTTTGCTATCAATTTGTCACAGATTTAGAGAACAATACGAGATTTTTGAAATAACACTACTTTAAATTTCAAAAGTTGAATATAATCTTAAAGCCTAAGGCTTCTGAATAAAAAATAAGCTCAGAAAAATGGAAAACAAAAGATCATGATAATGTATCTGAAGACAGTATCAAAAAAGAAACCTTTAATGCATACTATATGCCAATCACTATCCTAAGTGATTTACCTGTATTAGTTCAATTAATCCTCATAATCCTACAAACTAGGGAACATTTTATCCCTTTCATAGGTGATTATAAAATGTTAACTTGCCTGATGACACTTAACTAGTAAATAGTGGAATAGACTGCAACTCAGGCAGTTTTTAGCTCTAGAGTTAACATTCTCACTACCACACTCACTTGCCTGAAAAAGTTTATTTGAAGTGAATCTACTTATTCATTAGAACTTTATCTGGAAAAAAGAAATCAAAATAAATTCATTTCAAATTATTTTAAGCAAAGCTGAAGTAATAATCACAGTGATACTGGAATTCTTAGGTTGAATTCAGTTTCTCTTGGTGGAGCTGAAATTTTTTTCACAAAAATTATATATACTATTAGTATATAAATTATGTATTACTAGCATAATATAGGTTGAATAATCATAATCTAAAAATCTGAAATCCAAAATGATTCATGTGCTAATATGATGCTCAAATAGTTTCAAATTTTTGGATCAGAAATGCTCAACTGGCAAAATCTTTGGAAATATTCCAAAATTTTAAAAACTCCAAACTCTGAAAAATACTGGTCCCAAGAATATTTAAAAAGGGAGACTAAGCCTATATAGCTTCAATTCTAGACTGATATCACCATATGATCATAAAGAGGGTCATTTTATTGGAAGGCTTCATCTATTTCTCCACCTCTAAGATCCACTTAAAAATTGTTCATACTGACCAGCCATGGTTGTACACACCTATAATCCCAGCTACTTATGAGGTTCAAGCAGTAAACTCACAAGATTTGAGGCCAGTCTTGGCAATTTAGTGAGACTATCTCAAACTAAAGGAACAAAAAGAGCTGGCAATGTAACTCAGTGGTAGAACGTATCTGCATCCAATTCTCCATCACAATGAAAAGAAAATTCAATACTAAAATTATTTTCTGAAAAGCTTATAACGATCCTCACTCATTCAGTTATTAAGTGGCCATACTTTGTGGCTCTGCCTATGCATAAAATACAATTTTAATCACCCTCAAAAAAGTCTGTATAAGAGCCAGGGACCTTAGTTAGCTCAGTGGCACTGTGCGTGCCTGGCAAGAGCAAGGTCCTAAGTTCGATTCTCAGTACCTCTCAAAAAAAAAAGTCTGTATCTTCTTCAAGATTTGCAATTTCATTTCTCCATTTCTGAAATCAGTATGTATTATGCTGGCCACAAACTGTTCAACAATTACTAACACTGACAAGAGGAAAGACAGATTGTAGCATTAATCAGGAAATGCTGAGGGTGACCAATTTTCTAAGTAGTCAGTTTCTTTACTGAAGATTTCTAAATTATAATCTTTATTTTCTTATGAAGACTTATGAATATGGGATTGCAGGTAAAATATTTATAAAATTTGAGTAGAAACCACTTCTAGCCCATCTGTCATTCCAATAAAAACATTTAAGAAACTGACCAAAGAGACTCTTACTGGGAAACTCTTTTATCTTCCTCACAATTTAAATACCTTTCTGAATGTAGAGGTATTCTAATAATAAATTACTTTGATTTTAGTATTTCACAATTATCATTGGCCATGTCTGTCTACATGAGCATTTCAGAAGTGTTAGCATTCTTGCTAAAGGACTTAAAACTACTTCCATTTGCCACTGTTTAATTCTTTTTTGTTTTGTTTTTGGTAACGGGGATCGAACTTGAGACCTTGCATTTGCAAGGCAGGCACTGGAACCACTGAGCTAAATCCTCTGCCCAGCCACTGTTTAATTTTTAACCTCACCAAGCCAAAGTTTTAAAGCCTCAAATATCAAGAGATGTGCTGTGAATTATACAGAACTAGACAGGACGGCTGTATATTATATAGAACTCTGGACTGAATCAGTAGTTTCTAAATCCAGAAACGTGACTGCTTATACAACTTGGCTGCATCACATTCAAAGGAAAAACTTTAAAAAAATAAATAAATAAAAAGGAAAAAGGAAAAAAAAAACCCGCTCCTGATTCAGCAGGTCTAAGGCAGAGGATAAGTGTTTAAGCTTCTCAAAGGGCATTCCTAAGTTGCCAGGTTCAGAAACTGTCAGATGAACTAAAAGCCCTCTTTAATCCCCTATGATTCAAAACTAAAATTTTAATTGCAAAATTTCAAATATCAGGATGCTATTTTTCATTTAATTTTACCTGATTCACCTGAAATTCTCCTTTATTGATAGTTACCAAATTTGATGCCCAGCCTTTTTAACATGTTGCTAACGCAAAGCCAAAACTACCAAAGACAGCCAAGGAATAGGAGCTTAAATATGTGGAGTTTTTTCACTTTTTTTTTCTATACATTGATCATGACTCATAACTGAACCAGGTAGTCAAAAATGAATGTGTACTACAGTTTACCACAATTAACTGTACATTTCAAAATAGCTAGTAGACTTTGAATGTTCCCTGCACAAAGAAATGATAAAATGTCTGAGGTGATAAATATGCTAATTACCCCATTATACACTGTACACGTGTCATGAAATATAACTCTGTACACCATAAATATATACAATTATTGTCATTAAAAATTCAAACATTTTTAAAAAGTAATGTCAACCCCCCCAATTAATGTGTGGATATGTGTATGTGTATGTATGAAATAACATTCTTAAAAAGAAAACAATAGTTCAATAGCCAGTCAATTTTGTATTTATTCTAGGTCAAATTTAGTTTCTAATAAAATAGTTTTAGTTAATTTTATTATCTAGAAGGCCTATAAGATATATTTATTTTTAAGATATATTTAATCAAATGTTTTATATCCATCCAAGATACTGTAAATAGATATGTAAAAATAAAGAGAACCATAACATACATAGCTTTAATGCATTCTGTGAGGTTTGTTTCAAAAGAAAGGAACTGTTTTCCTCTCTTTGTGAAGCCTCTGATTTCAGATCCTGCAGCAATAAAAATTTTCTCCTGAGGTGTGTTAAGAGCTCCTCCTAGTTCCAGTCTTGCAATCTTCTGCCCTGGTAAAGTTTTGAACACTGCCTGCAAAAATTATTCAGGAAAAAAGTAAATATACAAGTTCTTTTATTGTGAGCATTTTTCCTTTACCATAAAAAATGCTATAGTTTTTAACTTAAAAATATTATCATTTCACTATATAGAAATGCCTTTAGATAAAAATCTATCTACTTTAGTGGGTCTTCTGGAATTTTTCTAGCTACCCTTAAACTTTGGAATATTTATTCCCACACATTTAAAAAATACTATTAAAGTCTAAACTCTTGCAATTCAAAGTTCAGTTCACTAAGCAGCAACATTAATTAGATTAAATGTATTAAATATGCAGAATATCAAGCCCAACCCCAGATCTACTAAATGAGAATCTGCACTTTAACAAGATTCTCCAACTGGTTCCTATATACATTAAAGTTTGAGAAGCACTGGTGAAGTTCACCTGGCAATTGTTTAGTTAGGTTGAACAATGTGTTTTACACATTAATCATCTTCTTGAAACTAATGTCTCCTAAATTTTTTACGATGTTATTTATTTATTAGTTAGTTTTTTTGAGACAGGATCTTGCTACGTAGTTCAGACTGATTTTGCACTCACTATGAAACCCAGGCAACTCTCAGCAATCCTCCTACCTGAGCTTTCTGGGTGCTGGGATTACAGGTGTGAAGCACCACAGTTGACTCTGCAATGTATATAGCTTTTAACAGTAAATGCTGAGCATGGGGGCACACACCTGTGATCCTTGTACTCAAGAGGTTGAGGCAGGAGGATGGCCATCAGTTTGAGGCCAGCCTGGGCTATATAGTGAGTTCAAGACCAGCCTAAACTATATAGTGAGACCCTGTTTCAAAAAGCAAAACAACAACAACCACAAATTAGTCATAAAGCCTATAGAATTTACTGAAAATGTGAGTGTGCATGATTAATACCTTAATCATATCTCTCTTTAATTAAAATAACATTCTTATCACTAATTTTTTCATGGTTATTTTCCATTTTATTTGTATCAGTTTCTCCCCACTGCTCTTGGAGGACATGTGAATAATAGAAACATTATGTTTCTGGTAGTTTTAACTCTATCTTTTTTGTAATTCTATATGTTGTACAATGAATATCTGAGTTTACATCTCTGACCCACCACTTACAAACTATTTCCTGTGATTATGACAATGTAATGGTAATCACTTCCTTGATTAGGTTAAATCCCACAACAAAGGTAATAGAATAGTCACTTCTGTGAGTACACAATGTTATCAAAGACTGTTCTTTAACGCTCCACAGAGACTGTCCTGCTAGCTCTAAAAAGATAGGTTCCCATGTAGTAAGAGGGACTGAAAGGAGCTGACTAGGGGAACCTTAAGGAGCTGAATGTACACAGCTCCTACCTTATAGGCAGCACTAAAGCAAGGACTTTAGTCCTAAAACAGCGAAGAAACTAACTCTGCCAGTGACCAGACATGTGGAACAGGACCCCAAGCTCTAGGAAGAAATACAGCCTGGCTGACACCTAAACAGTAGCTATGTGAAACCTTGAGCCCAGACTCCCCACCCACAGAAACTGTGAGATAATAAATATCTGTTATGTTAAGTCCCTAAATTCAAGGTACATTTTTTAAACAGAAAACTAATATACCACCATGGGCTGCCAAAGGCGTTTTACAATTAGCTAGAGAATGACTTGGGCTGGACTACAGCCTCACACTTCAGCTACAGCTGTTCCTCAGTATGTGCAGCGATTGGTTCCAGGACCCACTACAAAAACCAAAATCCACAGTTGCTCAAGTCCTTTATATGAAAAGGCATGGTATTTTCATAACATGTGCACATCCTCCCATGTACTTTAAATCATCTCTAATTACTTATAATACTTGATACAATGTAAATGCTATGTAAGCAGCTTTTATACTGTCTTGTTTAGGGACAAGAAAAAGTGTATACATGTTCAAAGTAGATATGATTTGTTTTCCCAAATACTTTTGATCCTCAGTTGTGAAACTCATAGATAGAAAGTGTCAATCGTACTTCCTTACAAGCCATTTTCCATTGTCTGCATTTTAGAAATTTTAATCTAGGAGTACTCAATAAGTTCAACATGTGTCTTTGGGGAAACCTTTTCCCCAAAAGCTCTACTTACCACTGCTTCTCCCTTCCTCATGCCAAAGCATGTAACTACCCCATCGTGATCTCCAATAACCACCTGTGACAAAGTGAGGAGAATCTAAAATTACTAACAAAAGTTCAGTGTTTTCAGATTTCACTTTGCACTAATATGTAAGTAACAATATCAAGTTAAAGTGTAGTATCAAAGGGGAAGAGTCATAATCATTTGAAAACACTATTTAAATACCTTCCCTTATTTTTAATCATGTTTGTGTAAGCTGGATTATCTTCCTATATTTCAACCAAAAAACATATCACAACAGAATGAATGCAGGAAACAGATATGAGAACTCATCTGCCTTCGCTTATGCCAGTCATAAAAGAATTTGCAAAAATATATCACTATTCTAAATCCTTTTTGTTCTTGCTAAAAATGTGTTATTTATGTAAACATGTAATGGGTTTATTATTTCTTAATAAAATATTTTAAACATTTCTTAATTTAAATTTTAATACAGTAAGTATTGATATCACTCACATATATAAATAAAGTTCTTTGGGATCTTCAATAATTTAAATGTGTAAAAAGGTTCTATGACCAAAAAGTTTGAGGGTCTAGGATTTAGCTCAGTGGTTCTGCCACCTGCCTCGCAAGCGCAAGGACCCAAGTTTGATCCCCGGTACCCGAAAAAAAAAAAAAAAAAAGACCAAAAAGTTTGAGAAGCAATGATCTAGTAAACAAAATATAATAAATTATAATCAGAAACCTATTGATTTATCTTGATAAAATGTTAATATATCAGCATAATATGTTTCTTTTGAGGCTAGTAAAATATCCTACTAGTCTACTAAGAAATTATAACTTTATGGAAATCATAGGATCAACAGTTCTATTAAAAATCAATAAATACAAAAATCAGCATCAAAATAATGACTTAAAATGTGAGGAAGTTTAAAGAAAGGTTTTCCTTCTATATGCTATTGTACTTCATATTTTTTATGTACACATTCTGCTAAATAAAGTATTATAAAGAAATGTATAGTTTTTAACAAGTTTACTTATAGGATTTACTAATTGTACATAATAATTTTAATGTTCCAGAAAATTACTATCTGTAAATATCCCTTGGTATTCCAACTTCTATGCAAATAAAACAAAATTCACTTCCTTAGCATTTTTAAAAGATGAACTTACCAATAAAGACGGAGCCTATCAGAGAGGGAAAACGGAGAAATCAGTATCTAAACCATACCTTTTGTGTAGTTCTAGATTTTGAGGCAGGAAGTAGCTTCATAGTCTTCTGAGAGGTCACTCCCACCTAAGGAAAAATACCAGATTCCTAGCAAATGTTTTCTGATACATCATACCTTGAAGTTATTGTAATTGAGGTTAAAAAGATTAAACCAGCAGATCAGATCATAGTGAGGCTTTTTTTATTTTTTTACTAAAATGAGTGATACATTATTAGCAATGAAGTTATTTTCTAGCGAAATATGTCACAAGCCAAGTGCAGTTGGTGAATGCTTGTAATCCTAGGTACTTAAGAGGCTGAGGAAGGAAGATTTCAAGTTTGAGGACAGCCTGGAAAATTTAGTAAGACCTTGTCTCAAAAAAATAAAAAAGGCTCAATGGTACACTGCCCCTGAGTTGGATTCTCAATACTGTTAAAAGAGAGAGACAACGAGAGAAAGAGAGAGAGAGAAACAGACAGACAGAGACAGAGAGAGAGACAGTGAGGAAGAGGGAGATTCAATTCAGAATCTAGGAAATAACCAAAAATACTGCAATATATCTGATAAGTTTATCAAGCCAAAAAGAATTATGTGACATTACTGATAACTGGCTTCATGAAAATACTTTTAGAAGCTTTTTCTAATTTCATACAGTTGAGGAAATTTTTGTAAAATGATTAAAACTCCTTGGAAATAGATTATTTAAAATGCAACACGACTTTTTTTTTCCTGCTAAAATGCCAAACAGGCTGGTGGTAATAATATCCAATCTAACTGACAATGAAGAGCAGAGAGCAATGAAAACAGCATGGCTTCCTCAGCCAGGAGCTGTGGCTGGAGGGGTACAGTTAAAAACGAGGAGCGGTCAAGTGGGAAAAAACAGATCACAAAAGAACTTGCATACAGTAAGATACACGATTTTATTTTGCATCTCAAGGAGGAGTATTAAAGTTTGAAGTAATCTGTTAGGTTTATATTTTTAAAACACCAGTCTAGCATGTGATATAAAAGATGGCTCAGAGGAAGACGACACTGAAGTTTAGAAACCCAGCAAGAATATTTCAGTTATCCAAGCAGAACAAGAGAAGCCAAACTGAAGGTAATGGAGATGGAGAACAATGGGACAGATGCAAAAGATATTTAGGTGATAAAAGCAGCAAGATGTGGTAACCAGTTAAATGTGGATAGTATTAAAGCGGGAAGTGTCTATCATAACAGAGAAACTGATATGGAAACATTTGTACTGTTAGCTAAAGTAGGATGGATGAAAAGGGAGGAAGTGGGGAACTGGGATAGAGAATTCTCGGCTGAAAAGAATCATGAAAGGCAGTGTGGTGCAACTGAAAGGACCTCAGCTCTGGAGTCCAAGACCTTGATCCGAACAGCAACTCCATCATTTTTAGCTGCTGAGCAAATTATTTATCTTTTCTGAGTCCCCGAATCCCCATTTCTAATATTACTTATTTTGAAAATTTTTATGAGGATTAAGTATTTGTGTATTATACAAGGTGTGATCATAAATCACGGTGTTTAATTTTTTAATTGTTAAAGACACATTTCCATTAATCTCTCTTAAAATACTACCCCTACTTCGAACACACACTTATTCCATCCTTCTTGCCACTTTCTGAAGCAGTTCCGGAAGTCCTCTTTCCTGAGTTTTACAAGGTGTGATTAAAAATACAGTGAATGCGGCTGCAGATAGTCATCCAACGGAAAGGCAGGCTCGTAGAACTATTACGGTGTGTCCTCGTCCACCTAATTCAGCAGATCTAGCACCGTTCGACTTCTGGCTCCTCCCAAAGTCAATATGACCATAGAAGGTAAGATCTGAATAGATTTAGGACACTGAAGTAGCCACGACAGTGCAATTAAAAGCAGTCACCCATGAATGAGGACTTCGAAAACTGCTTCAGAAAGTGGCCAGAACGATGGGATAAATGCGTTCGAAGTGAGGGGAAGTACTGAGATGGGGGTTAATGCCAATATGTCTTTTAGTGTGATTATTTTTAAAAAATATATATAAACATTCACCGTATTTTTCGATCAGCCCTTGAACGCGAAGGTCTTAAACCGCTAGATAAACGGCTGTCATCGTTTTTAGTGGGATCTGGCTGGGGCGCTAGTGCCTGGCGCTCGCGCGAGGGGAGCAGGTAGAGATGAGGTTGGGGTCAGGCCCCACAGGTCCCGCAGCTGGGGAGGAGGAGGAAGACAGCCCTGGGGAGGAATCCCGACGGGACCGGCGAGCATCCTGGAGACCCGCGGGCACCAGCACTGCGGGGCGCGTGCCGCTTCTTTCCGTCCACGTCCTCGCCACCGACTGTCACAGTGGCGCCGGAGCGGCTAACGGGAGGGCAGCACCCAGCCTGCCCCTTCGCCCGCTCACGACCCGACAGGCGTCCACGGAGGGAAGGAACCCTCTCAGGAACGGGGCCGACCCGCCCTCCCTCTCCGGTTTACCTGTAAATAATCCGCTCGGTTTAAAACCAGATCCATGACTTCTGCACGGAAAGGCCGGGCGAGGCCGGGCGAGGCCGGGCGAGGCCGGGCCAGACCAGCGGAACAGAAGATGCCGATCCCCAAGGTTGGGGCCTGGACAGCCAGAACCACCGCGTACACAGAAGGACCAGCACCGCCGCCAACCCGCCTCCGCCTACACCCGGGCTACAACAGCTCGGCGTCAAGGCAGCGGCGCCCAGCCTGACGTCAGTACGCTCCGGCAAGGGGCCCTGGCCGCACAAAACACCGCCCCTTGGCGACGGACCGCCCACGGACCGTTCGCTCCAATTAGAGGCGGCCCGGACACCCGGTTTCCAGAGAGACCGGAGACGCGGCCTTGGCTCCGCCCGTCGTTTTTCCTCTTCTGTGCAGGAAAAGCTAAGGAGAAGCTCGGACAGACTCTGATGTTTCTCTCTAATAACAGAAAAAGGTCCTGCAAAGAATTAGGCTCTTCCATTTATCTCTTTACAAAACCGAGGCTGACCTGCACAGGCAATTTAATGAGACCCTATCTGAAAAAAAAAAAGAAAAGAAGGAAGAATTGGTTGTAGGTCAGTGGTGGGCTGCTCATGCATTCATCCCCAGAACTGAAAAGAAAAACAAAAACGAAGGAACAAAAGGAAGAAACAAAGACTGAGGATGCAAAGCACTTTTTTTCTGGAAGAGAGGAGCTCAATGGCTATAAACAAAAAAATAAGATGGAAATGCTAATTGCTCTGATTTAATCAGTAAACACTGTATTATATATTGAAATATCACACTATACCACATAAATATGTACAATTATTGTGTGTGAATTAAAAAATGAGAGGAAGAAAAAAATCTAAAGCTAAGGTAAGTTTCTACCTTAGGAAACTAGAAAAAGAAAAATCCTAAGTAAGATCTTAATTGAAGATGAGATGAAGAAAAGAAAGAAAACAAAAGAAAAAATGGGACTACGGCCACTTAAATGATAACATCAGCCTCTTGAAACACCTCTAGAATCCCCAGGGACTGAGAATCCCTGATATATCATAACCTTGTTTGACTAAACTAGTTATGAAGACCAGAAAAGTTAAGTAATTTGTTCACAATTAGTGAGGCTTCCATTATTTTTAGACACTGTCTAAACAGTTTACCTTCCCACTTAACAAAAGCAGCTTTCATTTCATGTTTGAAATAAAAATATATTGAACGTGATTGGGTAAGATAGTTATTGTACATGGAACTAAATTTCCTTTTAATAATCACAAAATATGTCATCTTGGGTTTTATAGTGTACAGAACTCTTTGAGGACACTGGATACCATTTTCATAGTTCTAAATTTTAAGTCTATGAACCCAAACTTCTCAATAGAATTCCAAAAAGTCAAGGGTACCCGCTGAATTTTAGTCAGCAGGCCCTTACAAAATACGACTTTTTAAATGGTATGTCTAAGAAGCAATATGTTCTTTCAAAATTTTATCCTGCCTGTATAACTAAGAAAAGAACTAAGAACACCAAAGTAGAAAAGTGATATCACAAAAAAAAAGAAAAATTACCAGGCTTAGACAGTCTTGTAATTAATTGTAGGCACCTAAATGTCAAGAAAACAGGTCCTGTTAAAATGGTCTCTTCTCTGAGTCAAGAGGATTACAGGCCTTTGCCGCCTTTGAGTTTTGCTTTTCAGTGTGCCTGTTACAACGGAGGAGGGCCCCGACCTGCTGACCCAGAGCTATCTTGAACCCTCAAAAGAACTATTACTTCTGACAACAGTCTCCTAACCTCACCCCTCTGCTATAGTAATACCTTATGCCTTAGGGTGGAGTCCCTAGAAGCAAACTCAACAAGATTTGGTTGCAGTGATTCAGTGAGTGAACTTCTCAGGAGAAAGGAAGGGAGGGAAACAAGACAAGGCTGAGGAAAAATTAAACAAAGATTCCTGTCAGCTTGAGTCTGGCTTCAGCCTCATTCCTTCAGGTACTCTTCTGGAGCAGTAATTGCTAGGGGTTGACCTACCTTGTTTCAAGGGGCCACACTTTTGAACCCCCATCAGTCATGAGCCATGAGCCTTGGAGAGCTGGAGGCTTGCTGTCCAGGGCAAGGCTTAGGGCAATGCTCTGGAGAAGGGATTGGGGACCTGCTCCGGAGTGTGGGTGAAGGGTACAGGCCCAGGACAGGGGTCAGAGCAGGACATCCATGCCGCCAGTAGTACCCACTGTACCTTCTCACCATCTCTCAACTAGCACCTCAAAACTGAAGAAGTGGAAAATGAAATATTAATGTTCTATCAGTAGAAAAAGAAAAAAAAAAACAAGTGTATGTGCACACATAGTGTGGATGTCCTGATTTTTATCTTCATAGGTCTCTGATCTTCATAGTCCAGAAATCTCAGGCTAAATGTGCCCTGCTGAATCAGCTTTTTCATTCAGCTTTTTCCCAGCCTCAACTAGAAAAATTACTAAATACATATTTTATTTCTTAGTTATGACCAAAAACTTCCCCACTTTGAATCCTAGGCAAGTAGGATTTTAAACAATCTATTATAGAAACTCCGTACTTTTACTATTTTAATGTAGAGTATAGCAGCAATATATAACAGTGGAAAAATTCATGACTTTATTCAATTCTAAGGCATAACACAAAAAAATATAAAATGTGAAAAATCTTTAAGACAAATAATGTTAACATAGAACAAAAGTTATTGAAATATTCCACAATGGCAGAAAAATGTATAAAGTCAAATTCTTAATTTAACTTCCCAAAAGTAAACATTAAGAAGCAATCTTTAGGGCCGGGGATTTAGCTCAGTGGTTCCGCCACGTGCTTCGAAAGTGCAAGGTCTTAAATTTGATCCTCGGTACCAAAAAAAAAAAAAAAAAAAAAAAAAGAAGAAGAAGAAGTACTCTTTAAACTGGTTGTGGTGGTGCACCACTATAATCCCAACTACTGGGGAGGCTGAGGCTAGAGGATCCCATGTCTGAGCCCAGCCTGGGTAACTTAAGGAGACCTTGTTTCAAAAGGGCTGGGAATGTTAGTTCAGGGGTAGAATGCCCTGGGTTTGATCCCCAGTACAAGAAAAAGAGAGACAGAGAGGAAAAGGAGAGGAAAAAGAAGAAAGAGAAAGAGAGAGGAAAGGAGAGAGAAAAAAGAAAAGAGAGAGAGCTAGGGAGAGAGAAAAAGAGCGAGAGATGGAGAGGAAGGACAGGACAGGAAAACTGATGCAATTCTGTGAGCTACGGTCACAATTTACAGGAACGGACTGAAAAGACTTGGGATGCTAAACATAACTCTATGGGAGAAAGTCACAAGGCATCATAGACGTGAGCAGTACTTTGCTCAGCTATGTGATAACATCCAATACAGATGCATCACAATCAAGTTCGTGTGGAAAGAGGTGAAATCCTTTCATAAGAACAAAAGGTGTCACCATGAAGAACGATGATAGCAAGAGCTCTGTTCATGGGATATGGAGCACTCCCAAGGAGGTCTGGCCCTGTCCTTCCAGACAGTCATGGCTCACTCCCAACTCAGAATGGAGCAAAGGGGCAAGATAGTAAGTCAGTGGCAGAAATTAGAAGGTTATAACAAAACAATTGTGCTGCATAACCCCCAACTTTAGAAAGACTTAGCACCCTGTTGATTAAATTCACTGTACTGAAAAACAACAAATGAAAAGCTGCAAAAAAGGAAATGAGATATATTTTAGAAAAATCTTTTAATGTGTTGTTTTGAACAATTTTGGAAACTTAAATATATAATGTAATTATATTTTCTATTAAGCCATTTCATTGTTAAATTATTCACTCAGGGCTCAATGGTTCTAGGATTATCAGTAATGCCTAAAGCTCTAAGAAATTCTTACCAAGTCATAACTGGTTGTAAAATTTCTTCAGTTTCTATTAAAAAAATCTCTTCAGCACTTGGACAAGGGAAGGAATGCTACATAGTTATGATCTTTTATTTTTATTTGTATTTTATGGCAGTCAATTCATTTGGCTGAAACATTTATTGAGCACCTACTATGGACCAGGCACTGTACTAGATGCTGGGAGACACAAAGATGAATATGACATGGTCCCTGTCCCCAAGCACTTGACAGTCTCTTGTAGGCAAACAAGTAGTGCAAAGACATAGAATATACTCTAAAAGGGACAAAAACATCAATAATGTAGTAATATTGGGCCTTTAAATACAAAGGTAATGTCAAATTGTTTATAATATCAAGGCAGACAATTAAAATGCATTTTCATGTGGTAAAACAGTGAAATCGAGACCTAATTAGTAACATGATAAAGATACTTAATGCTAAAAATGTACACCATAGTTTTTCAAGTATTTCATACTTAGAAATATTATTGCCCACATTTGTGCTATGTTTGAAGTCAGAATTCCAGGCGTTCACATCATTCACATCTCAGCAGGCTGGGGTTCAGTTTCTCACTCAGTTTATGAATTAAAATGGCTAATTCCTCGGTTGCTTGGCTCTTGTCTTCCAAAAGCTCATAACGAAGGCTGGAGATATCCTGCTTGATTTCTTTTAATTCACCTATAGTATTTGTATTAAAATATATATATATATAATTGGTGAGTTGCTCTTGGGTTTAGAAAAGAACAAAGTGAAATTCATACAGTATGAATACATTTATTCTATAAAGTCTCCAAGACAGCTATTTCAGTTTTTTGCCTTTAAAATATTTAAGAAAATATCTCTTTAAAAATACAATGTCATACATGTGCCTCTGTGTGTGTGTGTGTGTGTGTGTGTGTGTGTGTGTGTGTGTACTGGCCTTTTAACAGTGTTATAAAAATAACCCACCTATGTTTTAAAGAGTGAAATACACTTGGCTGGGGATTTAGCTCAGTGGTTTTGTTGCCTGCTGCACAAGCGCAAGGACCCAAGTTCGATCCCCAGTACCAAAAAAAATGGATTGTCTTACAAATCATTGTATTGTAGATAAGCCATTGACCCTAACAAGTAAATTTGGGGGGAGGATTTTACCTTGAATCTAAGAAATAATTCTGAAAATCATTGGTACTTTGCCTTGGCTTTTTTTTTCTTCAGTACTGGGGATTGAACCCATCACTGAACCACATCTTCAGCTCCCCCCACTCCTTTTTGTTATTTTGAAACAGGGTCCCAATAAGTTGCAAAGGTCCCCAGGTTGAGCTGGAACTTGGGTTTGAATCAGCATATGTTCAGCTTAATTTAGCTTTTTATAAATTGAATGGCATCTAAAACAAATCTGTGAGGATATTTCTTGGTATCTTTTTTAATGATATATTTTTATTTTTAACTGACACAGAATTATATGTATCAACAGGATACAGTATGACATTTCATCCTAGTATCTTCAAGGTTTTTAAAAATTTTTTTACTGGTTTTTAATTTTATTTTATGTGGGTTTTTTATGGTTTTTTGAGACAGGGTCTTACTTTGCAGTTCAGGCTAGCCTTGAACCTGCCTCAGCCTCCCAAATGCTGGGATTACAGGCATGCACCACCACACCCGCCTAAGGTGTTTAAAAATACAATTTATATGTTCTTTTATTATGTAATAGTTAATGAGCTGAGAAGATCTTATCATTTTAAGAAATTCTAACTCATCCTAAGAATACATATAAAATATTTGTGGATTCCTTTTGTGGCAAAAAAAAAAAAAAAGCTTCCTTTGACATGTAGCAAAATAGAGAGAATAAAATGATCTAATTTGAAACTACAAATCCAGTATCCCCATGCCCTCTTTTCTGGTGCTAGGGATTGAACCCACGGCCTTTCAAACGCTAAGCAAGTGCTAGCAAGTGGTCTACCAACTGAGCTTTATCCCCAACCTGGTTCATTTTCTCATACCATTCAGTATCACAATGGACACCTTTCATTTCCCTCCTACCCTAGCCTTCCTTGTTCCTGAGTCATGTGGAGAGGACACATCAGTGTTGCAGTTTGTCAGTACAGAAAACACTAATTCAAAACCTTTTTGGATTCAATCATCTCAGATTTTAGTTTTCTCATTTATTAAATGAGGAACTATCTTTTCTACTATGCTATATATGTTCTATATGCTGTACACGTTATATGATCAGCTTTATTATTAAGAACTTTGTTCAAAATTCAATTCTCATTAATTTTCCTCTTGTGAGAGGGCTAGAAAAATGCTGCTTATTTTGGGTGTTATGGCTGGTGTGTTTCTCCCACTTACATTAGTTTAGTTTTGAATTCCAAGGGAGGTTATTGTACAACTGATGAGGTTTCTACTTTCTAAGCTACATTCCTTTCCAATTCCATCTTCCTGAGACTATTTCTAGCCTACAACGATTAGATTTTTGCTGGTTCTCAATCACACATTCATAGATTTCTTTTGCACATGCTTATACCATTGGATTGACTCTGATTTACAAGGGATTCTTTGTATTAATCAGGTAATGACTTTAAAACTCATCAACAATTTTACTAAGGTTGGGTCTTTCTTATTAGTACAGATCAATCTAGAGGCATCTCATTTATGTTAAAAGGTAAAATCTCCATTTTTAGTGCAATATTTCTTCCAGGTTTATTTCTTTCCAACTCAAGTCCTGTGCTTAGGTTCTATTCGTCAGTGTTTAATGAAAAATTTTTATATTTCAGATGCCCTACCTAGAATATATATGCATTGAAAAATATGCACACATATATAGAAGCCAAGGAGGAAAGTGAAATTCAAAAGAGAAACATCAGACAAGGAAAATGGATTTGAGATTTGGTTCTGGGCAACAAAAGAGAGGTTTTACTGAAGCCATGTGGGATTCTGTTTGGGTCAAATGTTCTTTTTCCTACAACATTGAAAAAATGTTAAAACTAACGTAAAGTCATGAAAATCAGAACTGATATTACTACCTTATCTAAGAAGCACTTAAAACGGCTTGAAATACAATACGGCAGTCTTCACATTTTAATGATTAGCTAGGGTATTCTGAATAGAGAAAAGCCGCATCTGATTAACATTTTTAATAACAGTTTACTTAAAATGGAGTTTTAGACAAGTAATATGAGTCTCATGTCAATCTTAGAGGAACCTGAACTGCAACCTGAGAGTGGATTTTTAAAGTATGTTTCCATGTGATGTTTTCCATGCTCATTAAATTGACTCTGAAAAGGATGCTTCTCAATTGGAAATGCTTACCTTCATTAACTTCATCATTTTCTTTGTCTACTTGTGCTTTCAAAACATACCGCTTTATAAGTCTTTTCATTATCTGCTGTTGAGCAAAAAGAAACGAATATATCAAAATGATACACATAAGTGCCCTAGATTCTATTCTCCAAAGAGAACATGCCCGCAAACAAAAAACTTGGAGAAGAATTTTATGTAAGTATTCACAAAACAATTAGCTAGGTTTCAGAATTCGATCGCATTTTACCTTCTACTGAAATTTACTGCATAATCCATAAACATTTTTGCTTCAGCAATGAAAGAAGCTTTTTAAAAAAAGTTAAGTTGGAAGATTTCAATTCATGCTCTTTTTCAACTAATGGCTTATCTTTAAGGTGCACGGATGCTGTATTATTACCCACAGGCACTGCCTAATTTCCCACCATATATAAAAGATATAATATACATATAATGAATATATAATATGAATACATATTCATATACATATGAATATAGGTTCAATAAAAGAATTGGAAAATACATAGAACAATAAAAGAAATAAAATAATAACTCCACAATCTAAAGATAATTACTGTTGTTATTTTGCCATATGCCAAACTATTTTTTCTTTAAATTGTGTGTGTACAAATTATAAGGATTAGATATTATATTTCCTGAATATCATATATTCTGTTGCATACCTTATTCTCATGGCAATATGTATTGGGACTATTTTTGCAATCTAAATAAGTGACCTTAGAGGATAATTATTTATTCATATAGAAAAAAACTAAACTGGAGCCATACCTTCTAATATGAATACAAAAATTAATTCCAGTTCATTTTAAATGTGAAAGACAAAGTTTTTGTATCCTTTGAAAGAAAGCATATTTATTTCACAGTTGAACTGGATTTTTAAAAAAGATGAAAAATTCCAATTACAATAGAAAATACTGATAAATTTAACTTCATTATAATTTAAAACTTCTGTTGATAAAGATACCATAAAAAAGTAGAAAGGAAAGTCTCAAACTAGAAGAAAATATTGGTAATACTTTAATGAATAATTTGGATAAAAATACAAAGAACTTTAAGAAAAACTTAACCAAACTTTTAAAAATGCTCAAAAGACAAACAGGTGTTTGACAGAAATGGAGCATGTATGGTCAACAAAGTTATAAAACAATGTCAAGCTCTTTTCTTGGGGAAAACACTACTTATGTATAAAAAGAGATACAATCTTACATCTAATAAAGGGAACAACAAATCTGATAATAGCAAGAGGTGGAGAAGATAGAGACCAATGGGGACTTTTACACTTGGCTGGCAGGAGTATAAACAGACAATCTATTTAGAAGGCAACTTGGTACTATCTTTGAGCATTGGTACACTCTTTCACGCAGAAAGTCTGCTCCCTGGTAAGTGCCTGGAGAAAATGTGCAAGTGAGTCAAGGGACACAACAATGTTTACAGCAATTCTGTCCTAAGTAGCAAACACTGGAAATAATCCAAACAAATATCAACAGAACAGACAAATGATGGTATGTTATACAATATATTACCATTGTAGTCATTAATCAAATTAATGAACCACAGCCACACACAAGTGTGGATGAATCTTGGAAGCATAAAGTTGATGAAAAATTCCAGTTGCTGATGACTTCACAAAGCGAGAAACTATTCTCACAAAGCTCAATAACAAGTAAATGTATATATTTTAGGAATGTTAATATATATAATTAACTTACATTTAAAAAGAAAACCAAAGCAAGAGGATTAGAAACCCAGACTTCAGGAGAGTGATTACCTCTTAGTTGGAGGCAGAGGGGTGGAATAGAAGCAAAGGACACATAATGTTATCTCTGTCAAGTTTCATAGGTGTGCACAGAATAATGTCTCATGATTTGGTATGTGTTACACATATTCTTGTACACGTATCAAATATCACATTTAAAAGAAAAAAGATGTCTGAACTAAAATGCAGACATAATGAAAATGGAAAACAGACCCCAATTTTAAGGAAGTAGCAATTATGAACCTAAGAGACCCATTAGATACTAAGGTGAAGTAAAGTGGAGGCATCTAGTAGGACTGGAAATGTCTGTCTCAGAGATTAACAGCAGATAAAAAAAAGCCCATGCTATTGAGAAGGAAAAGCCTACTTCCCTGTCACAGTAAAATATAAAACCTGTTGAACCGTGGTGGAATCTAGGCCCTGGATAGACACACATTGTGAAATCGGGTAGATCTTAAATTCATATGTTCATTTAGCGCATATTTACTGACAAGCCAATTCTGTGCCAAGTACTGTACTACCACCCACGAATCAACACTGAACACAGTCCCTAGTGCTGTGAAACTTCATATCTATACAGAACAATTCACTATGCTTGGTGGATGTGTCAGGGATCTAATTAAATTGAGACACCAGGGAAAGCAGATTCTCCCAGAAATAAAATACCATGTCATGTGCATCACTTAAAAGCAGCTTGAAAGGCAGTAAGAAAATTAATAAAAAGCACTATTCATCAAGTAGTGCTGACACAATAGATTATCTGCATTGGGAAGTTAAAATTAGATTTCTGCTTCACACTATGCACAGAAGAAGGAGGAGGATGAGGAAAAAGCAGAAGGAGGAGGAGGAAGAGAAGGGGAAGAAGGGAAAGGAAAGGGAAGGGAAGGGAGAAGAAAAAGAAAAGAAAGAGGAAGAAGAGGAGAGAAGAAGAGGAGGAAGAAGAAAAAGAAGCAAAATGGATTAAAGATCTAAATGGATAAAGCAAAATTTTTAAAGAAAAAGGAAAATATTCTTCAAAATATAAAGAACAAGCCATAAAGAAAAATAAAAGACAAATCTGACTGTGTTCCAACCATTGTAAAACTATATAATAAGGGCTATGGGTAGTCTTGATGTCAAATGGTATTTTTCCTGTCGTCCTGGAGTTAGTAAGTCTTAAACTGGTGAAAAAGTATGGTAATTACTTACTAGTAGTTGGGGCCAGTCAGCTCCCCCCAGGGTTTACTGAGAATTACACCCACTTCCTCTTTCCAGAGAGAGGTTATTCTGTCCCTTCCCTGTGTGAAAGGGAGTGCGTGCTTCCTCTCCCTCCAGAAGGAAGGGATGCGGAATCCAAACAACTGCTTATGAAGATGAGGCTTGCCTAACAGAAAGGGACCCTGGCCTTCTGTTTCCAGTGGAATGTCTACTCCGGAAGTCTTGGTGGCCTGCTCTGGCATTTAAATCAGAGAAAAAAAAAAAATGGAGAGATAAAGGAGGAGCAGCCAGGGTGTTAACCTGTACTCCCCTTATTCAATAAGCAGGTAATTGGACTGAGTCGAGTGGAAGTAATAGAAATTAATGAGTGGAGCCAGACCTGGTGGCCCACACCTGTAATCCTAGCACTCTGGGAAACTGAGGAAGGAGGATGGAGTCCAGCTTGGGCAATTTACCAATTTAGGGAAATTCCATCTTAAAATGGAAGGAGGAAGGGAAGGAAGGGAGGCAAACAGACAGGCAGGGAGGAAGGAAGGAAAGGTGTGCTGGGGACAGAGCTCAGTTGAGAGGCCTTGTTTTCAATTCCAGTACTGGGAAACTTAGTAATTTAGGGAGATCCTGTCTCAAAATGGAGGGAGGGAAGCCAGGCAGGCCAGAAGGAAGGGTGTGTCCTGAGGATGGAGCTCTGTCGGGAGGCCCTGGATTAAATCTCCAGTCCTGGGAGAAAAAAATCCATGAGTGAGACCGTCTGTTCACTAAGCAGGGTTGGGAAAGGGCTATCCTCAGGAAAACACTTAAACACAGAGCACGCCTCAGGGCAGAGCCCCATCTCCACACCCCACACCCTTGGTTTCCAGCTGTCTTAAGGCCCTGCCTTCTTAGGGAGGAAACCGGATGTTTACAAACAATGCCATAAACATTTTAGTTGGTAAAGAAAGAGAGAATAACTCAGGGCGTTAAATGGTCTTATTTAGAACCATTTACAAAGGTTTTATTTAAAAATCCTATTTCTACAAAAAATTAAACTTCTTAAAAATTATAGTAAGAGAACAATATGTTTAGAGTAAAAAAAAATCTCTGAATTTGAATACAGGTATTTATTTACTCGCTGAGAGAATTTAAAATACTCAATCTCTAAGCTTTTGTATCCTCGTCTCTATAATGGGCATAGTGAAACTTAGTCTATAAAAAGTTGTGTAGCTGAGGGTGGTGGCATGCACCTGTAATCCCAGCACTGGGGAGGCTGAGGCAGGAAGATCACTGTGAGTTCAAGGTCAGCCTGGGCTACATTGTGAATTCAAGGCCAACCTGAACTAAACAGCAAGACCCTGTCTCAAAAAACATAATACTTGTATAGATTAAAAAAGCACATGCATGTAAAAGCATAGCTCCTACTTAGAAAAGTTTAGCTGTATTATAAAGTTTGAAAACTAAGATATTTTGAACTAATATCCTAGTATAATACTCTCTATGTATATAATATTATCTGAAACCATGGTTATAAAAAGTCTATGTAATCTTATATTTACTGCCAGAAGGGAAAATAAGAAAATAGAATGTTTTAAAAATGTATTTAAAGCCCAAGTTCCCTAGAAATAGCCTGAATAAAAGCCACTCATGTTAAATTTCCTCATTAAAGGGAAAATAAAAATGCACAACTAGTCATTCCATTTCATTTTTTAACCTGCAGGGAAAATTACATGTACAGGCCTAAAATTTTCCCCTTCAAAATTTAGTGTGTTTTAAGCTTGCCATATAACCCATAGAAAATGTCACCTCAAATATATCCACCACTGCACAAAGCTTGAGCCTCTCTACCAGGCATAAAGATACCTGATGTTACAGGGACATCAGCTTCCCCACACAGGACACTCCCTGGTGAGGGGCCATCCCTTCCCTCATCTTGGAAAAGTAATTTAGGTGAATTCCAAAATGATCTGCCCCTCAGAGAAGACAGCTAGAATTCACTATTTCCATTCCACTAGGAAGTTTGTCTGATGGACTCAAGGCAGTCTTGTGCAGTAGGTGACAAAGACTCTCTCCTTGGGGTCTCTTTTCTCCTATTGTAATAGTTCCTGAGGGGGGGGAAATCTGTTTTTACTATTCAACTCCTTCCTGGCTCTGGTTTTATTAACTACGAGGACAAACTGCCACTGTTTGATTTGCGACTCCATTGTTTACAAGCTGTGGAAAAGCTAGACTGTATCTTATAAAAGAGGTAGTATATGTAAATTACTCAATTAATATAATTTATTTCTCCTTATCTGCTCTTCTGTAAAATGATCTTGATTATACTATCTTAATAGTGATGTAAATGGTCTTTCATGTATGAGAAATCCAAAGTATAAATAATTTAAAGAGCAAGATAAATGATAGGTATAGGAAACAGTGAGATAGACTTTTGAAGATGGGAAGGGGACCTGGAGATGGGAGAAGACAGGAGGGAGGGGGGGAGAGAAAGGGGAAGTAAAAAGGATGAACATGCAGTATGTATATGTAGCAACTCCCCACAATGAATGTATTTATTACACATGGCAAACATACGAAAAATTTTTCAAAATGATGATACAGTAGGCAAGGGCCATAAAACTCATATGTCACAAGTAAAAGTACCATTTTAAATTCTCTTCAACTAAATTTCCAATGGATTCTTTTGTCAGTCAAGTACCCAACGTTAAATTGACCAGTAACAGATTTGTTCTTTTTTCCTTTTGGGAAAATTGCCAAGTAACACAATAGAAGTCTGTGGATTAACTTTCACAGTCTACAAACCTCCAAGAATTACCTATATTTCTTGGGATGAGTCTGTAAGTTATTCTTTCAGGAAGATGTTGTGACTTTGTGTTGTGGACTATGGCTTTTCTCTGTCTAAAGTATGGAAAGCTGAGAGACAGGTTCCCAAAGCTGGAACTCAGTGGTCACTTTTTCCTGCAAACACACTCAAGTTCATTTTTCACCGCCCCCCAAGACTGGAGGAAGGAATAAGAAGTAGGTGGTTGAATACCTTCCTTCTCAAAAGGAGCCTAAACTTTCACTTGCTTATATTTTTGTACTGATTCAAATTCAACTAACAATCATTGAGTACTCTATCAGTTACTTTTACATGAATGCTCTCATTTAATTCTACAGAGAAGCTAAATTTGACTATAGGTTTTGCAGTATAAATTTTAGCATCTAAAATGTGTGACTGCATGTAATGACACCGATTGGGCAAACATAAGAAACTCAAGAGCATGGAGTAATATTGAGGGAAGGAGCTTGGAAGTCAGTGCTTTTTATTATTTTCATACTCCCATTTCAAGATTCCCTGAAAGATTTCCATTACACAGTCCCTGTATAAACTGAATCAGCACCTGCCACTTTTCCAAGGCAGCTGTTTTAATCCATTTTGGGGACAATTTTAGCTAATAGAAGACATCCCATTTGAATTGAGTCAAAGTTGTACTTTCTAACCAGTGGTCCAATTTCTGTTTTTTGGGACAACACAAAATAAATTTGCTGCTACTTCTAACTTAACTTTCAAATATCCTCTCTTCTGGGTTTTTTTGAGTTCCATAGCATTTTATTTCTATTTCTTTGTTTTTATATTTATTTACATGTCATATATAGACATTCTTATACCGCCTAGTGGAAAGATCCCTGAAGGCATGGACTGTGTATTTGTATCCTCATAACCCAGGACCATGCATAATAGAGGTTGTCCTGAATGTGCTAGGAAGCTCACTGGGGATGGAGCTCAATGAGGAGGTGTAATTTTGCCCCCTTTAAAGAAGAACTGCCACATACAGTCAAACCACGCTAGCAATGACCACTTTCATGGACTGAACCACAGACCACCACGTGATTCCAACACTTTGTGTACCAAAGGTTTCCCAGGATGAAATTGTTAAAACAAAACTGTCATAAGAGACACCAGAAAGAATAAGATCCAAGCACATCAATGTGCTTCTAATTTGAAATAATCAAACTCACACAGGTAATAAAATGCTAATAAAATGTTAAAATTCTCAATCACAGCCATCCTTCCAGTTTTTATACTGTGCAGAGAAATCATCCTTGGATTTAAAAAATATTCTTTATGCAATAAAAGAATTACATCAGAGTGTTATAATAATTAATTATAATATAAATGCTGCCACTGATCAAAGTGTTGGTTTTCTTTTTTTCTTTTTTTTTTTTTTTTGTTACTGGGGATCAAACTCAGGTCCTTGCTCTAGTGAGGCAGGCAGCAGAACCACTGAGCTAAATCCCTGGCCATTCAAAGTGTTTTTAAAATTCTTCCTCTGTTGCCCCTTGGGGCAGATGTGAATCTCAGAATTCAAGAAGTCATTCTGAAAAGGAAGCCCTCATTTGGATGTAAACCTGTAAGGTGATAAATCTGTTAGTAAGAGCCACAGATATTTTGAAAGTAGATACAAGTATTTTTGAAAAAATGTGAAGTCACAGGACTGAGTTTTTATGAAAAATTAGCTGAGTCTATTAACTACAAAATAATGCAAACTTTCTTTTCTAACTAATTACAAAAGTAATTATTTAAAGGTATTCTGACAATGTTCTGAGTGGTGATAGCACCATAGAATTAGTGTACTCCAAGGGTTACCACTTTGAAGGAAAAATCTCTGTTTAACAGACTAAGTTCTGGAATTGTTTAAAGGTTAGTTCTTACCTATTATAACAACACTGCATGAAACAAAAATTCATTAACAAGCAAGCAATTGTTGCCACGCATGGTTATGGACTGAATGTTTTGTTCATCCCAAATTCATGTGTTAGGGGTAATTAGGTAATCAAGGTAGAGCTTTTACAATAGGATCAGTGACCTTATAAAGGAGACCCTGGAGAACTTCCTTGGCCCTTTTCTGCCCTGGGAGGCCACAGTGAGAAAGAACACGGGCCCCCACTAAACAAGTGCCTCCTCTCGGACTTCCAGATTCAAGAGCTGTGAGAAACACATGCTTCGTGTTATGGACACCCAGTATTTTTGTTACAGAAGTCTAAACAGATTAAGACTCTCATGGAGTTGATGATAAAGAGATTTTATCTGATTATAATTATGGCATTTATTAAAAGTCTGGGGTGTTTATAGCTAATTGAGACTTTTCCCCACCCAGAGTTTCTCTTTTGCTACTTTCACTATTTTGGGAGCCACAGGAGATTATACCACAGGCCAGTAATTCCCCGATCCCCAGTGATTCTTCTCCTTAGAAAACGTGAAATGTACAGGATTCTAGAGTCTCTAGGCATTCTGCAAGTGCCATCTCATAAAGAGATATAACAATTTTTAGCCAATTAGAAGTTTGCATTTGACAAAAATTTCTATCTCTACTGTTAAATAGGAATTTTTGTACTTCTAAATCATTGAAAAGCAACAAGGGGAATAAGAGACAGAAACAAACTGCCTTTTACGAAACATGGAGGCATTCACAATCCTCTTGTAGGAAGGACATTTGAAAAGGCCAGACGGGGTGTGCGGGAAATGACAAGGGCAGGAGTGCTCTGTCACTGTGTGTGTGTTGTGGGGGGAGGGGGTCTGTCTTGTGATGGGTGTGGAAGTGTTATTCTTTCATAAGGAAAAATAATGAACGAACTGACATACACAATCCTGTGCTTAAAGGAAAATTGTCATTAGCCTAGAACAGTGATGGTGAACCTTTTAGAGACACAGTGTGCAAACTGCAACTCAAAACCCACTTATTTATTGCAAAATACCAACACTACAATTAAACCTGAATTACTGAAGTTTTAGTTTAGAAAAACAACTGTTATCCGATGCTCGGCTGCTGGGGCAACTTGGGTCAGGTGCTGACAGACAGGGCTCTTTGTGCCCTCTGGGGCACACATGCCACATGTTCACCACCACTGTACTAGAATGTGCTCCCAACAAACTCCAATGCTATTTCAGCCTCCTGTAAGCAGCTGTTTAAGAACTTACTTCACTTTAAAACTGAGTAAGAATCTAGAGGGAAAATATACAGAGAATCCAAGAAAAAAAGGATAAAATAAATATCAAATAGAGAATGGTCACCAAAAATGTTAAAGAATAGATGAAAATACATAGTGCCATTACTTAAATGTGTCATTTTTAAAAAATATGAAGCAATTGTATCTTTAAGATAGTTGCACAAAGAATTCTATAAGCTGACAAATTTCAAGAAGAGGTGAGGAAAAATCATCATAGAAATGAAGGGGTAACTTAGAAGCAGCACAAATGAAGAAAGAGATAAAATACAGCAAGAGAAAAAAGAAGCCAAAACTCTGAATATATGAACAATTCAAAAGGAATAGAGAAAAACACAGTAACTATAGGAGACAGCTAAAGAAAGCCAGCAGGCATCTGATTGTGGTCTTTGAAGAAGGGACCCAAAACAATGGAGCAAAAGAAGGATATTTTAAGATATAATTCAAGGAGTTGTTCATGTACAGATTAAAAGGTTATGATGTGTGGCAGGAAAAACTGATACACATCCATCTACAGAACAACCAATAGCTAGATATTTAATTTAAAAGATAAAGAAAATTTGGGGTATTCAACTTCAGGTCAGCTATATGAGGAAAACAAACAGGCTGGCTTCAAACACTTCCACTAATGTAGAATGATGTCTACACATACAGTTCATTTTATTTTATTTTTTATTTTTTATTTGGTACTGGGGATCAAACTCAGGACCTTGTGCTTGCGAGGCAGGTGGGGTGCCACTGAGCTACATCCCCAGCCCTACACATACATTTTAAAGAAAGTATCACCAAAGAATTTTATACTTACTCATATAAACATGTAGATAAAAGAAGCTAGTGTAAAACATGAAATAACCCAAGAATAAAGTTCCCATGTGTTCTTCTTGAAGAAACTATAGGAAGACAAACTTAGGCTGACAGATTAATGGAAAATTATGGCAAAGACTGGTAGTGATTACACATTCTGGCTGATTGTAGGTCTAAACCTAAAACAAATCTGGATATAAACCCAACAGGTAGTGAAAGGGATTAGAATATGCCTCTCCAAAATATGTCACTTTGGTCTAAAGACTATTTTGAGCTGAAGGCTATTAAGAAGTAGCAAAGAGGGCCGGGGATTTAGCTCAGTATTTCCACTGTCTGCCTCACAAGCCCCAGGTCCCAAGTTCGATACCCGGTACCAAAAAAAAAAAAGTAGCAAAGACAGGAAGAACTCTCTACTCTGCCTTATCTGCCTAAAATGAGGACATACATTTTCAGTTGGGAAAGTTGTTCCCTCTTCCCTCTCCCATACTAGAAGGTAGGCAAACAATTGCTATCACAGCACAAAAAGTCGGCACAGTACCAGAATGGGTCTGTACAAAACAATTCTGAGAAAATAACCTCCTTCCATTAGTTTTACCCAAGTATTTATCTTCATACCATTTCCTACTAGCAACCCAAACTCCTTTTCCATTGTTTATGCCTCAATAATTGTTGCCTTTTGTTAAGACTATAGTCTAGCTCCATCTTTAAAGTACCCATATGTGGGTATTTTTTGTTGTTGTTGTTGTTGTTGTTTTTCTCTTGTTAATGTGTCTTTTGTCAGTTGGATTTGCAGGCCTCCAATATTGGAACCTAAGAAGGTAAGGGAAAGCACTTTTTTTCCCTCCTTCCCTGTAGTACGGATGATCTAACTAGTGAGAGCAGGCAGGGGAAGGGGAAAAATGTGAAAGATCAAATAAGCACATCCTTTAGAGCAGAAGAAACAAAAGACAAAGTTACAAATCAAGAAACAGAGATAGAATGTTTAAAGCATAAAGATAAGCACCAAGATAAATAACAGAATCTACTTCACTGGAGAAGGCCAATTCTCTTCCCCAGTTTTGTAGCTTGGCACATAGCCAGTTGAAATTAGAACTTTCTTTTCAGCCATTATTACGGGTAAGCAGTTTGTGCAACTTCATAGACTTTCCTTACAGAAAGAACTTTCTTCCTTCTGCTTTTTTTTCCCCTTTGTGATACTGAAGATCAAACCCAGAGCCTTTGCTCTGTGTTACAATATCCAGCCCTTTTTTATTTTGAGACAGGGTCTTCCTGAATCACTAAGTTGCCCATGCTCAACTCAAACAGATGATCCTCCCAGAGTGCTAGATTACAGGCATGCACCTTCATGCCCAGTGTGTATTTTGGAATACAGAAGTAACAGCCCAAGCTCTAGCAACTTTCCTAAATCACGAGATACTGTTAGATAGAAAACCATTCATGAGCCAGGCATTGTGCCATATACTTGTAGACCCAGCACAGTACTTAGAAAGCTGAGGCAGGAGGATCACTGAGATCACTGGGCTACACAGTAAGACCTTGTCTCAAAAAACAACAAAAACAAGGCAGGGGAGAGAAAGGAGGAGGAGAGAAGGGAGAAGAGGAGAGAAGTGGACTAGAGAGATGAGGGGAGAGGAAGGGAGGGGAAGAAAGGGGAGGAGGGGAGAGAAGGAAGAAGAGTGGAGAGAGCAGAGGAGAGGAAACGAAGAGAGGGAAAAAGGAAGGAGAAGAGAAGAGAGGGTCATTTATGACACAGTAATATGTTAAAAAAAAAAGCCTGGGTCCCTGACATAGCTAGGTAGTATACCAGGAGCTCTGGAATGACCACCTCCTGAATTCTTGAACATGAGAAGAGAAATGAGTGTTTATTTTAGCCAGTTAGTGGCTGGTATTTGGTAGTTCTATGTGAATTGCACCAAATTAATCCTAATTAACATTAATGGTATGAACATTACTTAAAATGACACCACATGCACAAAAGAGACCTGAACAAATAAAAGGATGTAGAGCTGGGGATGCAGCTCAGTGGCAGAGCAATTGCCTGGCATTCATAAGGTCCTGGGTTCAATCCTCAGCACTGCAGAAAGACAAAGAAAGAAAAGAAAGAAAGAAAGAAAAGAAAGAAGGAAGGAAGGAAGGGAAAGAAAGAAAAACTAGACAAGCTGAGTCTAAAATTCAAATAGAAAAGAAAAAGAATGGCCAGGGAATTCTGTACAATAAAGGTTCTGAAGTAAGGATGGATGTGCATGTGTATGTTTTGTCTGATTTTTACAAAATTATAATATTAAAATAATGTAGTTATAGAGCCTAAAAAATGAATCAATAAAACAGAAAAGAAAACTTATAAAAGTAAATAAAAATAGACACAGGAATTTACCAAATGATAAAGTTGATCGTTCAAATCAATAGAAAAGATAGATTATTCAACACAGCCAACCATGTAATTATCTGGAAAAAAATGTGAGTCCCCATCCCACATGTTACATTAAAGTATTATCTACATGGATTGAATTTTTTATATAAAATTAAAGTACAGTACTAAAGAAAGTGGGTACAAAAAGTTATTAAATAATCTCATATTGGAGAACATATTTTCAAATACTAAATAAAACCCGGAGCTGTAAAAGATTTATAAAGCTGACCACACAAAAATAAACAAGCTCAAAATGAGAAAAATTACACCTATTAATTTTATTTATTTTTGGTACCGGGGATAGAACTCGGTACCTTAAACTCATGAGGCAGGCCATAGAACCACTGACCTAAATCCCTGGCCCCACCTATTAATTTTACAAAGACAACAAACTGGTCAAAAATTTCTCAACCCATATCACACAGGCTGACATTCTTAAAATATTAAGAGTTCTTTTTAATTAATAACAAAAAGCCATCAAGTAAAGTAAATATAGCTGGGGGTGGTGGCTCACACCTGTAATCGCAGCGCTCAGGAGGCAGCGGCAGGAGGTTCACAGTGAGTTTGAGGCCAGCCTGAACTATAAATTGAGATCCTGTCTCAAATTTTTAAAAAGCAAATATATATTGTCATAAAAATATAGAACACTAAACCTAAAAAGAAAGTCAAGTTTATTCACGTTGAAGAAGTGCAAGGTAAAACTATTTTTACCTATTTGGCTAAGATAAAAACCTTTCATAATAAACAACACTTTGTTAAATTAAGGAGGACACGAGCACTCTCATACATTTATTGCAAGAGTGTAAATTGGTACGAGTTCCATCAAAATCAGTTTGATAATAGTTAAAACATTATAATGTGCATATACTTTAACCAGATAATTCTACATATTGTACATGTTTGAAATATCAAATATACAAGGTTATTTGCCACAGTATTGCTCAGAATGGCTAAATATTGGGAATATCTTTCATTTCTATCAATACAACACTGATCAAATACATCAGACTCTCAAGTTACAACTGGCCTGACATACGAACAACTTGGGTTAATTAGGTTAATGGAAGATTCATCTGCCTTTTGTTATCTATAGCATTTACCCAGGTAAACATACAGATCTCAGCTGTACTGATTTAGAACCAACTAGCCCTCGGGAACTGATCAAGTCTCTAAGTCAAAGGTCCACTGTAAACTAAATACAACCATATAATAGAATATAATGTAACCATTAAAAGTAAAGCTTTGAAAAAAAATCAAGATGCAATATATATGTACCAATTTTCCTTAATGGATATATTTATTGTGTATTGCATCCATATTAATAAAACTTTTAAAGTAAGGCTTCGATAATGAGTGTGCCAATCAATTCTTTAGAATTTTCTACTTCCAAGAAAACTGTTTGAAGAGGATTATACCCATTAATGAACATGACTGGACACCATAAATTTCTTGATCCTCACTGTACCTTGTACACATTAGAATCTAAAGATCTGCTGATCAAAATGATCAACCATGTCAAACATAAAGGCCTATAATCTCTTGTGAATTGGAGAATAGTGTTCAAATGTCATGTCCAACATTAAAATACAAAAAATATTTTAAAGTAGTGCTGATGAAATAGTGTAGCCTAACAATTATTTGGAGAAAGGATCACCTGAAGGAAAAACCTGGAGAAATGTATTGGATTTTCATACTGTGAGAGCATTATTTATTTTAATATACTATATCCCCCACTTCTTTCTCCAGACCAAGATTTATGCAAGTGTTTTTTGGAAATTATAACAACACTTTGCTTTCAATAGTGCAAAAAGAAACCTTTTTCATCAGCTTAAAAATAAAACAAATGACTCTGATTTCTTTTTTATTTTATTTACTTATTTATTTATTTATTTTTATGACTCTAATTTCTAAAGTCCCCTTTAACTAACATGCTATTCTCTCGTTTCCCAGTTCTTTACTTTCTTCAGAATTTACTCACTATGTGAGCACGCATGCGCACACACACAGAGGCACAAATGGAGTTACATACAGATAGAGAGATGTCTAATGAATTCTTACCTGATAACGTGTTGGCGGATTGAGAATGCTGTTAAAACTGTGTGATTCAAAAACTCTTGAGTTAGACTGAGTGAAGAGGTTTAACTAGGAAAAAATACAATTAACCTAGTAAATTAGAATACATTTATTTGGAATCAGAAATATAGTCTATTTTATTCTCCTGGATAACATTTATAGAGTCAACAAATTTTGGGAGAACACTGTGTAGAAGTTGAGTTTTAGAAATGATTTCATGTGTTTCCAAAGGTAAAAATTAATGTGAGAAATATGCTCACATTTATCAAAGTGTTGGCAAGATGTACTGTAATGGAACTGTTTTTTTGGCGGGGGGGTACCAGGGATCGAACTCGGGACCTTGCGCTTGGGAGGCAGGTGGCAGAACCACTGCGCTAAATCCCCAGTCCTGTAATAGAACTGTTAATTGAAACCGTATTTTTAAAAGTTGGCTCATACTAAAAACATTTTTCCTGGGGACCTTATACATTTAGCAAAATGTACTCATGGCATCTAAAAGTCACCTGACATGCTCCAATCTGCTCCTGAGAACCAGTTCCTCTTCTAGACTCCAACAGAAACATACTACAGATTTGGATGGTGTTATCAGGTATTTTCTAGCCCCCAAATATTGGCCAAAATAACTCATCTTCCCAAGCATCTTGACCTTATACTGAGCCAGGAATCACAATGTTGGAGAGAATTGGGCTAAAGAAGTTTAGTTTTCTTTTCTCCTGAAGATTTAGATTTTTGAATGGGAGGGTGCAGAAAGCAAAAGGCGTATGCAGGTAGGCACTGTCCATTTTTTATGTACATGAGCAGGGCCTGCCTGTCAGTCACTGGTAAACTGCCACCTACATGGTGTGATTCAAGCAGGGGCCCCAATCCAAAAAGATGTGTTTACCCCACCACCTGACTCCCCACCATTCCAAGGGGGTGGGAGGCGAGGGACACAGGAAGTGGCGCTGACAGGCAAGGACCCTCCTAACTGTTCTAAAGTTATGCCAAGAGAAAACTTTGACTAATACAGTTAATTTCCCAATTTGCCACTGGAGGTCAGTATCTGCCTGTGGGCTGAGGTTAGCTGTGTAGGCTAACAGCAAAGGTTTCTTGAAGCTCCTTCCTCAGCTCTAAAAAAGAAAAACAGAAAAGAATTTCTTCAATCCTTTACTAAATTCAATAGATGGCGAGTGTCTATGATTATGCATAAAGTTTAAGCAGGTCTTTGTATAACTTACAAAACTCCCTCAAAACAAAGTCAATTTTAGTAGTAGCAGAAGCCAGGCCCCTTTAAGAGCCAGCTATCTCACAGCTGAAGGTGGGGTGCATGGAGAAGAAAAGGGGCAGGAACTAAACCTAGACTCAGCTGCTGAGCAAGCAAGGCAGCCAGTGCAACAGAGAGAGCTAGGCACCTGCAGCTGCAGATGAATTCCACACTGCACTGCACTGGCTAGCCCAGGTGACCTTGTGTAAGGGAGTTATTTGCATGGCCTATAAGGTATCCTATCTATAAAATGGGAACAATGATAATACCTACCTCAAAGTGCGGCTCGAGGCTCAAATGTACAGCAAAGCACTTTGTCAACTGTGAATAAGGAAGGGCACTGATATTTGTCGAGGCTGGAACTTTGCACATCTCATATATAATCCTCACAATAACCTACAGTTTCCTCTCTTTCAGGTTAATCTAAATCCAGGTCTAACACTGAGGCTGCTACACTGCTTCTCACTATGTACCTACAAGGTGTTACCTTAAATCATGGCATGTCACAGACAATCATTGCCTTGCAACCTAATGCCTATAATAGCCCACATCCAGGCCAAACAAAAAAGATTTAAAAGTCATTTTCTTAAAGAATAAGATTGCAGGGTTATTACAAATCTTGGAAACTGATATCTATCTTAAAAGAAAGAAATTAAACTGCTATGATCCCCTTTTCCTGGCTTCAACTGAGAAAAAAATACCTACCTCTGCTCAAGAAAGGCTATACTTTATAGAAATAATGTTGATATCTTGTGAGCTCCCAAAGTATTGTAGCCACACACCATTTTCTTAATTTTAGACAAAAATATTATATTTTAGCCCACATTCTTGCTCCTAACTGCCTCCTTCTCTATTATTGAGGTTTGCCCATATCCTTATGTTTTCTGTGCCAATCCTAGCTCTGAAAACTAAATTCATGTTAATTAAGCACCATCGTGTACTTACCTTCTTTGTTAAAATTTAAGTGGGACTCAATTGGGGAAACTCAATGGCAACTATTCTGTTTTATTTATAAAAGGGGTATTTATGGTTATTTGAGGATGTTCTCAGGCCCAAATCTATTTTATGATACGGAAGGAAATAAAGCTATTATTTAGCCCAGTAAAAGTTCTCTACAAACAAGAAGAGTATGGTGGTGATGAACTATATACACAGCAACAGGAAAATCTGAGGTTAAAACTATTTAACTTCAGAATAACAGTTGAGAAACATGGAACACATGAAAACAAAGTGTTTTTCAACAGTAACAATTTTGTTTACTTTTAACAAGTTAAAGAAGCCTTTGTTTGCTTACTTTTAATCCAGTAGTTTACATGACCAAAAGCAGAGCATAGACTAAATGACTTCTTGAAACATTAGGCAGATATTAAGTATTAGTCTATGAAAGAGGATGGGGTGGACAGTTATTTCCAACATCTTTTAAGTTCACACATGAAAATTCATGAACAAACATCAAAAGACAGGGAGAAAGAGATAAAACATGTATTTTAGGGATTTGGTAAATTGTCATTACCTACCCTAGACTTTGAGTTACCCAGTCCCATCTCCAGATCCTTCTGCAGCCTTCTCCTTCTGCATTTGGAAAAGTTAATGATCCGCATGATGAAATAAACAAAGGATTTTGGACTGGGAACCAGACTGAAGGGTGGAGGTAATGTTTTTCCATCATCAAAATAGGATAACCAGAGTTTTGAACGCGCAAACTTCCATTCTACATCACTGTCATCCTGCCACAAAAATAGAATATTTAAAACTAAGCATTCTAGTAAATGGTGTACTTTCTTGCGATGAAGCTACATTATTTTTTGAAGTAGGTAACTTACACACATTTATTTGCATATAATCTCTCTAAGCCTATATAATATACTAAGTATAATTTGCATGATACTTAAAAATGTCTCTCTTCCATATGCCTTTGTCTATACTACTGATGGCGAACCTTTTAGAGACTGAGTGCCAACCTGTAACCCCAAACCCATTTATTTATCACAAAGTGCCAACACTGCAATTAAAACTGAAGATTGAGGTTTTAGAAACAACTCATACATTAACATCTTTTGTCTTAAGAGAAAAACACAATTACTTGCGTGCCATAAGTTCACCACTACTGTCTGTACCCATTGTATTTTAACCAGAATTTCCTGCCACCCACTCAAAGACAAAGCAAAATGTAAGACAATTCAGGGTTAAGCAAAAAAAAAGAATATTAATTCCATCATAAAGAATACAAAAACATAAAAAACATGCTGGTAAGGCCAGGGATTTAGCTCAGTGGTTCTGCTGCCTGCCTTGCAAGCACAAGGACCTGAGTTTGATCCCTGGTACCAGAAAAAAAAAATGCTGGTAAGGATGTGGGAGAAAAGGAACACTTCTGCATTGTTGGTGGGATTGTAAATTAGCACACCCACTACATAAACAGTATAAACTTAACACTTAAAGTAGAAACATTGTATGACCCAGCTATACTAAGGGAATTAAAATCAGCATAGTCTACAGATATCTGCATATACATCTTTATTGTAGCCCAATTCATAATAAATAAGATATGGAACCAGCCAATGGATGAATAAAGAAAGTGTGGTTATATACACATAGTAGAGTTTATTCAACCATAAAGAAGCATGAATTTGTCATTTGCAGGAAAATGGATGGAAATAGAAATCATTGTGTTAAGCAAACTAATCCAGAATCAAAAAGGCAAGCATAACATATTTTCCCTAATGTGCAGGACATAAACAAACAAACAAACAAGATGACATGAAAGTGGAAGGGATGTTATTATTAGACAAGAAGAAGGGAATGGGGGGAGAGGGTTGTAAGGCAGGGTAATGGAAGGAATGGATATGATCATAATATGAAAAAAAGGTGTATCTGTACTTTAAGCCTTTTAACTTCAACTAGGAAAATTTTCTCTTTCAATAAAATTAATATTAAACAAAGAACAAAAAATGCCTCCCTCCATTCCTTATGCCAACAAATTTGGCTTCTTAAACAATGGTTTCCCTCTCCTAGACCCATCCAAGCCAACTGATACAGCATACTGTATTTTATTCCAAGGGCAAAGCAAAAACTGATATTTATATCAATTGTTCTTTGGAGTTTGTGTTTCTGCCACATGTCCTGAAATGCCACACAAGTTCTCCAATCACCTGGACCTGTCTTCTATCACCTTTTATCTCAGCACTGACCCATGGTGCCTGGCATATCCATCCTAACTGACAGAAGAAATGAGGAGGGGTTGCTAGGTGGAGGAATGCTGGCCCACTCAATTCACACAGCCCCAATTGGCACCACCACACCCACAGCAGGTGTTAGTGCTAGGGTATTCATTTCTGGACGAACTAACTTCTGCCTTGATCCCAGTATGAGTTTCATACATAGATTTGATAGAATAAAAACAGCTCAGCACTCAAATGGTACTGAACACAAAATTGGAGGACATCAGAAAATATATACAGCGATGAAGAGTGCTACAAAGTCAAGTCTGACCCCAAATCAAAAGTAGAGTGATTTCTTTTTTTTTTTTTAAGAATACCTTGGGTTTTGTTTGTTTGTTTGTTTTATTTTTGGTACTGGGGCTCAAACTCAGGACCTTGCACTTGAGAGGCAGGCAGTGGAACCACTGAGCTAAATCCCTGGCCCTGAGTGATTTTTTGAGTCCTGAAAATTCTGACTGAATAAATAATGTCATCCACATTTGCCAGGCATCTAGCAATTCTTCCACCACAAACAATAGCTACCTGACTAAGCTAGGTGATAATTTCCCTACAGCCAATACTTCTAGCTAATAACTTCAACATTTCTGAAAAAGACCCCAAGAGAAGGCAAAGCAGTAGCAAATTCATGGACACCCCAGCTGTGCTCCTAGAAGACACTGGAAGCTATGTTGCTACCTGTTCAGGCGGAAAACAGGCGAGGCCAGGCTCCATCTGCTTGGATACGAGCTTTGCTTCACGAGCTGTGACTCTACCCCAGGATACAGAAGCACATGTCACCCACTAGCAGAGAGACATCTAGGACAGAAAAGAAGCTTACCTCAATTTCTTGATATGAGCTATTAATCATAGCAATTAACATGTTGAGTAAAACGACCACCATAGTTACATTGTATATTCCATAAAGAACGTATCCAATATTCTCTATGAATTTGTGATCGTACTTGAGCACAACTGAAGTCACTTCAGACAACCCAAATATTGACCAAAACAAAGTCTTGAAACTTTCTTCTACACTGTTGAAAAAATAAGATACAGAGTAATTAAGTAACATTTTTAGTATTAAAAAGTGAAAAGTAAAAACATGTTAGGGTCTAATACTATACAGATGTCAAATGCCACCATAAAATGTTACATTACAGGTGCACTCCTGTAATCCCAGCACTCTGGCAGGCTGAGGCAGGATTGCAAGTTTGAGCCCAGGCTGAGTAACTTAGCAACTTAGTGAGACTGTCTCAAAATAAAAAAATAAAAAGGGTTGTAGCTCAATGTGAAGGCCCTGGGATCAATCCCCAGTACACCACACACACACACACACACACACACACACACACACACACACACATACATAGTCATTATAATAAACTATTCACAATTTCTTTCTTTTTTTCTTTTTGGTACCGGGGATTGAACTTGGGACCTTGCTCTTTTGAGGCAGGTGGCGGAACCACTGAGCTAAATCCCTGGCCCCTTCACGATTACTTTCAATAAAATTTCTAACAGTAGAATTAGTCTGTCATAATATTTGACAGAAATTACTCTCTCAGTTTTCAGGAACTGGTGCCAATTCCTAGTTTTTCTGAAGTTATCATCAAGTGAAAACCCTCTGCACTTAGCAGAAAAAAGCTAAGTACCCATTCCTTGCTCCTAAAGTGTCAAAAATTTTGAGCTTTATTTTTTGTAGGTGATTTAGAAATTTACACCAGACTTTCTGGAGTAAGCAGAATTACAATTAAAATTGTAAACCCATTTCAAAAACCGTATGCACAAACTTATTCCTTGCAACGTGATTTTCAATGGAATGATTTGCATTTAGAACAAAAGCAACCTAAATATCCAGGGAATGGGTTAAATAATTCTGTACATCCAGACAATGAATTGCTACAGAACCCAGGAGACAAAATGACACAGTTCTATCTTCCTGTGCTAATACTGAAAAAAATAATATTTTGCAAGTGTGAACTATTTTATCATTTGAATACAAATAAGGGTATACAATTACTTATAATTTCTTTATGCAAAAAAAAAATCTCTGAAAGAAATCATTACTTCTGGGAACCAAGGAGAATGAATAGACTGGAGTCCAGGGGTAGAGAAGGAGAGGCTTTTCAGTGCAGACACCTCATTGAATCTTCATCACAAGCACATACAGTCATTGCTTGGTGTCTGCATGGGATTGGTTCCACCATTCTTCAGGGATAACAATAGCTATGGATGCTCAGTCAGTCCTTTATATTTGCACATTATCTGCACCTATCTTCCTGTACACTTCAAGCTATCTCTAGTTTACTTATGATACTTAATACAATGCAAAAGATATATAGTTGTTACACCATATTCTTTGAGAGATGACAAGAAGTAAGTCTGTACATGTTCAGTACAGATACATATTTTTTAAAGAATATATCTGCCCCACAGTTGATTGAATCTGCAAACGTAAAAGCCATGGATAATGACTGTATTACCTACCTAGAAATACTTACCTGGAAATAAAGTGAGGGCAACAGAATGAAAGATTCCTGTTACTTTAATTTACATAATCTACTCCTAATCTTTCTATCAGTTAGTACACAGGCCCTCACTAGACTAATTACCTACTTTTGTCTCCTAAATGGCTGACTTTATCACGTGATTGAGTTATAATCATGATCTGTGAACTGGACAAATAATTCTTAAACAGTTACCCATGTCAAATTCTATTACAAAGAAAAACTCAAAAGTAAGTCCTTTTTCCAGAAAATGTTTTTGAGACAATACTTTAAAAACTTTTTACAACATATTCTAACTAATGAATCTTATTGATTTGTAAGTTTAAATACTAGTTCATTAAGTTATTCATTCATTCAACAGATACTGATGGAGGATCTATTAGATTCTAGAAATTTTGCTAGACCCTGGGGATAGAGAGTTATTAGGAAGGTTTCTGTTCCTGTGGTTAGTTACTCTGTATTATGAAACATTTGATGTGTGATGTGTGATCAGCATAGGTGCTGATGGGAGACTAAGAAAAGCTCTAACCTGTTTCTGCCATCTATTCAGCAATATCACAATGCTCTCCTGCTCCTTTGCAAACCTGCCCAGCACTAACTTCTCTTTGCATCTGTGTGGAGTGTGTGTCAGGAAGGCTGGGGCAGTACAAATGGAAAGGATGCCCATGGTTCTGAATTCCTACTATAGGCAGGAGGCTTTATATAGCTTGCCTTATGTAATCCTCCAAAAGGCTTTATTTAAACCTTATTGTACTTATTCTTAAATAAAATGACACTAAAAACGTTGAGTAATTTAACCAAAGGCCATTGCTTTAGAAAAATAGCAGAGACTGCATTAAAGTCTTGATCTGCCAGATTTTCCAGCTTATTTTTTTTCACTACATCATGCTGCCTCCCCCCAAAAGTGAAAAAAACATATTATAGGAAATAAGTCACCATAGAATTAAAGGGAGGGAGAGCAGAGCAGAGGCATTGTGTGTAAGCCCTTTTTTTCTGATGGGTTTAAACAGATTTTTTTTCCTTTATTACAATAAAGTGAGTTTTAGGTCTCCTTCACCCTTAAGACTTGGTTTATATTAACTATTTAAAAATTGATTTCAGAACAATTTAGATATCTGCAAGGGCTAGATATTCTACTTTTAGTCTATAGGGAATGTATTGAATGTGCAGTTGGTTTCCAGTTGTGGCATTATAGCAAAGAGAGAAAAGGAGGGGTCTCCCAGATACAAGGACTGAAATCCAGAGGGAGGGCTCCATATTCATGACAACCAAATGGGTGATAAAGAACCTCACAATCTGGAAATCTCCACAGTGAAGAGCTTTAAAGGGATACTGACTGAGGAAAACAAGGGAGAGTTCATGGAGAAGGTGAATCTGCAATGCAGAAACCAGTATAACCAAGAGAAGGAAGTAGAACTACCTTTACAGTAGGCGGTAAGACATTTCACTTCACTTTCAACTTACTCAGCTCCCTGTACTGGGTAATGATGAATACATTAAAATAAAAGCTGATGCTTCCTTTTATGAAGTAGTACTGACTGCAAAATGATGAAGCTAAATTTAATGTTATACATAATGTAAGAGACAATAAGTATTAGAAATGTTATTTCATTCTCTTAAAATAGTCACTTTTGTATGGGAATTTTCCAAATCCTAATCAATTCTGTGATCAGATGTGCACTAAGCTCAAAGAGACAAATCTGTGGAGCAATGCAAACACATGTAAACATGAACTGTTTTTTATGGATTTTTTCCTGCTTTTTTTTTTTTTAATACTGGGAATTGAACTCAGGGCCTCATATTTGCAAAGCACATACTCTACCAGTGAGCTATATGTCTAGCCCACTTTACTGATCTTAAAACATCTTTATTACAATAACAAAAATTTGTTTCGTCTAGACTTGTGAGAACTCCTCTTCATAATACCTTTTTAGTAAGATATTTTACTTACGTGGTAAAAGCAGCATTTACTTTGGCCCCAAGGTAGTAAGAATAAAGTATGAACATGCCAATCATAAATGCCAGAAACACCATAATAAAGAGGACCATGAACTTGAATATGTCCTTCACAGTCCTTCCAAGAGAGATCTGTAAGGGGCCAAAGCTCTCGTTGGCAGGGAGGATATACGCGATCCGAGAGAAGCTGAGCACGACAGCTATAGCGTAAAGGCCTTCAGATATGATCTGAGGGTCAGAAGGGAGCCATTTATCTCTAGCTAGAAAGAAGAGAGAAAGATTAAACATGAAGCACTCTATCCATTGTTAACTATGCAAATACCTTAAATATTTATCTTGTTGGTTGGTGGTTATCATCTCAGTTGAGACTACTGTAGATTAAATTAATTGTTCAAGGACTATATTTATGTTAAATCAGAAACAAAACTTCTACATTAGTTCCAATGGGGGAAACATTATTATACAGATAGTGACTTCACATAGACAGAAACAGAATAAAATACAAAAAATAAGGAGATTAAAACACAGACTAGGTCCAGGATGATGAAATAACCACTTGTCCCCTCAGTTATTAGATATATTGGCCAGTTATTCTGTCATTCTATAGGCATGGCTGGTATGAATCTTCTTTTCCATATTTGGTGGGGAAGTTAGTTCATCTAACGGTTTATGCAAGTAAAATGTCAGATGGTGATGAGGGAGAATGGCATTGAATCCCAGTGGTGCTGACTACGTGATAGCCAGGCAATATAACTTGTTCTGGAAAATGGAAAATGCCATGCAGTGTAAAAATTTGTAGTAAGTAAAAAAAAATACAGATTTTGAATGAGGAACCCTAAGAATCTTTTCAAGGTTATTTATTAAGATTGCAGTAGATCCATTCCCTGGTACTTAAGCAAAGCTCTATCTGGGTAATTTTGTGCAAACTGGGACATTTCCAAAAGAATGGATACATTGTACATATGTTACACCAAAAATGAATACTTATTGAATGTTTAATATGCATCACACACTGCTTCTTCTCACTCTATGGAGTCAATGTTAAACTTTTTTTAGAGATGCAGAATCCAAGACCTAGAAAAGTTCATTTCATCAAAACCACACATATGGGAAATAGGGAAGCTTGAATTCACAAGTTCCCTTCTAGACAACAGTTGGTAAATTTGTATGAATAAATTTAAATAGCTAGGTTATGTTAATAGCCAAGATATCTCACAAAATAGAACCTAAGTTAATTCTGTAATTACAAGTGGGGATCATTTGTTTATCTGAGCCAGAGTGCTTGGTATATAGGAATCCTTGCTTGCTGACAATAAAAGACAATGTGTTTAAATTTCATGCTGTGCAAAATCTTATATTTTGGAGTGGGATTCCAGCCTTCTTCAATAATGTGAATGTGCTACAGGTACTTGTCGCAATGTAAGCCCTTGTTACACTTATAAAGGGTTACTCTTCACAACCAGCACACATTTGAATTCCATGCTTGAGTTTCTTAACAGTAAAATGAGTTATACAATATGAACCTATATGAAAATTTGCTAATTGTAGTTTCTCAATTGGCCTCAAGGGAAAGGAGGCTAACATTATTTAATATTGGTTCATTCTAGGTAAGAAAGGATTATTATCCTTTTACCTAGATGTCAGTTGGGGTCTCCTTGCTCTTTGTTATATAGGAAAGTTTGGCATGAACCCCATCCCATGCTATGCGAGAAAGCAAAAGATCCTCCTCTACATTTCTGCTAGTTCTCCAGTGCTTACACTCTCGTGATCACTTTTGGTATCTACTCTTAATTAGCATTTTCTTCCAAAATACCCTGCTTGAAACATAAGAGGATCTTGAAACTAACAACTTACCATAAGTGAAATACTGTATCTCTGGTGGGAGTGTGACTTCACTGAGGTCACTCTCTTGGACATAACTGTCCACATACTGCTGGGCTTTAGTTGCCTGCAGGAAAGCCAGGAATCTGGCTGTGAAAGCAGCAATGAAGATGGAAAGCATCCCAAAGTCAAGAACATTCCACAACTGCAAAATATATTCTCTAGGTCCTTCCAGCCAGAGCTCCTTACACTCAGACCACATCATTCCTATCACAACAAAGACAGAGGGTAAGAATTAGATTTTACAGCAGAGGCTAACAAGCTGTTATTTTGTACACCACCTGGGAGCATCTATAAAATGTAAAGCACTGCACTAGGTACCACAACGCACAGAGAGACTATGGTCACTGAGGTCCTAGGCAGAGTTAAATGTAAGAAACAGGTTCTATTAAGGGAATAATTTGTCCCACTGTTAGAATTGGGAGAAACAAAGGCTAAGGTAGCTCAGTAATAGAGTACTTGTGTATTGTGTGCCAGGGCAAGATGCTGGCCTCGATAGGAGGAGGAGGGGAGGAGGAGAAGGAGAGAGAGAAGGAAGAGGAGGAAGAAGAAGGGAATAACTAATCTATTAATTCAGGAAGTGAGAAGATACCAAGAAACATACTGGATGAAACATGGAGAATACACAAAAAAATGATCTTTCACTAGTAATCAGTGGAAAAATTCATTTCAGCTTCCATTTACTAGGATGGAGCAAAAACAATTTTTTTCTCGTATTACTTAAAGCTTTGCATTAACACAGCTACTCAAAATGGGTTATTATAAGGGGCAGTAGCAAACATTCTGAAAAGAGAAACTGAAAATCTCTGAAACTAAAGCAATGTAAACTGATAACTTTAGTCATCAGTTAACAGTTGGTGGATTATTTCTTCAACATTTCAGTATTTTAATTAAATAATTGCTCACAACAGTGAGTTACATTTAAAAACTTACATTTTGTTCAATCATTCAAGTTAGACTGTTGAAACATGGTACACTTACAGTTATGTTTGTGTTGATTACAAAATTTATTTAGTATTAAAGTACACGTTCAGAATTATCTAGGTACCGAGTTGTTCAATGATTTTGCTGTTTAGCCTACTTACAATGGTGATGTTTTCACTATGTAACACTTTCAGTAGAAAACAACAATAATTTATATAATATTTTTGGCCAGAAAATAGTGTACGTGAGGAGCTTACCAAGAACCCAGACCATAATGAGCATTTCGGTCCATGTGAACTGGGTGGTCTTCACTCTGAAGATCTGTTTGGGGTAGTCAATGACGGTGATGTTGGGCAGTGTGGCAATCCCTTCAAACCTGTCGGAGGCATTGAACACCAGCAGGCCCAGGAAGATGATGAACGAAGCGGCATGTGCCACAAACTTCATGAAAGGGCTTCGCAGGATTTTCCCCAGCTGTAATAAGACCCCCCCCCACCAAAGAAAAAATGAGAGAGATTTTATTTTAGAAAATCTGGCTTCTACTCAAGACAGTTATCATCCAGAATAAAATAATATATAAATAAGGGAAATGAAAACACTTCAAAAATCTGCTTGTTTCTAAAAAGCTATATATTGTGAAAAGTAATGTTTTAGGGAGATACTTCCTCAAAACTAATTAATCTCTTTAAATTGTTTCTAAATGCCCAATTTTGGCCAGGCATGGTGGTACACACCTATAACCCTAGTACTTGAGAGGCTGAGGCAGGAGGATTGCTGTGAGTTTGTGGCCAGCCTGGGTTACATTAGTGAGTTCAAGACCAGCCTGGACTACACAGAGAGATCCTGTCTCAAAACAAAAACAAAAACAAAAAAACTTTAAAAAATGTCCAATTTGTCTCAAGATATACTGCATTGGCAGATGCCCTTCTTGAAATAACAGGGCATATACTGATTCTTGCTCTTACTTTTATATGAAAGATTATGGAAAGTCAAAATTCTTACAGTTTGGGAAAAGAAACTTCAAATTTGGACTGTGTAATTTCCCTTCTTTTCTCTTCCCACTCCTCTTTTTCTTCTTCCTCCTCCTCCTTTTTTTGTACGGGGGATTGAACTCAGGGCTTTCTCACTGAGATATATCCCTAGCTTCCTCCTCTTTCATTTTTTATTTTGAGACAAAATCCCATTAAATTAACCAAGCTGGGCTTGAATTTGTGATATTCCTGTCTCAACTTCCAGAGTGCTGGGATCATACCACACCCAGCTGTGTAATTCTTTAATGGTCTGTAAGTGAAATGTTATGATGTAGACTCTTAGAAGGCAATAAAACCCTCTAGTAAAAGAATTACTACAATAAAAGTGAATTTTGGTTCTTATTTATAAATATTCTAAAATCATTATACCTTGTATCATATTTTAAAACGCAGAAAATAAAAGAATCAAGACAAATATTGTATCATTACTGCTCCAACAAGAGGGAGATACACAATAATTAAAACCCCTAAGTAGATTAACTTAATCAAACGTTATTTCTGAGTTTGGAAAATTATGCTATAGTATAAAATCACTTCTAGAGTTCAGTTTATAATTATTTTAAGGTGACTACTTAAAAATCCCCTGTGATATAATGTCCTTAAAAGTTCTATGTTCTTGGTGCTGGTGCCTGCCTTGCAAGTGCAAGGTCCCAAGTTTGATCCCCAGCACACACACAAAAAAGAAAAGTCCTATGTTCTAGTAGAAAACTAGAACATAAAACATTAAAAACAATTCCTCCTGCCTCCAGGGCTTCTACAATTCAAGAATTAGACACATTTGGTAGATCTGTCAAATAAGTTCTCTATTCTATATACTTAGATCCCACTTTTTAACTCAATCTGTGACCCTATAAAGTATTGAGGTTCATATTTTAAAGATGTTAAATTTGAGCTAATGGTCTAGAACGGTGGTGGCGAACCTAAGGCATCATGCCACAGTGGGCTGAATGCACCACTGAAAGCTCTAAAAGGTTTGTCAAATATTTCTGAGATTGAACAGGAATACATACAGACAAATGTCACATTATCCATAGACATGGAAAAATAGACGGCAATGTAGTCACACATCACTCTGCTGTTACGCCCAGTGAGGGTGCACTGGGGCAGCTTATCCACAGCACATGTGATTTCCTGGGAGTTGACAAGTCTGTTTCACCTAAAGGTTGGTCCTTTAAAACTTTAAGATGGAAAGAAAGCAGCATGCTTATTTTTAAAATGGGATATATGTGGAGAATTCTTGTTATGCTGCTGTTTCACTGTAGATAGGTGGTAGACAGCAGCTGCAAACAGACTCCAGAAATGGCTCAATTCCTACCTTTCTTTCCCTTTTCTGCTCACCAGGGCTTTCCACACTGTTAGCTGCACTTTGGAAAGTAAAGAGGGGAAAAAAGAAAAGAGGAGTGGACCCCAAGATGCCTACTTCAAACCTGATGTAATATTTTAAAAAATTAAGCTGCTATAAGAGACCTGAACTTTCCAATTCATTTCCCCCAGAATGGGAAATTATGTGGGTAGATTATGATTTTTGCTTTATTGCATGCTCTTTCATATTATTTATATATTTTAGTCTTTACTGTTTATGTAGCTGAAGAATCATAAAGTAGTTTTCCATGATACATATCAAAAGAACTTAGTCGAGTCATCAGACTTGATCAAAATGACAAATTTTCTGCCTTAAGTTGCACTGGGCAACTCAACCATGAAGTGAGATGGATGAAAATTCCACACATATATGGTGCCCGCAGAGCAAGACTGCCGGGGAGACTGCCAAGCCAGAGAGTTGACAGATTTCCTGGGTCACTTGTAGGTGGCCTTGACTCATTTTGCCTAAAACAGCCTCTGATTTAAACAAAACCAGATTTCAGAACATATAAACAGGATTAAAGGATCTCAGAACAATTCCTCTCTGGCAGTACTCCCTATTAACCGAATACAGATTTTGTGAGCCTGGCTGGTATTCTTTTCCACATCTTGTTTAGGGGGTCTCAGGCACAACTAAATCGGCTTTACACAGGCCAGTTTGAAAGAGGAAAAAAGACAGCTAAAAAAAAAAAAATGATCAAAGCAACCCAAAATTCCCCAAACCCAAATTCTACTTGTTTTAGAAACTTCTGAAAGAACAAAGGGCTAGGAGAACCTGATATGCACTTGTTTGAAGACTTCAGATAACACATTTACTGCACTTGATACACTGAGCCTTCAATCGTTTGTGACAAGTTCAAGTGCTCCCCAGGCTAACCAGCTCTTGGTTCTCCTGCAGTAGGGCTGTCCACTCCCCTTTCCCTCCACAGTCAGCTTAGTCAATGATCTGCTTATTAAGCTGTCAATAGCATCGGCACAAACGCTACTTCATTCAAGCTGCTTTTCCTCCTTTCTCTACCATAGGGATTTTATTTTAAAAGCCTAAGTGTTTTGCATCTGAAAATGTGATCATCCCTGCTAGTGCCAAATCCTTTCTCATCCCTTATTTGAATTGATTCAGTCATTAAAAAGCAGAGCCTCTGTTCTTGAGTCAATTAAAATTCAAGGTAAAACAAACAGGAGCCTTAGGTTGAAGCTTTTTTCTTTCTCATCCCAAAAGGACATGCAAATTCAACCACAGAGGAAAAAATATATAGAAGGCCAGTACCCTGCTGCAAGGTGCAATCCAATAGCCAATGGCGAGAAATGGAAGACCCAAGGCCACCACCAGCACAACCAGACACTTGATTGCAATGGTCTGTTCCCGAAGGCCTGAGAGGTTTTCATACCAAATCGTCAAAAGCTGCTGCTGGCAGTTGGGGTGAGCTACAAACTGCAGGGAGGAAGAGAGAGAAAAAGAGGTTACCATACTGTTGCCAACAGTTCACCTACCAAAAGCATGTGCATCCCAAAGATAGTCACATGCTTTTCCAGAATTCAGGCCTTGGAAAGTTCTGGTGAAATTCTCCTTCTTTCTTTCATTTACTGAAATTGCTTGACAGCTCTTAGGAGAACTAATTTGGAAACAAGAATGTAAAATTGATGTTCTTAGTCTAGTACTTTCTGAGGGAAACCTTCCTAAATTCACAGGTTCCTCTATCGAGTCTGGGTGACATCTGGTTTCTTTTGTGACAATGTCCCTCATCTTCCTGACTGCCACTTGATTTGTATTAAGCTCAAAATGGAAAAGAAAACCAGTTATTTGGTTTAATATCTGTTATAATTAAAAGAGAAATGTTATTTAATTTCATGAACAACCTCTAAAATGCTACATATGTGAAAAATAGATGATACGCTGTATGAATATCCATGTACTGTTACTGAAAACCTGAAAAAGATCAGCAAAGTAATCAATGAACCTGCAGGTATCATTCTAGCTCCACATTTGCACTGCTTCCTTAGGCTGACACAAAATGTTGCTTCTCTTCTATTTCAGAAATGTGTCCATCTTATTTTTTTTAGGGTTATTAATTTGTGCTTTGTTTTTTCAAAATTAACTTTATTGGTACATTTTAGGTATACATTATGATCACATTCATCATTGGGAATTTGTACCTGTACATGATATATCTTAGTTTTTGTTTTTCCCATTCCCCTACCCTCCCTTCTACCCCTCCACCCCTCCCTATTTAGAAAAGCTTTATTTCCATTTTTCCTTCTTTTCTCATATTTTTCTCTTTCCCTTCCTTCCTTTTCTCCAGCCCCCCTACTTCCCCTTCCCCTTTGAAACTTTGCTTCCTATTTCACATTATCTATTATACATTTTGGTCCTCATTTACACTTTCAGGTCATTCAAGAGATGCAAATGAAAACAATGCTGAAATTCCATCTCACTCCAGAAAGAATAGCTGCTATCAAGAATGTCAACCGATAACAAATGCTGGAGGGGCTGTGGGGAAAAAGGAACCTTTCTCTACTATTGGTGGGAATGTAGACTGGTGCAACCACTGTGGAAATCAGTGCGGAGATACCTCAAAGAACTAGGACTGGAAGTTCCATTTGACCCAGCTATTCCCCTACTGGGTATCTTCCCCCCAAAATTAAAGAATCATACCACAGCGATATATGTGCACCCATGTTTATAGCAGCACAGTTTGTAATAGCTAAATCTTGGAAACAACCTAAATGCCTGTGAACTGGTGACTGGATAAAGATTTTTTTTTATATAAAATGGAGTACTACTCAGCTGTAAAGAATGATAAACTAGAGACATTTATAGGTAAATGGATCCATATCGAGGCCATACTCTTAAGTGTCCACCTTTTTTTATTGTTTCCTCTATCATAGTTCAAAAGAATACAAATATTTACCATAAGTTTTTTCATAACTATAATTCTAATCAGGAAAAATGAACAAATAATTCCTTATTTCAGCCTTGCTATTTTTCTTTTCCTTTTCCTTTTTTTTTTTTATTATTTCAACTTTGCTAAGTCACCCACCAGCATCACTTAGAAGGGACTGGGATTCCTTTAAGACCCAATCCTTTTATTTATTTATTTATTTATTTATTTATTGGTACCAAGAATTGAACTTGGGACCTTCAGCTTGCAAGGCAAGCACCAGAACCACTGAGCTAAATCCCTGGCTTGTTTATTTTTTTAAAGTTATTTTCATCCTATTCTTTTTCAGGTACAGAATGTATTTGCAATCAGGTCCATATAAAAGTCCCTATGCCAGAATGTTGCCCATTTCTGGCTAGATACAAGTCTATCTTTGGCCAGGTGGGGTTTCCTCAGCTTGGGAATTAGGAAGAGTCATTCAAAAATCAAAAAGCCAAAAATAGGATGGGTCATTCAAAAATCAATAAGCCAACATATTTTTTAAAAGGACTTTTTAGCAAAAAAAAACAACAACCAAAAATCAAAGTACCAGAGTCTTCTAAAAAAAAAAAAAAGAATAGACAATAGCAATGAGCCTACTAGGAAGCAACCGTGAAATGTTTAGGGAACTCTACAAGAAGCCGCAGTTGGTACTTGAAAAAGGGTTCATTTTTCATCAAGCTCTAGTTAATGATCCTGATGAGTGCCAGGAACCCAGGCATTTCCTCAAGTTATTCAGCTACTTATCAATAACACATCTGCAAGGAAGTGAACAGGTTGTCACTTACTGGTGTGGAGTTTCCTATCTGCAACTGTAATATTTTTAAGAAGGCTCACCTCCCAGGGCAAGCGGTGAGGGCCCCATGTCCCCATCTCCACTCCCATCCTGTAGCCCAGTATGTGCATCACCACTGGGATGAAAGCGCCGGCAGCTGCCATTGTGCCACAGGCACAGGACATGCAGAATGACTTGACAACCCCATTGACAGAGGAGGTGAGAATGCATTTACAAATACAAGCTTTGAAATACTTTACTGAATTCTTTGCATTAATGCTAACAGGTAGTGTGTGAGAGAGTTAAAGTACTAAAAAGATGTTATCTTTTCTTGTTTGATGATTCAATATGAAAAAAATCATATTCTTATGGACTGAATAGATCCTCCCTCAAATTCATATGTTGAAATTGTAATCCCTAATGTGCTGTATTAGGAGGTGGGACTGGGGAGGTGATTAGATCATGAGGATGGAGCTCTCACAATGGGAGGCACCCTTTTAAGAGATACCCCAGGAGCTCTCTGGCTCTTTCTGCCTTGTGACGGCAATGAGAAGTCAACAGTCTGCAGCTAAGGAAAGGGCCCTCATTAGGACCCCACCGTACTGGCACCCTGACCTGACTTCACCCTCTAGAATTGTGAGAAATGAATTTCTGTTGTTTGTAAATCACCTAACCTATGGTACTCTTTTATCAGCAGCCCCAAATGACTAAGATACATATTTTACGAGTATTTTTCAATTCAGTGATAAAAATCCCAGATCCTGACAGTCAGTGGTCATTGCTGGTGCTACGCACACATCTTCTTTCCAAACCAAAATCTGTCTCTCTCTCAGGGTTCTGATTTTTGAAGAGAATATTTCACATAGCAACGTAGTCATTATTTGAACTCGCAATAAGAATCTGCAGATATACTTAAGGTTGAAGCCTTCCTAGGTTTCTTGCTAAGAATTCCAAGTGTCCATTTTGCCCCTCTCCCCCTGCCCCCGTACTATATTTGGATCATTTCCTTCATGCTGCACTCCTCCTTCTACAGTTCCCAAATGTCCACCTCATTTGTTCGCTCACTCATCAAAACATCTAAAATCCCTATTCTTACCCTGGCACTGTGTTGTGCATTTGGTATGAGAAGATAATGTGAGAGCATCAGCACTGCACCAATGGATAAACAGTCATGGCTCTAGGGTTCACAGTGAGCTCTCAACAAGTGCAACGACTTAAACTACATGCCTGTCAAGACAGTAAGAATTTGTGATATTGTAGTCTTAATCTGAATGTTGGTCCACACGTATTTGGAGGCTATACATCTGTGGGAAGTTGGACAGATGCAAATACAAGTTGTCCATAGTGAACCAGCCAGATTAGGTTTAGGATGAGAAATAGTACATATAAGAAGAGCTACATGTTGAACATATAATGTCATCAGATTGGATTATTATTTGTGAAGTCAACTGTGCCCTTTTTAATTTTATAAGCCAAAGGCTTCTGCAAGACACAAAATATCCATGAAGTTAAGAGACAAATGGAAATGTGGATTTGGATTGAGGAACACATTTCTCATTGGGAAGGGCCTGCTTTCTATGGTTTGAATGGGTCTCCTCCAAAGTGCAGATGTTGCCATTGTGATATTACTAAGAGATGAGGTCTTTAAAGGATGACTAGAGCCAAGTGCAGGTGCCATGGCATGCACCTCTATTCCCAGCTACTGGGGAAGCTAAGGCAGGAGGATTCCTGGAGCCCAGAAGTTTGGGACCACAGCAGCAACAACAATAGCAGCAGCAGACAGAGGTGATTGCTCATGAAGGCTGCCCACTCATTAAAGGGGTTAAGGTTCTTATAAAACAGTTCCATCCACCTGAGGACGTAGTGCTCCACCTCTCTGTAGGATGTAGCCCTTACCAGGGAATTGAACCTGCCAGTCCTTGACCTTGGATTACCAGCCTCAGATCTGAGAAAATTCACTTCTGCTCCTATAAACCATCCAGACTCAGGTATTATGTTACAGCCTCACAAATGGACTAAGACATTTCCCTTTCTTCAGTTGTAAACTCTTAAGAAGAGAAATATTAATGTGGTAGTATAGCTCCCTTTTCCTACTCCTGCTCCCTAAGGCAATCCTTAAATCTGAAGATGTGCTTTATGGCATTAACTACACCTGCATTAAGGTTGCACAGGTTCAAAGAAAGATCTGATAAGTCAATCCTTTTCATGATATATATGCACCAATGCAACCTTTAACTCTCTGTGACTTGAACAATACAGTGCAAACATTTACGTGTCAAATAATAGCCAGAATTATGGGGTTTACTTTTTGCTTGTGAGTCTTTAAAATTCAGCTTAACAAGCATATTTCTGATACCAATAAATCTATTCTCTTATTTAAGATAATACATCATCACATGGACTGTGTTAATTTCTTTTAATTTACGCAAACAGATTTTCTTCAATGATTTAAAACCCTAATACAAGTGCATAAGAGGTATTCCAAAAAAGAAAATAAAACCAATACAATATTAGCAAGCGAAAGCAGAAAACTAATCCCTTTGGGAAATGAGTTTTGCTCTTTTCAGTGACTTCAAATAGGATGGTGACCTTTATCTCCTAAAACTGTTTTACGTCCAAAAAAAATCTCCTTATGCTGCCATACCAGTCATAGCCAGCTGGATAAAGTTTTTATGCTGTTTCCTAACTTCAGTGGACCAGCAAATTGAAGTCATTACAAAAATAATACCCTCTTTGAGGTTTTCTGATTTAAAGGGAGAATGCTTGACACCCAAAAAAATTTCAGTCTTTCTATGGGACAAAACATTCCACTCAGAACAAATTCATGTCAAATGACTAACAGATTGTAAACTGAACCACCAATTGGGCAAGTTAGAGAAAACAATTAAATTTAATCTAACAAAAATACGTGTTACACTTTCCATCAAATTAGCCTTTCTAAGAACCATATTGATGTGAAAACTGTGTGCAACAGCATGGTAGGAACACTGTTCTTGTTCTTAGTGACAGTGTTAAATTGTAATTCATAAAATTTAAAAGAAAGTATTCTTGAGAATGAAAGTTAGATAATTCCTTTTCTTTGTAAAGTTCATTCAATGGTGAAATATAAACTGAAAACTTATATTGCACATGCTTTCCAGATTTCCAAACTCACTGAGCGCAAAATGTTGTTATGTCTAAGTGACCGAGCACGGGGGGGGGGGGGGGGGGGGGCAGGAGGCCGCGGGGCCCAGGACTGCACTGGCCCAGGGACGCATGCCACAGGCTCTGCAGCACACCCATGCTCTCACCGCATTGCTCACATTCTCACATTCGGGGCTTTTCCTGCACTGTCCACACAGAAAGTGGACGCACAATAGGTAATTTTATGTGTTTATATGTCTGCGTATCTCTTTTTAAGATGAATTTTCTACACTTAAGTCTAATCCCATCAGAGAAAATAGGAATGCAGGCAGGAAGAAATGAGGAAATTGTTGTATGGAAATTGTGCCCAGTTTCAATGGTCTACCAAGTTCCAATAGCAAGTATCTGTCAAGAAATTTTTCATAGTAGACGTAACTCCAGTTAGGTGGTAGAACTCTGTTATTTCTGCGGAGGAGGAGGAGACTGAGGTCAGCTTCGCGTCACAGAGCAGAACAGGTCACAGTAAGAATTAAAATTCACAGGCAGCGCGCACGCCGGCCTGAGAGGGCACGGGAAAAGGTGGCTCTGGCCGGGGCGGCTCGGCTTCCTGGGGCTATGTAGCTGGGCTCGCCGGCTCGCGGCCCTCCTTCGCTGCCCTCGGCGCGACGTGACGCGGAGTTCCTGCTCGGCAGAGGCTGTCCTCGCGCCGGCCGCGCTCCCTCGACAGCAGAGCCCGCTCGATCGCCCGCCGGTGGGAGCGTCCCAGCCGAGCAGCCCTGAGGGGAGGGAAGGCCATTTTGTCCCAACCGACTCCCCGGAACCGGGCGGAGCGGCCGGGAGAGGCTGCGGAGCCGCCGCCGCGCCCGCCGTCCTCAGAGGCCCGGGGCGCCGCCACTGCCTGGGCTTCCTCGACGAAGCCATTCGTAGGTCGCCCGCGCCCTCTCCAGCCCTCCTTTTTCCCTCGCTCCACGGTCCGGTCCTCCGGCCCGAGAACGCCCGGGTGAGGAGTTGGCTGTAGTGCGAGGGACCGATGCCTTGGGGCCGCCGGCGCCGAGAGCCTGAGCCGCTTCTCCCAGTGGCGAAGACTTATGACATGGTTTTCAAGCTGGTCCTGATCGAAGACTCGGGAGTGGGGAAGACTGGCGTCCTTTTTCGTTTTTCACATGATGGCTTCAATACCACCTTTATTTCCACAATAGGAATAGACTGCCATCAAAACAGTTCAACTGCAAGAAAAGAGGATCAAACTACAGCTTTGGGACACAGCAGGCCACGAGCGATTTCACACCATCACAACCTCCTCCTACAGAGGAGCAATGGGTATCATACTAGTGTATGGCAGCACCAATGGTAAAAGCTTTGAAAACATCAGCAAATGGCTTAGAAAGACAGATGCGCACGCCAATGAAGGTGTGGAAAGAATGTTACTAGGAAACATGGACGATAAAGGAGTTGTACCTAAAGGAAAAGGAGAACAGATTGCAAGGGAGCATGGAATTAGATTTTTTCAGACTAGTGCAAAAGCAAATATAAACACTGAAAAGGCGTTCCTCGCATTAGCTGAAGATATCCTTTGAAAGACCTCTGTAAAAGAGCTCAACAGTGAAAATGTAGATATCAGCAGAGGAGGCGGCATCACTGGCTGGAAGAGCAAATGCTGCTGAGCTTTCTCCTGTTCCATCCACTGCCATCCGCCACCTGTTTCTCTCCTTGCTGCAAATAAACCACTCTGTCCATTTTTAACTCTAAACAGGTATTTTTGTTCCTCATCCTAACTATCCAGTCCACCTATTTTATTTGTTCTTTCATCTGTGACTGCTTGCTAACTTTATTATAATTTTCTTCAAACAAAAAGAAATGTATAGAAAAATGTCGGTGACTTCATTTAAAATGTACTTGCTCAGCTCACCACTGCATTTCAGTTGTATTATAGTCCATTTATCAACTTTAAAACCTATAACAATCATTTCAATTCTATTCTGCAAATTGTATAAGAATAAAAGGTAGAATTAACAATTTTAAAAAAGAATTAAAATTCCAATATTTTGGAGGGCAAATCATTGTGATTATTTCAACTGCACAAAATTAGTGGGGTCTTTTTTTGCTTAAAAGTTGATTTCCTTGTATCTATTTTCAGAAAATAAAATTTCATCTGCTTTATTCCATTCTCTTTTTATGGAATAGTGTACCCTTATAAATAGTAATAATATTTAGTATACTTCCAATTTTATTTTTTTTCTTAAATTCTTTTATTGGTACATCTTAGGTATACAACACAATTACATTTCTCATTGGGAACTTCTACCTTTACATGATGCATCTTGGTTCTTATTTTTTCCCCATTCCTAGCCCTCCCTTCACGCCCTCCACCCTTCCCTATTTACAAAGACTTTATTTCCACTTTTTCCATTTCTCAGCATTTTTCCTTTCCCTTCCTTCCTTTCCCCTGCCCCTCCCACTACCCCCTACCCCTTTGGACCTTTTCTTCCTATTTTGCATTATCGATTATTCATTCTAATCATTGGTATATTTTAGGTATACAATATAATGACATTCATCATTGGAAATCTGCACCTATACATAATCTCTCTTGGTTCTTATTTTTCACCCTTGCCCAGCCCTCCCTTCAACCCCTCCATTCCTCCCTATTTACAAAGATTTTGTTCCTATTTTTTTATTTTCTCATATTAATCCCATTCCCTTCTATCCTTTCCCCTAGCCCTCCCACTTCCTTCCCCTTTGCCCCTTTTCTTCCTATTTCACATCACCTATTATACATTTTAGTCCTTATTTACACTTTCAGTTTCTCACACCACAGAAACTATTCAGTATTTATACATGTGTGTCCTGTTTATTTCACTTAAGAGTATTGCCTCAATGTGCATCCACTTAGCTATAAATGTCTCTAATTTCTCATTTTTTATGGCTGAGTAGTACTCCATTTTATTAAAAAACCACATTTTCTTTATCCAGTCTCCAGTTGATGGGCATTTGGGCTGTTTCCAAGTTTTAGCTATCACAAACTGTGGTGCTATGAACATGGGTGCACATATATCACTGTGGTATGATTCTTTTAATTCTTTGGGGAAGATCCCCAGCAGTGGAATAGTGGGGACAAATGGGACTTCCAGTCCTAGTTCTTTGAGGTATCTCCATACTGATTTCCACAGTGCTGGCACCAGTCTACACTCCCACCAACAGTGGAGCTCTTTCCCCACAGCCCCACCAGCATTTATTGGTTGATTTCATGACAGCAGCCATTCTTTCTGGAGTGAGGTGGAATCTCAGCATTGTTTTCATTTGCATCTCTCGAATGACCAGTGATATTGAACATTTTTTCATGTATTTATTTGCTGTTTCTACTTCTTTGTCTGAGAAATGTCTATTCATTTCAGATGCCCATTTTCAGATTGGGTCTTTAAATTTGGGAGGTCTGACCTTTTTAAGTTCTTTATAGATTCGAGATAGTAGACCTTTGTCTGAGGAAAAGCAGGTGAAGATTTTTTCCCACATTGTGAGTTGTCGCTTCACACTGCTGGTGGTTTCTCTTGCTGTGCAGAAGCTTTTTAATAAGAAGAGATTCCACTTGTTGATTGTTTGTGCTAGTTCACAGGCAACTGAGGCTTTGTTCATAAAATCTTTTTCTACACCAATGTCTTCAAGAGTTCTACCTAACCTCTGTTCCAACTGGTTTGGCGTTTCTATTTTAATATTTAGATCTTTAATCCATTTTGATTTTAGTTTAGTGCATGGTGAGAGATATAGGTCTAGTTTTAATCTTTGGCAAGTTGAAACCCAATTTTTCCAGCACCATTTATTAAAGAGGCTATCTTTCCTCCAGTGAGGGTGTTTGGCTCCTTTGTCAAAGATGAGATGGCTGAGTGTGTCTGGCATTGTTTCTGCATCTTCTAATCTGTTCCACTGGTCCTCAGGTCTGTTTCTTTGCCAGTGCCATGCTGTTTTTATCACAGTAGCTTTGTAGTATAGTTGCTGGTTGGGGATTGTGATACCCCTGCCATGTCTCTGTTACCTAGAATTGCTTTTGCTATTCTGGGTCTCTTCTTGTTCCAAATGAATTTTTGGATTGTTTTCTCAAGGTCCATGAAGTATCCTGCTGGGATCTCAATTGGAATTGCATTGAATCTATATAGCAGTTTTGGAAGTAAGGCCATTTTCACTATATTAATCCTTCCTACCCAGGAGCAGGGGATGTCTGTCCATTTTCTGATATCATCTTCAATCTCTCTTTTCAGAGTGCCATAGTTTTCAGAGAAGAGGTCTTTGATTTCTTTCGTTAGGATGATTCCTAGGTAATTCAGTTTTTTGGATGCTACTGTGAAAGGAATTATTTGCCCTATTTCTGTCTCAGTGAGTTTGTTATTCGTGTAGAGGAAAGCTATTGATTTTTCTGTACTGACCTTGTAACCATCTACTTGACTGAATTTGGTTATTAAGTCTAGAAGACTTTTGGTGGAGTTCTTGGGGACTTCTGTATACAGTATCATGTCATCTGCAAATAATGACAATTTGACTTCTTCATTTCCTATCTTTATTCCTTTTATTTCTTTCTCTTGTCTAATTCCCGTGGCTAATGTTTCCAAAACTATATTGAACAAGAGTGGTAATAGTGGACATCCTTGTCTTGTTCCTGATTTTAGTGTGAAGGATTTCAGTTTTTGACCATTTAGTATGATATTGGCTCTTGGTTTTTCATAGATGGCTTCTGTCAGTTTGAGGTAGAGACCATGTATTCCAATTTTTTGTAGGGTTTTTATCATAAATGCATATTGGATTTTATCAAATGCTTTTTCTGCGTCTATGGAGATAATCATATGGATTTTGTCCTTGGCTCTATTGATATAGTATATTACATTGATTTATTTGTGTATGTTGGACCATCCTTGCATCCCTGGGATGAATCCCACTTGATCAGGGTGTATGATCTTCTTGATGATCTTCTGCATTCTATTTGCCAATATCTTATTAAGGATTTTTGCATCTATGTTCATTAGTGAGATTGGCCTATAGTTCTCCTTTTCAGATGGGTCTTTCTCTGCTTTGGGGATCAAGGTGATGCTTGCTTCCAGGAATGAATTTGGGAGTATTGCTTCCTTTTCAATTTCATTGAAGAGTTTAAACAGTAGTGGCACTAGTTCCTCTCTAAATGTCTTGTAGAATTCAGCAGTGAAGCCATCAGGGCCCAGGCTTTTCTTAGTTGATAAGTTTTTAATTACATTTTCAATTTCATTGGTTGATACTGGGATGTTTAGAAATTTTAGGTCTTCTTCATTCAACTTTGGTAATTCATATATATATCTAGAAATCTGTCCATTTTTCTGTGTTTTCCTTCTTATTGGTGTATAGGTTCTGGAAGTAGGTATTGATGATCCTCTGGATTTCTGCTGGGTCTGTTGTAGTTTCACCCTTTTCATTCCTAATTGCATGGATTTGGGCCTTTTCTTTCCTTTTTCTGACAAGGTTGGCTAAAGGTTTGTCAATTTTGTTGATTCTTTTGAAGAACCAAATTTTGGCTTCATTGATTTTTTTGTATCATTCTCTTAGTCTCCATTGCATTGATTTCTCCTCTGATCTTTATAATTTCCTCCCTTGTATGAGCTCTGGGGTTGTCCTGCTCTTCTTTTTCTGGAAGCTTGAGGTTCAGCATCAGGTTGTTTAATTGGGCTCGTTCTGTTTTCCTAATATGTGTATTCACTGCTATGAATTTCCCTCGTAAGACTGCTTTCATTGTGTCCCATAGATTTCAATATGTTGTATTGTCATTGTCATTTAATTGAAAGAACTGTCTGATTTCTTCTTTAATTTCCTCTGTGACCCATTGGTTATTCAGAAGTGTGTTGTTCAATTTCCATGTGTTTCTGAAATTCTTCCAGTTCCTTTGGCTATGGATCTCCAATTTCATCACACTATGGTCTGATAATATACAGGGGATAACTTCAGTTCCTTTGCACTTACTTAAACATGTTCTATGTGTGAGTATGTGGTCTATTTTGGAGAATGACCCATGTGCAGCTGAGAAGAATGTGTATTCTGATTTTGTGGGGTGGAAGACTCTGTAAACATCTGTTAAGTTCATTTGTTCAAGAGTTCGATTGAGTCCTAGTATTTCATTACTTATTTTTTGTCTAGTTGATCTATCTGTGACAGTGGGGTGTTGAGGTCTCCCACTACAATCGTATTAGTGCATATATGACTTTTCATGTCCGTTAGTATTTGTTTTATATAGTTGGGTGCACTAGTGTTTGGTGCATAGATATTTATGATTGTCATCTCTTCCTCTTGGATTCTTCCCTTTACAAGGATGTAGTGTCCTTCTTTGTCTGTCTTAATCAGTGTTGGTTTGAAATCTACTTGATCTGCAAAGAGGGTAGCTACTCCTGCTTTTTTTTGGGTTCCCGTCACATGGAGTATTGTTTTCTACCCTTTAACTTTGAGTCTATGAGTTTCATTTTGAATTAAGTGTGTTTCTTGTATGCAGCATATTGTGGGATTTTGCTTCTTGACCCATTCTGCCAGTCTATTTCTTTTGATTGGTGAATTGAGACCATTAACGTTGATGGTTATAACTGAAAAGTATTGACTTGTCATTGCCATGACTTTTTCTTTTTGTTGGGTTCTACCCCTTTACATTTAATTTCTTGTTGTGCCAGATGGGTTCATTCTGCTTTGCTTCCTGGGGTTGTGATCCTCAATGTCTATTCCTAGGCTATTGTGTAAAATTCTTTGGAGTGCTGGTTTGGTATTCACAAAGTTCCTAAGGTGCTCTTTGTCATGAAAGTATCTTATTTCTCCATCCATTTTGAAAGATAGTTTTGCAGGGTACATCAATCTGGGTTGGAGGCTGTTTTCTTTTAGGGCTTGGAATATGTCGCTCCAAGCTCTTCTTGCCTTGATGGTTTGTGTTGAGAAGGCTGCTGTGATTCTGATGGGCTTTCCTTTGTATGTGATTTGTTTCTTTTCTCTAACTGCTTGTAGAACTTTGTTCTTCTGTTGAGTTTCTGGAATCTTAACAATTAAATGCCTATGTGTAGATTTTTTTTTTGATCAAGGCTATTTGGAGTCCTATATGCCTCACTTATCTGTATGTCAAGTTCTTTTCCCCTGCTTAGGAAGTTTTCTGCCATCACTTCTGTTAAGAGTTTTTTAATTTCATGTGCACTCTCTCCTGTTTCTTCATTGACTCCAGTCAGTCTTATGTTATTCTTCTTTGCATCGTCTAGCAGCTGTTGGATTGATTTGTCACGTTCCCTTATAATTTTGAAGCAATTTTTCTTTTCTTCATCATTAATTGCAATCTTATCTTCTATACTTGAAGTTCTGTCCTCACATTGGCTCATTCTGCTGTGTAGACTTTCAATGGAGATTTTTCATCTCCTGGAAATCTATTTGCATCTGTTTTATGGATTCCATTTGTTTCCTATGTTGGAATTCCATCATGTTCCTCAGCTCCTCTCTAGATTTATTAATCATGTCTTGCACTAGGAGGACAATTTCTCCTGTTATCTGAGAAATTATTTCTGATTTCATTTTTTCCAGATTCTCTTTTTTGCCAGTTCAGTGGGTCCAGGTAGTTGAGGATCAGAGTGTTCCATCTCATTTCCCTTTGGGGTTGCTGTAGGTGATCTGGAAGTCTGTTTTTGAGACTTTTTAATGTGTTTTCTCATTTGGACTGGTGGGGCGGGGGGGTGCTGTTGGCACCTGCGCGGTTCACCTCCTCTGAGCTGGGAGAGGTGAGACAGGGGCTGGGAGCGGCGAGAGGGATGGTGGCCCAAAAGCCCCTTCCTCTCGGCTGGGAGTGGCAGGACAGAAGACGGCCCAAAAGCCCTTTCCTCTGGGTGGGAGCAGCTGTAGGGATGGTGGCCCAGAAGACCCTTCCTCTGGACCAGGAGCAGTGGGATGGCAGCTCAGAAGCTCCTACCTCTGGGTCGGGAGAGGCGGGACAGCACTTCCAATTTTATTATTTACCTTATATCTCCCTCAACTATAATTCTATAGTTGAATAATCTTCAAAATCTACTATCTGATGGAAAAACACAAGCATACAATTGCCCATTTTATCAAATAACATTGAGAATTGTAATTTTTTTATTCTTTGATAACTTGAGAGAGGAGATGTGCTATTGGTATACCAGTGTACAATAATTTCTAGAGGAATTATTGAAAAATTGAAATATGTTAGTTACATATTTGAATTTCTGTGAGTTATCTATTTAAACCCTTTGGTTATTTTTCTCTAGGGCTCTGGATGCCTTCCTTATAAATTTCTGTAAGTTCTTTGGATATTAAAATATTAATCCTTTGTAAATCACAATAAATATATTTTTTCCACTTTTTCCTTTACTACTTTGTGATCTGAAGTTTTAAGTTGTTTATGATCAAATTACTGATAGTTTTGATATTTCTTCTACTCTTATTATATCAGAAAGCTTTTTCTTACATAAACATTAAATTCATGGTCCTATATCTCTGATTCTGATGTTTCATATTTTCATCTTTTGTGTTAGCTGTCATCATACTCTATAAAGATGGAGTGGAATCATGGTTTGATCCAAAGGAAGACCTAGGCCTGGGAACTCAACCCAGATAGAAGCCAATAGACTTGGAACCAGAGCTGGGAGATCTTGGGCAGGAGATAGAAGAAAACCTTCCTGAGTCTCATGTGGGGCCTAAATAATTAATCACTACATAAAGATGGTTTCTTTGGCAGAATTTTGGGTTGATTTAAATAAACATGAGTTTATTATGTTATTGGGGAGGGTCTATAACACATAGTTATTTTGGAATCCCAATGGATTGTACATAGCCATATACTAACTCTGTGCCACACTAGGGAAATGCATCATTATAACCTAGGAAGTGGTTTTTCTTCGGTACTAGAAATAACGTCAAGGGAAAAGAAAGCAGCAGGAATGGATGGGCTTGATATTTCTCTTCCATGCCAGAGTAGATATGGATGAATGAAAAGGAAGGAAGCCTTTGAGAGGATGACAGAAAGAATTAGGGCTATATTGAAAATTCTACCATAGAATCCTTATATTATTATTAAACGAAGATTTCAAAACAGAGACTTTAATTTTCTTTTTATGATATACAACAAATAAAACAAGAAATGCTTGCAAAGTCCTAAATCTCCTTTCAGTCCTAAATAAAATTTTTTTTTGGTTTCCTGGTGGTCAGCTGATAGCAAATTTATTCCTAATGACATCTCAAACACTGTAACTTATATACCAGTTTGTTTAAAATTAACATTCAGGAAGATATTCACTTTGCAAGACAGTTTGGTTAAGAGAAGCACATCTGTAGATGAGCTGTCTCTGCTAATATGACACTTGCAAAGCAATGACAAAAAGCCAGTGACAACTAAAATCAATTCTCTCCTTTCAGGTGCCAAAGAGAAGAGATATGTATTGCAAGATCTGTGAATACATGTCCAGACACTTTTCTAAAAATGACTTACTATCAATCTTCTTCAAAATTACCCCTCTCCCCCAATATAGCAAAACCCTCAACTAGCAAGACTGCTGGAGAAGAGTGTAATTATCTTGTAGCTGATACTTTACTTGAAAAGTTATTTTAATTCAATGTGTGTGTGTGGACAGAGGTTGGGAGAGGGAGATATTGCCTCCTCCTTGCTTGCTGCTAGGATGCAAACATTGATATAGGTTCCAAAGGGCGGAAGCATGCAGCAGGTCTGATTTGGAAGAGGCTTTATGATAACAAGTAGAAAGACTCAGCACCCTTTCTGTCAGTGCAGGTTCTGGCTGTCTGCAGCAGAGGCAGAATTATTACTCTGGCCACAGAAACTGCCTTACCAGGTCAGTTCTCAGGGTGAGGTTACTGGAAGCACAATGTAGATGAGCTTATTTCTCCACTTCTGCTTATGATTCTGTGAGCTTCCCAACATCTTGTACTACATTCTTTTTGCTTAAATAATTTGGTCTGATCTTAAGGACTGGAAGCAACACAAGGAACATGAGATTTGTCTTTCATGACTGAACTTGTTTCAGAGTGATTGTATGAATTTTCTGAATGTAGGAAATGTTGTTATCTGATGCTTACTGAATAATCACCACATACTATCCTGTGCTAATTACACACATTACATCATGTAATCCTCAAACAACTTAACAGTAGATCCTATTATTGTTCCCACTTCACTGACGAGCAGACTAAGGCTTAAATGGTGACTTGCCCAGGGTCACTCGGGGAACTGTGGTAAAATCAGGACTCAAACCCTTGCGGGCTGGCTCTAGTGTTGGTCCCCTTATACCACAGCACACTGCAGGAGGAACAGAAGGCTCAGCTACTCATGGACTGCTCAGGTCACAAAACCAGATCTTTTCCTGATAATAACTTACTTCTTGGTGATTTATCAGCTTCTTTCAAGTACCAAAAAAAAAAAAAAAATCCCACCTGCCAGATTCTATATAACTTAATTTTTATTACAGTAAAATAAATTTTTATCAATTATTTAATAGTCTCATGCAAGCTTGCAAATAGATATACATAATAGTTTTTTTTACAGTAATCAGAATAAGATATAATCCATAATATTTTTTCTGGCCACCTCTGCAGTGGTGTGATCTTAAGCAACCTCAGTTCCTTTGTACAATAGAAACTTCATCATCCATCTCATCTATTTTGTAGTTTAAATGAATAATATAGTATAGGCTTGTCACAAGGATTAACGTGAATATGTACGTAGTAGTGCCTTGAAAAAATATATACAATAGATATTATTAGTAGTATTGAAATTAACACTTTCCAGAGTGCTTCTGCAGAATTTAGTGCATTTGAATCCAACAAAATCCAGAATATAAGAGGCATTATTTTCCTTTTATATGAGGAAAGTAAAACTTAAAGATTTATGGCTTATTCAAGGTCCCATATCTCTTAATAAGTGGAAAGGATCAGAACTGAGACATTTAACTTGCAACTTTACCATGATTCGTCACTTAATCTCTTTGATGAATGAACAAAAATTCATTTATCAGTAACATCTATCCTAATTATTTTTAAAATGTCCTGAATTATGGCATCAATATTGCACATCTATGCATGGAAGTGGTGGCCTCCTCACCTTTTTTACCTCATACTTAATGGCAAGTTTGACACGACTCAATGAAGCTTTATGCCTATGCACTTCCAGAGGTTCTGTGGATTCCAGGTCTCCATTCAGAATGGCTTCTACTTCTTCTGAGTCCCGGCAAAGATCCAGCACACCCACTACGAAGTCTTTGCATTGCATGGACAGCTTCCTGTAGTCATTCTGAAAATGAGAGGTCTTGGGATTAATGCAAAGAATTTCCTCTAATTTAATGGAAAGTGTTAGGGTGTGTGGATTAGAAAACAGTGTCCCTGAATGGAAACTCTGTTGTGTTAGATACAGGCTAGATTTGCTCCCTACTTCTGTATTTTCTTAGATGGATTTCCTTCTTTAATCTACCCAATTATATGAGACAGCGCTGAAAATGGTATGTACATGATCTCACTTATATGCAAAATCTAGAAATGTCAAACTCAGAGAAGTCAAGACTTGAATGGTGGTTAGCTAGAAGCTGAGGGCATGGCAAGGAAATGGTGAGACACTGGTCCAAGAGTACAAAGTTTCAGTTAGACAAGAGGAACACATTTTTAAAATCTGTTGCACAGCCTCTGGCTATAATTACAACGTATTGTATGTTCTCAAAATTGCTAAGAGTAAATTTCAAATGTCATACCACAAAAGATAAGTGAGATGATGGATATGTTAATTAGCATGATTTAATTATTCAATATTATACAAATACCCAAAACATTGCATGATACCCCATAAATATATAGTTACCTGTTAAGAAAAAATTTTAGCTAGGAATGTAGCTCAGTGGTAGCAGGCTTGCCTAGCACACACAAGGCTCTGGATTTGATTACCAGAACTGAAAAAAATTGTAATTTGCTTCAGAAAAAAGTAGCATCATGTAACTGGTTTATGTTAATCAATGCTGGCTAAATGCCAATGCTAAAAGACTAAAGGATCAAAAATAGTTTTATCTCTTTTGTACAAACAATAGTTATAAAGCCAAAACAAGACCATTTCTATAATGGAAAATTTTCTAAAATGGCAATTTTACATACAAGATCAGCTATATGTGAAAATAGCTTGTCCAGTTTACTATCTCTTGCCTTGATGTTGATTTTTTTTTCTCAAAGCATATTTCTCAGACTCATAGCATCAATAGCGCCTGGGATTATGTTATAAATGCAAATTCTCAGACCCTGCCCCAGATGTCCTGATTAGAAACTGAGGAAGAGCCCAGCAGTCTGTGCTTTAAACACCTAGGAGATTCTGATCCAAGACAATGTTTGAGAATGACTGTTTTACAGTAAATGTAAAGAGCAGGGTAGGTACCCATCCATACAAGGAGGGATTTTTTTTCTGGTTCATCTGAAGGGCATATTACCATGCCCTGCAGAACTGGAAGTAGAGAAATGTCTGATTATAGGTAATTGAATTCTCAAGGGTTACAGAATGTCAATACCTGAGAGAAAAATTTCCAGGCCACTGTAACTAACACCTTGCTAAAAATAATCTGTGAATCTTTACTTTTATTTGCATATTTATACAGTACCAGGGACTGCTGGTAGCAGCCCCTGTTAACTTCTCAGTGGAGCTCTATTTCTAGCTTATTGGCTCCAGTTAAGGTGTCAAGGACCATCTCTTGGAAAAATGTCTCACTTTTGGAAACACCAGTTCCACCTCTATGACTTTCTGCAAAATTCTAGTCCATTAAGAAAGTTATCCAGATAATAATTTAATTTAATTTGGAACACTTGCAGAAAATAGAGTTCTTCATTTCAACATGATCTGAGACATTCTATGTGTCTATATAACTGAATAATGCTTAGTATTGCTGAACTCTGGCATTCCAAATATCATACTTTAAAAGAAGACATGAAGAATTCCAATTTTCTTCCCTTAAGTAAATTGATTTGATGAGTAAAACCACATCACCAACTAAAATAAACAAGAAGAGCAGAGAGACTGTTTAAAGGCTACACAGACTAGAATAGTTTCCATTTCAGATATCAGAAATTCAGATAAAGAACAGTTGCAGTTAATCCTTTTCCCCTCATAAGAGAACAGATAAAATGAATAAAACTTCAAATCTTTGGTTTCCATTCAAGCTGGTACCAGGAAACTGATAAAATTAATATAATGTTCAGTCTCTGGTTTCTATGCAGAGTGTCAGTTAAATATCCATCTGCCTTCCATTCCTGAAAGACTAATGAAATATTTATTATAGCATACAGAAGTATTAAATCCATCCCTGTTTCCATATAAAGCTCCTCTTTTAATACAGTTTTTAAATGAAATTTCCTTATGTTATTCTTCAGTTCAAACTGTTCTGTAAGATTTGGTACAACACAGGATGGCCATTTCTCCACTGACTAGAAATAAAAGAGGCTATTCTTCATGCTTTCAAGAAAACCTAGTACTTACTTCTGCAGTTAACACCTAAATAATGACTCATTACCTTTAAAACCTACAATTTTCAAACTTTCCAGTTTTTAAGAAAGCTGTATAAATTTTCATATTCATAGAAAGACCAGTCAAGGACAAAAAAAATGGTAATTATACAAGTTGCAAGGACAATGTTTTGTCTCCATAACAATTTAAACAGTTCCTGCTGGAAGAAGTCTGTTGGTCTAGTACAGAAAACAATCAGAAACTGAAGATAACAGTGACTACTTTTTTTTTTTTGACATGAGGTTTCCTCATGTTGTCCAGGCTGACTTTGAACTCCTGGGCTCAAGCGATCTCCTGCCTCTGACTCTGGAGTAGCTGGGACTTTAGTTATGCAACACCACGGATAGATAATGGCAATTTATTTTATCGCAGTCATGGGATACCACTTTATAACCTATGCAGAGCTCCCAGGGAAAGATGTAAAGTTCTAGCTAAAGACAGCTGCCTTCCCTCCATTGCAAACACAACCCTCCCCAAAGTCATGAGGCCCTGCTAATGTGACTTCACAGCTCAGACAATTTGTTAAGTCTAACTTTTCTCATAGATTCCTCTCAATTTAGTTTTGTTTAGTGGTTGTCACGTACCACTTTTCCATTACCATGGTCTTCCACAAAGTAAGCAGGTGGACCTAGGCTGCAGAACAAGAACTCAAAGCCCCAAGGACCTAATCAAGGTTGAAGAACGATGGAGTTCAATCTTCTTCACAACCTATCTACAAGACATTTAACGCAAATGATTTAATCAGCCTCTGCATCTCTTTTTTTAATCCTTAAGAGAATTCAATTCTCATTGAAATTCAACTCTAAGCAGGCTTGGTTCTTCCAAGTCCTTTCTCTAATAGCAAAAGAGCCAGGATAGTGTAGTGGATAAGAGAATTTGAAGCCCAATTTGGGCTCAAATATTGTTTATACAACTTACTAGCTGTGTAATCTTGTGGTACTTACTTAACATCCTTGATGAGAGACACTGTGAGGATTAAATGCTTAGAGCATGCTTGGCAGACATTAAGTACTATAGGAGGGCTTCAGTATGATCAGTATATTATTTTAGATATAATATTTAGATCTAAGACCTCAGACACTTAATGCAGGCTTAGTGGATGGAAGTTTGGTTAAACCTTTTGTTTTCTCATTTATAAAATGAGAGGTCTATATAACTAGATGATTCCTAGAGGATCTTCTAACTATAAAATGTTACCTTGCTTTGGATTATATTAATTTTTCTTCTTCCTTATAGCTCTGGTGTGATATAAATGGAAACTACTTTTCTATCTTAAGGAGAAAACTGAGGCACCAGAAAGGCAGCTAGCCTTGTTTTTGTTTTTGTTTAAAAAAGGAGCATCACTGACTCAGTCAGAATTGTGAAATTTCAATATGCGTCCTCACAGCTTAATAAATGACTGGCTTCCTTGCCACTAACATGGGGAGAATTGGACCTGGTTTTCATCTTGTTCAATATGTGGCTTTTCAGAATGGCTTCAGTCAGCATTTGCACATGCAAAATATATCTTTAATAACCTGTCACTAGGCCATCCTCCATTAATTTGTCTAAATCTACATTCTAGAACATTCTACCTCTTGGAGTAATGACCTTCAGATGTTTTCAGCACTATGCCTACTGTATTCCTCAAGGAACTTGGATAACTACACGGGTGGCTGACAATCCTCTCTCAAGCACCCATCTGAAGGCAATTTGAAGGGTGAGATACTAGCTATTACAGACCAATGATAAAAGAGGCATAGAGGACTGAAAAGGGAAAAAATTACCTCTCTTTCACTAGGTAAGTTATTATCTATTTTTTCCTACTTTGAGCTCGAAGTCCCTATGGAAAGAATATAGTGAACACCATGGAACAGAGAAAATTAGGTTACCTGCTTCTCAGAAATGAGGTGCACTTGCTCTGCCTTTGCAGAGCTCAGAGTCTGTGGGTCAGTGCTCCAAAAGCACTATGTTCTCATTGTGTCAAAAGCCCTAACAGAGGGACATGAGCATGAGATGGGAGGGGAGAGGGGTGAAAGGGAGGCTGATAAGAAAGGAACAAGGACAGGTAAGAATGGGGAAGAAAAGGCACAGCAAGAGGAAAGGGACTTGCCATCTTTATAGAGTAGAACACCTGACAAACTTTTCTCATTTAGACTCAGAAAGGGTTATGCTACTCAAATGCTTGCCAGAGAATCCTGAAGACGGGAACATGAGATTTAGATGCTGTTTATAATCCTTAGATATTCGGTAGTTTAATGATCGTCCCCTAGGACTCAGCTGTGTTTTCTCCTCTTTTCATTTCTTTACTTGTGATATTTTCCCATCTTTGAAAGGTTATCCGGAGTAATTCTTTAAGCCAGAGTAAAGGTGATTCTAAGCTTTACTAATATGGATTTAGCTGTCTTCAGGAGAAAATGATGAATAACAAATTCTCTTACCATCACTTCACTTAGATGACTTCTCGGGGTAGAACTGCAAACATTGCCATTTTTATTAAGTTATTAAAATATAATCTTAGATAATATTCCCTTTTATAGAATTTCTTTTGCAATCTTTGCAAACACATCAAGCAAAGTGTACAAAAATAAGGTTTATGTGACATCTGAAATAATGGCAAATAAACAAATTTAGAATTATGTTTTTATTACTGTCTCAAAATATAGAAGTGATATTTGGAAGTATTGTATCCAAATACTTTTCTAGACTCTCTTTCTAGAGTTTGGTGTTCACCTGAGTTTTGTCTTAGAGATGTTCCATTTTGGATATGGGTACCACGTAATAAATGTCTTCAAAGAGAATAGATACAAGATGATATTTATTTTCTTCTTTGTATTTTCCTACATTTTCAAAAAGTGTTTACAATCAGTATGTGTAGCTTTTGTATGAGGAAAAATGTTTTAATGGTTGAACAAGATTATACTAAAGACACAACAAAGGTTGATGATCATTTAGGGAGTTTGTTTTGTTATGGAAAGGGGAGAGAAAACTACTTTTTTTACTAGTTTCTTACAACTCCAGAGAAAAGTAGATTTTCCTTAATTTCAGTTATATTGCTATCTGCACTTGAATAAACCACTTAAATATGAAAAATCATATTAAGATGGGAAAGATAGACTAGTCACTCTTTCTGTGATATGACACCACAATACTGAAAAAAAAACAAGGTTAACTTAGCATCCAGAAAATAAGCCAAGGTACTGATGTCCACAGTCATCTTCTTAAGTGGAAAGCTTGCTGAAAAGTCTGATTGATTTTTACCAGAATTATGAAATAGCCTTTTGTTGTAGATTTAATAGCTATCATTCAAAATGTATAAGAGGATTTGATAATGGAGTAAAAAGTAAAATATTTTATAACTACTATATAATTTTTATAAAAATAATACTATTTGACTGTAGAAGATGTCCAGAAAGAAGTTCATGTGTTACAACAAACTCTGCGAATGCAGGGAAGAAAACAAAGTTCAATCATTTATTTGTATTTTGGGGTTGAGCTGACATCTATGGCTCACCAATCCAGATATATGTGTATTTGTGGAGCTGAGAAAGAGGAATTTGTCACATGACTTTAATAGTATTTAACATTTAATAGCATTTTATTGGTCTTAGATTTATTTTTATTCTAGGAGCATACAAAAGTTTGGCCCCTGAACATGGCTTTCACAACTAATAAGACTACAGAAAGGTGGAACCATATCTCCAAGCAATAACCAGGCATTGCACTGCCTCCAGGAACAATGCACCCCCTGGGGGAATTAAATAAACAACAACAAAAAAACTAATACTCTTGTGTTGGGTACCACCACGCTACCCACAAAACAGGAGGACACATTTGGGAGCCAGAGAAGGTCACTCCAAATCCCTCTTCTTAACAAAAAGGGGAGAATCTTGAGTTTTATTTAACGCTTACCCAGAACAGAGTGGCACCATAATTATTCTCTGATCCGGAATAAACACATCTCCAAAGCAAATTTATCACAGCACTATCGTTGGGGGGTGGGGGGGTGCCTGATCATCAAATCAACTCTGAAATACTCTCCCAATCCCTCGTGATCTGAAATCCACCGGATAGAAGTGAATCCAGAGCAAATATATTAGAGTCTGACTTAGAGAGAACTATGCGAGGGCCAGGCAGCAGCAGGAAGCCGGTGAGCGCAGGGCGGCGTGCGAGAGGCGAGCCGAGCTTACCTTGAACTCCTTCTCGATGTTGGCCAGCTTGGCCAGCTCATTGCTGAGCTCCAGGGCCGTGAGCACCGGGTCCTCGCTGGACAGGGACAGGTACGCCGGGCTGGCCAGCCCCTTGTAGGCGTTGATCCTCGAGCGCGAGTGGCTGAAGGAGTCGTGCCGCTGCTTCTCTGTGCAGTCCCCGCACTTGCAGAAGTAGTCATGCGGCCGCTCGATCCTGGCGCCCTTCATCAGCAGCATGTGCACCACCTCGTACTTCTGGCAGTGCGCCGCCAGGATGATGGGCGTGATATCCGGAGAGAAGCGCGTGCCGTCCTCGTCGTAGGCGTAGAAGTCGTCGTCCTGCAGCTCCTGCTCGCAGGGACTCAGGGTGAGGCGCTTGGTGGCGGCGAAGCCGGGGTGGTTGAGGATGGCCTCCACAATGCGCACGTAGCCCTTGCTAATGGCCAGCAGCAAGGCGTCGCCGATGCGCGCCAGGTTCTCCTTCTTGAGCAGCAGCTCGGTCACCTCCAGGTGCTCGTTGCCCACGGCCAGCTGCAGTGCGTTCTGGCCCATGTAGTCCACGCAGTTGACGTTCAGCGTCTTGGACTCCTCCAGCATCTTGCGCACCACTGGGATGTTGCCGTACTCGGCGGCGTCGAGGAAGCGCTCCTCCTCGGCCGTGAGGCTGGTGCCCCGGTCGTTGAACATGAAGGCTGGACCCCGGACCGCCTGGCGCCGGCCCTTCTCCCGCATCACCGTCATGCGCCTCAGGGATGGACTTCCCTCCATGAACCTGATCAGCAGCAACGATAAAGCAACTGTAGAACATTAGACCGTGCTGCTTTCCGCCACCACGCGTCACAACCCCTGCAGAACAGTGGCCGGCAGATGGCCAGGCCAGTTGCTAAGAACTCATGCAAATGTTACACCTGTTTCTGACAAGGGCTGCTGGACTCCAGAGAGGAGTTCGCAGGCCTTCCGAATGACAGCTCCGTCGTTTAGAAAATGTCACTGAGGTGAAATCATAATAAAAATTTGTTCACAAACCTTATCCTCTTTTGTGACCCCGATGCTAGTCCTCCTGGTACCTTGTGGCCATAATCTGTCTCCTCCTCTTAAAAGTCTTGGAAATCAAGGCATAGATACTTCACTTGGCACCAAAGCACTAGTCTTGAACACTAAAGGAAGCTAATTTTTTTCAAGAATTAGGCCAGAGCGAAATGTAAAAGACGCTAAGAAATAGAGAAGTAGATCTTTTGTAGATAGGAAGGGGATCTAGGGATGGAGAGGGGAAGGAAGGGAGAAGGAAAATGAAAAGGATTAAGATTCCATATGTAAGCATACCAACTCTCCATAATGAATGTGTTCGTTATGTATCACAAAAATGTAGTAATAAAAAATTTTGAAGATATACTACTAACACAGTAAATGGCATAAAAACAGCCAGTGGAATAAAGGATGCAGAAACAAAGTCATCCAACTACAACTGTCTGATTCTTGACAAAGGGTGCAAAAAATATACATTGGAGAGAAGACAACTTCTTTGACACATGGTGCTGGGGAAACTGGATAGCCACACGCAAGAGATGAAAACTTCATACCTAGCTCTCACTCTACAAAACCAATTCAAAGTGGACTGAAGAACTAGGTATAAGATGGGGAACTTAGAAACCACTAGAAGGAAACATAAGGGAGACATTTCAAGTCATGGGCACAGGCAAAGACTTCCTGAGTAGGACCCTGACAGCATAGGAAGTAACAGCAAAAATCAGCAAATAGGACTACATCAAATTAAAAGCTCTGGCACAGCAAAGGAAACAATCAACAGAGTGAAGAGTCAGCTTACAGAACAGGAGAAAATCTTTACCAGCTATTCTTCCAACAGAGAATTAATGTTTAAACTATATAAAGAACCAAAAATCTTAATATTAAAAAACACAAGTTATCCAATCAATACATGTGCAAATGTCCTGAACAGATGCTTGTCAAAAGAAGTACAAGGCTGGGCGTGGTGGCCCCCACACACTGGGAGACTGAGGCAAGAGGATTACAAGTTTGAGGACAGCCTGGATGATTTAGTAATTTCAATACATAGACTCAAAATAAAATATATTTAAAAGGGCTAGAGATGTAGCTCAGTGTGAAGGTCCTCGGTTCATTCCTCAGTACTGAAGAAAAAAAGGTACAAATGGTCAACACTTTTAGTCATTACAGAATGCAAATCAAAACTACATTGAGATTCCGTCTCACCCCAGTCAAAATGGCTATTATCAAGAATGCAAAAAAATGCTGGTAAGGATACAGGGGGGAAAGGAACTATTCCATATAGCTTGTGAGTGTGTATATTAGTACAGCCACCATGGAAATCAGTATAAAGTTTCCTCAAGAAACTAAAAATAGACATACCATTTGATCCAGCAATACCAATCCTTGGGATAGTCTTGAAAGAATTAAAGATAGCACACCACAGTGATTCCTGTACACCCATGTTTACTGCAGTGCAATTCATAATAGTCAACCTAAAGAGACAGTCTAGGTGCTCTTGAACAGATGAATAAAGAAAATATAGTATATGTACACAATGGAATATTATTCAGTCAGAAGAATGAAATTGTATCATTTACAGGAAGATGAATGGAACCAGACATCTTCATGTTAAGTGAAATGAGACTCAAAAGGTTTTATACTGCATGTTTTCTCTCATGTGAATCTAAAAAAAAATTTAAAAAGAAGACAGGAAAGTAGAAAGGAGATGATTAGAGAAGAGGAAGGGGATCAGGAGGACAGGAAGGGAAGTAGAGGAGGCAATGAAAGGGTAAAAATAAGTGCAGTAAGTATATTATATGCTTGCATGAATATGCTAAAATGAAACCCCTCCTTCTGTGTTACTAATAGGCACCAATAAAAGTCTTTTAAGACAGGGAGAGGAAAACATTATGCCAGAAAAACCTTCTAAAATAATTGCATACATTTAACTAAATAAAATCACACAAAGGGAGAAGTGGAGGGGGAGGGAGGGACAGAAAGAGAGAGAGAGAGGGAGGGAGAGAGAGAGAGAGAGAGAGATCAGTATTTCAGCAAAGTATCATCTTGCAAGATCCTAGTTTTAACTTTCTTTTTTTGAGATGGTCTCACTTTGTAGTTAAGGCTGGCCCTGAATTCACTTTTTAGTACATGTGCTGCTGAAGGGAGCACTGGCCCTGAACTCACTATGCAGCCTAGGTTGGACTCGAACACATGGCAATCCTCTTGCCTCAGCCTCCTGAATGTTGGGATTACAGGCATGCCCCACCAATCCTGGCTTAACATTTTCTCTTAAAGGGATCCCCTTAACCTTCCAAAAAACTTACAGGATTCATTTTTTCAATAGCCCAGAAAAGATTTAGCCAATATAAAATGTAAACATCAATATAAATTTACTTTAATAATTGTGCCTGTGTAATTAAGAATTTTTTAATTACTAGTATTGTTTTCTCTTTTGAACTAAAAGGATATGGTTTGATTTGTGGTTTTAAAATGACTAGTATTGGGCCGGGGATTTAGCTCAGTGGTTCCATTACCTGCCTGGAAAGCCCAAGGTCCCGAGTTGGATCCCTGGTACCAAAAAAAAAAAAAGAGTAGTATTACACTGTGAATGAAGCATCCAGAACAATGTGTACTGAAATCTTAACTCCAGCCACATCAGTCGAGATTTGACTGTGTTATAAGCTGTGTCATTAATTGATGTATAGTAATTTGAATCCATGTCAAATTTTTTTGTGATATTTGGTAAATAATTTCACTTCCTTATGTTTTCTTATCCCAAGTGTAAAATGGAAACCTATCAATTTCTCCAGATTTTCCTCATGAATTTAGAAGAAAAGCTTTTACAGGAATTGTGAGTCTGAAAAACGACGCTAACTAAAGAATTTTTTTTTTTTTTTGGTACTGGGGATCAAACTTGGGTCCTTCGGCTCGTGGGGCAGGCGGCGGAACCACTGAGCTAAATCCTCGGCCCTAAAGAAATATTTTTAACATTTATCATCTGTAATATTTCAGTGATTTGAACTGTATTTCAGTGCATCTTTACCATTTCTCAGTTCCAACATTTCTGCTGATTGAAATGCTCAAGATAACTTCCTTTAAAAAAATCTGTGATTTTTTTTTTTTTTTGGTATGCATTGTACCAAAAGGTACCAGGTAAAGCTTTATTCACATATCTGACTTCTGATGCAAAGAAGTCAAAGTTAAAAGTAAATGGCTAAGAAAGAAAATGCTTTAGTTCTATAACATATAGTCCAGAAACACATCCTAACATTGAGAAAATGGTGTTTATACAGCCAGTAGAGAGGACACTGGCCTCCAGGGGGCCTGGAGGTGGGTAACTAATTAGGGAGTCTCCTCAGCAGGAAGATTCAGAGGCAGTTACCACTGTCACTCACTTTGAAGCTCTGGGGGTCTCCAACCAGGAGAGGAGTACAGGAACCACTAGAAGAAGGCTTCTGGGGGGGGGGGGCAGGCAAATGTGGCCTGGCAAACCTGGGTCTATACAGGTGAGGAAACCAAAGATCCACAGAGAGGCTCGTTAATTTATCCAAGGGTAGGAATGCTGTAAGCAGCACCTCATTCTAGCTGCTCAGCTGGTGCCAGGCAATCAACTCTTACAATTAAATACATGTTTATATGTGCACATTTATACACGTATATATACATGTTTATAGCCATACATGCATTTGTAGGGGAAAGAGAACTTTCTTTTTCCATTTATGCCCTCTTGGACATTGAATAGTTTTAACCATAATTTGAATATTTATGTTAAAAATTATTTAGAACGTTTTATGTAATTTAATCCCTTAGTTAACAAAAAATTTTTTAAATGTAGGTATTTTTGGTAACCGTTATATTATCATCTTTTTTTTTTCAGTGAAATAAAGTCCGGTGTTTGGCTGTTTGTGGCAGATTTCAGATGTGTGGTGTGTGGGATTGTGTGTGGAAGGGAATGTGTGTGAGACAGGTTTAGGATTCAGGCTGCATGAGTGTGTGTTGGTATTACAATGATTTTTAGGTGGACAAGAACTGGGAAAGAAAAACTGTATAGAAGAAAATTTCTAACTCTAAAGGACTTTAAACAAATCTTTTAAATTGTATTATAAATACTGTAAGTAAAATAGTTTTATTACTATTAACAGTACGTGATTCAATAAGTTAACATTTTACCATTAAGCTACAAGCTGATACTCTTCAAATGGCTAGAGTTTTCATTTTATATAAAAGATTAATTTGTGCTTGCCATTGACACTGTTGATAGCTAAAAGGATATATCAATAAGAGAGAATACCTAGGCAGAATATATACATCTGCAGAATTCTAATCCATACTCAGATGAGTTGTCTTTGGGCAAATAGACTCACATTAAACCTTCTAGTAGAAGGGTTTTAAAATTTAATGATAGTTACCTGCAAAGTAAATCACTTAAAAAATCCACCATTTTTCCCTAGAGAGACTGATTTAAGAATACTAGAAAATGATTGTTTTGTGAAAAATTTCTTGGTATTTTGTAGCATTTTTAATTGTTTTAAATAAAAAATTTATTATATATATTTAAGATTTACAACTTGACATTATGGGGTACATATAAAAAGTATAAAGGTTATTACAATGAAGCAAATTAACATGTCCACCATCTCTCAATGACCTTTTTATGTTTTGTTTTTTATTTTGTTTTTTTGCAATGAAAGCAGCTAAACCTACTCATTTGACAAGAATCCCATACACAATACAATTTTATTTCCTAGAATCCTCGTGTTTTACATTAAATTTTTTAGTATTTTTAATTATTTTAATATTTCTTCTTTCAGAACCTATACCTCCACATCATATATTTAACTGAAATGTGTGATTTTGGTACTATACAACACAATCCACATGAGTCATTTTTATTCTATCTTTAAAAGATTCTAACACTGAGTTAAGCATGAAGTTAGATTTCTTAATCAGAACAAATTTTACTACTTCAGAATAAAAGAGCTGACTTAATGCTACTTATCTTCATAGTAAATCCACAATAGGAAATGTGTCCCCCCCCAGCATCTGTAGGATAGAAACTCGGGACCTTGCGCTTCCAGGCAGGCCCATCCCAGGCCCATCTTTTCTTTATTCTCCCCCCCCCCCCCCTCTCTCTCCCTGTCTTCCACTCTTGCGCTCTCTTCCACTTTTCTTACTGTGCTAAGATAAACTTCCTTAACCTGAACTGATGAAAATGCCCTGAGTCAACACCCAAATCATCCATAATGCATAAGCATGGCCCCAGTCTCATCTGGTCATAGCAGGGCATCTCTTCTAGCATGAGAAGTAAGGAACGAGGATGAATAGGAGAGGAAGATGCTTAACTCTAGTAATGTTAACATTAAAATTTTTTTTCCAGGAATTTTCCTACTTTCAGATCCTCATCCAGTGCTTTGACTCATCAGCACTGCAGGACTACACTCTGCAGGGACTTCCTAATAGAAGCCTTGGAGTCCCACTGACCTAAAATCAGAGGCTCTACAGGGCCACGTTTAAATTTCTTCACTTGGGCTAGTACAGATAAGTAGTAATATCTGGCCGCTATGGACTAAATTGTATCCCTCCAAAATTTCTATGTTGAAACCCTAACCCCTAATATGATAGTATTTGGAAGTGGGGCCTTTGGGAAATTTTGTTAGGCTCAGCTGAGCTCATGAGGTGAGGCTCTTGTGATGGGCTTAGTGCCCTTAAAGGTGAGATATGGAGAACTTGCTTCTCATCCTCCATCCCACCTCCATCAAGAAAGCAGCCATATGCAAGGCAGTTAAAAAAAAAAAAAAGACCTGGCCAGAACCTGATCATGCTGCCACTCTGATCTCAGATTTCTGGACTCCAGAGGCGCAAGGAAATAAATTTCTGTTTTTAAGCCACCCAGTCAAAGGTATTTTGTTGTGTCAGCCAGAGCCAACTAAGACACTGACTACGCATTTTAAGGCAAAAAGCTATTTTTACGTGTGTTTTGCCAAACAAGCAGAAGATAAGTTTGTTCTGAGAAATATTTTTGGTGCATCCACTGGGAATCCTTTGCTCTGTGCTATTCAGAAGCAAAAATATATGTAACACTCTTTAGGTTTCATAACTCTGTCATCAGACCTCTAACAGTGTTTCTTGAGGGCCAACCTCCTCCAGATCAATTAAAGTGCCTGTTAAAATGTAGGTTTCTGGGTCTCATTCCAGATGAACTAAATTGGAATCTTTCAGGGGTGGGGCCTTGGAATATGTACTTTAAGTGAACATCCTTTACAGATTTTATGTATGCTACAATTTGGGAATCTCTAGCATAAAGCAATGGAGGTATCCTGAATCAATTACCCCAGGTTATGAGGCATTTAAGCAACTGTCACATTGGCACAGCCAAAAGTGAAGTCAAAAGTGACATATTTGAGTAGCAAAAGCTAAAAGACACATAATCTTACATTCATTCTGCAGCTCTAAGCTCTGTTACTATTTAAAATTTAACCTCCAGGAAGCTGCTTACCACAGTCAATATGCAGCCTACAGAAATGCCTGAACCCGTGACCACTTAACACCATGCCCCTGCTTGGATCAAGAAGTGATATTTTTAAAAAAATCACTATTTTCTCAGAAACTTCAATCAAATAGTTAAAGAGATTGTTTATTATAGTGCTCATTGTACTTCTGTAAGAATTCATGTGCTAAAGTCAATCTGGAATTCTGTTTTAAGAAGCCTCTCCAGATCAGTTTTTGTCTTTTAATCTAATATAAAACTCTATAATTCTTTTTATTTCTTGCCTTCTTTGGGGGGGGGCTAAGGTCTCTAGGAATTTTGCTTAGAACTAAAAGTCATCACCATTACTATTTGATCCTGACTTCTGGCAGTCTTTTTTCCTCCTTCCTATTTCTTACATAGACTTTATAAACTAATTATTCTATGTTCCATGTATTTTATTTCTTTTTTAAAAAAAGAGTATGAATAAAGACTCATTTGTGGCACACTGCACACATTCCTGTACAATGAAATCATGTTTTATTTAGCATTATGCACAGAGTTCATCTCAGTGCCCAGGGGAGAGCAGTACTCAATAAATATCTGTTCGATTCAATTCCTTGTCTTCTCTCCTGGACTTAGGACCCACAAGTACAATACATATCCTCTGGCCACTTGAAAACACCCCAAATCATCTTCTCCTTTAAACCAGCTTCTCGCCTAATGTTTGTTTCTCAGGTTAGTTAATCAGGCTTGGAAACTTCAAGGACATCTGTGACTCACTATCCTGATCCCACTAGTCACAGAATTCTGGAGATTCCCCTTGGAAACGTTCCTTATAGTAAACCCTTCCTTCCTATGTGCACTACCTGCACCATCCTCCAGGGCTTTATCCACCTCAGGATCACTATGACAACTTTCCAACAGAGAGGGCCTCAGGAAAGGCAAGTAAACTTTACTGAGTGCCTGATACAGATGTAGTGTTTCATATTTAATTTCTAGAATAAAGCTGTGATGCAGGTATGATTTTCTCTGCTTCATAAAGAAGAAAGTTGGCCTCAAAGGAAGCTTCCCAAGGTCACACAGAGGGTAATATGCTGAACAACCTAGAATTAGTCTGACTCTTACTCATCTTAGTGTTTCCTGTGGCTGCTGATTCTTCTCTTTATGAACCATAACCATCTTCAACATCCTACTTTTCTTAAACTCTGCTTTTACCCAGCCATACTTCTCTTAAAAAAAAAAATAGCAGCCCCTACTGCACATGTTGTAGAGTCTAGACTCCTCTGGCTGACTCTCAGGGATGTGCACAACCCACTCCACCCTGCCTACCCAATCTCTGTCCCTTGTTCCTCAGGTTCTTTCTTCACTGTCTTGTAAACATATTGTTCTGCTTATTTCTGCACTATCAAGGGTATTCCTGTACCATCAAGGATATTTTTTGAAAATGTGTTAAAATACTCTTCTCTTTTGCCTTTCCAAGTATAAGATCTTCACCCTGTTGACTCAGGACGCTGCATATATGGAGGGAGGGGTATATCTGGGTGGGTGTATTTAGGGGAAGGTAGGGAAAAATTTTATTCATTCATTCATTGTGGTACTTGGGATTGAACCCAAGGAACACTGAGTTATACCCCTACCCCTACTTTTTTTTTTTTTTACACATTTTATTTTGAGACAGGGTCCTGCTAAGTTGCCAGGCCTAGTCTTGATCTTGTGAACTTCCAGCTTCAGCCTCTTGAGTAGTGGGGATTACAGTCACGTGTCACCATGCCAAGTGAGAAGATAAATTTTAGAGGAGGATTACAAAGAAAATGATTAAGGTAATGTTCCAATTTTTACAAGAAAAATCAGATTTTGCAAGCAGAATTTGGGAAAAGGAAAATTGTATCATAGAAGCATTTGCTCATTTCCCTTACTTCTCTAATTCATTCTGGAGGAACCTGATCATAGAGAGCTCTCTTCATGCCAATAGGATAGCTCTCCCCCTTTGACAGCAAAGCTCTGATACTTACTGTCCTGGGTGATGAAAGAAATAACAGAAGGAAAGTAGAAGTCAAGGTGTGGATTCAATAAAGTAAGGAAGTACTGAGGGCTGAGGGTACTTGCCAGGCCTGTTGATTTGGAGATCTGGAATAGCCCATCTGGTTAAGTAGTGGAATGGTGTGAGCTAAGAGCTTTCTCCATCACTCTCGGGGTCCCTTTAAGTGCACACTCTGAGGTGAGCACATAGGGGTCTTCACCAAAGCGAGGGATAGAGTGCTGGAGCTATGACCCGGAGGATGCTGCAGGCACCTGGCACTGTACCCCTTGGGCCCCATCTAAAACCAGATATGTCAGGGAGCACATCTGGAGTTCTAACAAAGGCAAGTCAGTGAAGATCAAGTTATTTCCACTGACAAGCAGCACTAAGTAGGTAAAAAAGATGGCCAGGAGACGAGAAGATACAGGGGACACCAACTCTTTCCCCTCCTTGCCCTTGGGGGGACAAATAACCCCTCCTCCCTAAATGCCCACGGAAGAACATGGGAAGAGGTGGCTTCCTGGGAGCCTGAGCAGATTTGTCCAGTTGAGAGAGTATTTCTTTAAAATAACATTTACTTTATAACATCAAACCATGACAAATGAGGTCATCCTCCCATCATCTTTCTAGAATATGCTCAGTGATTTGGTTCAGGGAGACCATAGAGATTTTGACCTCTTCTGGAGATGGTGAGAAGGGAGAATCAGCAAGCAAAAGCCCTGCATGCTCTGGCTCCAGACACAGGGAGACACTGTCCTAGCGGACCAAATTCCTGCAGTAATATAGGACATGCCTTCCCTCCTTGTCACCTGACATACCTGCTTAATTGCTTAATTGAATTAACTGCTTAATTTACTGATTGCTTAATTCACTTGTTGAATAAGAGTGTTTTTGTAGCAAGCAAACAAAACAAAAATTTAAAAACTCTTTTAAACCACAGTTTGGCTCTTTGGTTCATTTCTTCCCTCAGCTCGTGGAAGGCTCAGAAAAAAGGCTTACTATGGACAGGTGACAGGAGCTGCGTTGCTGATCATCCAGTTGTGATTTCTTGACTCTGCTCCGCTTACATATAGGATGCTTCTCTTGTTTGCATGCCTGAATATACTCCTATTTCTGCCCTCCCGCAGTTCAAGTCCTTCTTACCTTCCACGGTCCAGCTTACATTATAATCTGTAACAGAGAATCAAGTTTCACAAGGTAATGCCTAGAAGACCAGCAAGATTCTGCTCATTCTGAAAAGTAGTCTTTTGATCCTTTCTGAAACCAATCCTCACTACAGGAGCCTAAGCTTTTGTAATATTACTAGTCTGCTCATAAATCTAGATACTTAATTTTATTTAACATTCTTGATTTTTCTCTCCTGGATTAGTGTCTCCTGTGCTGCTCATATCTTCAAGTTTGATTGAGGATAAATGTTACATGCTTATTTTATGTTATATGCTTCTTATGTAATCTCTGCCAGGCCTAATATAGTGCATTAAATGTGTATGAATATGTATTATTTGAAATTATTCCTATTAATAAAAACACTTCATCAGAATGCTAAGAAACTTCATTAAGGTAACTGAGGGATAGAAAATTAGAAGATTAGAACTCAGAGGTCTTCTCCCAGGCTAGTTCTACTTTATCATGCTGTCTCCAGGGAATAAGAAAAATGAGCAACTGATTAAAAATCAAAATATTATTATTAAATTACATGCTGAGGTTATGTGTTGGAACATTTTGATTCTATAAAGAACAGCTTTTAAAATGGCTCTTTGGACTGAATCCTAAGCTCCTTAGAACTCAGCAAAAAATGACCATTATTAAAGAAATCACCTCAAATTCTTTATTAAAATGAGGCAAAGCATTAACCAACTACTCAATCCATGCAGCAAGAAAGCAAACAAAGTAATAACACTATCAATGTGAGCCAAAGCAATGATGATAATAGCCAAAATGTTTGGATGGGTCAGTTCACCACACTGAAGAAAGGGCAGTGCCAACTGGCTAGTATCCAGCCTAACATCTTGTGAAGGGTAGGAAGAGCAGAAAGAGTTATAGAAGATTAGTATTGAAAATATGTCAAAGAGCAAGAACTATATTAGTTACAGTCCTAGAGATGGTGATAATTGGAAGTGGTAGTGAGGGTGGAAGCAGCAGGTACTAATCAAGACAACAAAATGAATGCAATGATAAGCAATGAAATTCAAAAAATAGAAAATCTCATAGTCTCCTTGGCATACAGCACCTGCCTGTCAATGTAGCTGCCTCTAGAGACATCTGACATCCACACAGTGCCTACATGTGTGTGGCTGGAAGGAGAAGGAATCTGCCAAACGGTTCAGGAATGCCATCAAAAACACACTTCTGAAATTCTCTTAAGATTGATAATTATGGCAAGGAAGAAGTGACATGGAAGTCACTCTAAGCTTATTAGCCCATAAGTACACCAGGATGCTAGACTAGAGGATGGCAGCCATCTGCTCAACTGTCTGTGCAGAGGGTCCAGAGCCACATGTCCCACATCCCACACCACCTACTGCTGAGCCAGCATCTATCTACACACTGCACAGCTTCATAACACATTCTCACTGTAACAACCAAACCAGAAAGAGAAGGTGCTCCACTTAAGAAAGAAGAAAGCAAAGGACAAATTTAATTTCTAAAGATTCCCAACCAACCCAAAGTTAAAATGTAGAGATGCCAGCATTTACAAGCCTAGAGAGATATTTGGGTCTCTACAGTAAAGAATTCTCCAAGAGTTTCTGTTGGCCTGTGTTATATTCGGAATTCTTAATGTGTAATTTTATAAGTTTATTAGCTATATGTTAATTTTGATATTTTCCCTAATGACTCTCAAGAAGCTCCCGTATGTTGAAGGAGGGAAGTTTAGATTTCCTGTTTTCTTCACTCTCCCTTCATCCTTCTTATGAAAGCATGAGTACCTCAGCAACTCGAACCAGAAAAGTAAAAGACATCAAACAGTGTGTTGGTCCCTCTAAAACTGCATGGAGGCAGAAGTGAAGACCATTAACTATTGCTCTCATGACCCAAGAAGGTACTTGAGCAAATGCTTTCTAGAACTTAGCTATCTGTGCTTCCAGGAATGGCATTTACATTTTATGTCTCACACCGTTAAATCAACTATCATACTTTGTATTTGTCTGTTTTCATACCAGTCTCTTCAACAACACAGGAATATCCACAGGCACAGAGACTGCCTCTTTTTATTCTTATGTGCCTGGCTTTAATACATGGCTGATGAACATCTGTTGGAAGGATGAATGCACAGATGTGCCTATACTTAATCTATAAGACTAACGACCTGAGTAACTGACAATTTTCCCCTCTAGATTGAAGAATACTCTTAATTACAAATGTTAACTTGTGGAAACAGTGGCGGAAGGGAATTAAAATAATTCTTCTGTAAAATGGAAAAATAGGAACAAAATCTTTGTAAATAGGGAGGGCTGGAGGGGTTGAAGGGAGGGTTGGGCAAGGGTGAAAAACACGAACCAAGAGAGACAATGTAAAGGTGCAGATTTCCAATGATGAATGTCGTTATATTGTATACCTAAAATGTACCAATGATTAGAATGAATAATCGATAATGCAAAATAGGAAGAAAAGGTCCAAAGGGGTAGGGGTAGTGGGAGGGGCAGGGGAAAGGAAAGAAGAGAAAGGAAAAATGCTGAGAAGTGGAAAAAATGGAAATAAAGTCTTTGTAAATAGGGAAGGGTGGAGGGGGTGAAGGGAGGGCTAGGAATGGGGAAAAAATGAGAATCAAGATGCATCATGTAAAGGTACAAGTTCCCAGTGCGAAATGTAATTGTGTTGTATACCTACAATGTACCAATAAAAGAATTTAACAAAAAATAATAATTCTTCTGTAAAAAAGAATGGCATGAATACAATAATAAAAATTAATAATCAGAAAATAATAAAATAATCATTCTTTCAATAAAATATTCAAATATATTTATGCTTAATCATATTCAACTCTTAGTTATACAATAGAAGTGTCTGATGAATTCTATATCACTTGATTTTGATTTTACACAAAGTTATGTTTTGTCAGAATAATATAAGGACAAGTAGGGGATAAGTCTTATTTTTTTCAGGAAGATTCGAGACAACAAAATTAAAAGTCATTAGTTCAGTCCATAATTGAGTAAGAACCAAGACAAAATGAACTCAAATAAGAAGATAAAAAACTTCTACTGACTCAAGAGAAGTTCATATTTGGCAATTTAAATATATTAGTCACTGTCAATTATATATATATTTAACCTCTAATGTTATTAGAAACTAAGGGATCTGGTTTTCTATCATTATCATCCATATCTGAAGTCAAAGCTTGAGGTTTTAAATGTTTCCTCCAACCTTATCATCCTGCAACCTTTATTTCAGCAGACAATTCATATACAACCATTTCTTTTGACAAAATATATTTAGAGATGCAAAAATGGTGTAGAATATCAGTACTGTCCAGCTCTTTCCTTGACAAGTCACAAATATGTGGACATTTAAATCTCATTTTTTAAAAAAGATCTAGGATCAAACATATGTTATCATCTACTATTTGAATAATGCAAACAGAATTGGAGAGATTTTTAAAAATAAGACTTTTTGGACTAATCATGGGCAAATAGCCCTTAATTAAAGATAGAATACTATAATTACTCTCATAAAGTCACTGCTGAGCCCCTTATGCATAAGTGTGAAGTCAGCCCCTCCACGGTCCACAACTCAGACCCTCTATCTCAGGGCAGATTCCTGTGTGTTCACCCTGTTCAGGCCACTAATCTGGCTCCCTGGTCACAGCAATGTTGTCATATGTTGAGGGCAGTATGAGGAGAGGGTTGAGAAGAGAGACTCCCGGCCAGGTAAAGAGGCTTTCCTCTTCAGAAGAGTGCTCAGTGGCCATTCCTTGTTACTTAAGCATGCTCCCTAAAATTGGCCATCTTTATCCTCCAACAGGAGGTTGAATTATTCCTTCCTATCAAGGACACAGGGGCTCAGGAAACAATGCTCTTCCTCCCATTCCATCTCCCGTGGTGTTTTATTGCCAATTGCAATCTTAAGGTGAGATTTTATGAGATATTGTAGGCAAAAGAAAAGTTTAATGATTAACAACAACTTTAATAGAGACAGAGACTGAGACAGGAAGACTTTTCCTATTCCAGCACAGTAATGAGAGAAACCCAAAATGTGATTCAGTCCTCTGAGAGCGGTCCAGTGCTGGACTTGGATTCTTTCACCTTTGTGATATTAAGACAATGGTTAATCATGAATGACACCCAGAAGGAAATCACTTGTGCTTTGAGATATCCTTTTGGCCTCTTCCCCCTATGCTTAGTGCTCCTTATCTTACAAACTTTCTTCAATTGATCTACCATCAGCAGCCAAACTGCAATGATGACTTAATTGGATCTCATAAATTAATTAATGCTAGTTAATAGTTTCCTGTGCTCTTCTTCCCAGGAGTGAATGCATTTTAAAAATCTTTGGGAAGAGAGAAATGCTTAACCCAAAGGAGGCCACAGTGTAAACAGCAGAGCTCTGGGAACTTAGAGAGTCCAGATGAACTGGGACTGCTGTAAATTAGATGCCAACCTGTGATGTAGTTTCTTAATTTGTAAAATAAGGCATTGGACTTAACAAATCCTTTCCAACTCAAATATGCCATGATTCTTGAAAATATCTTATATTAGTTAAATTTAGAGGTGTAGTGCTTAGATATTTATTTGTGAGGACTTCAGATGACTTTCTTATACCTCATAGACTATTTTCTACTCCATTTACTTAATAAGATCAGTCATGAGTGAAGATACTCTTCTGTGTTCTCAGTTGTTAAAAAATACTGTCACTATTAGGACTTAAATAAAACACAGTTGTAGGGATGTTTGCTTTCAAGATGATGGGATAAAAGCCTATTTTACCCTCTTTCCTTTCCAAAATTACCCGCTGAATAATAAGAGAACTAAAAACAGAAACAAAATTTCCATGAAGCCAAGAGACATTTGTAACCACAAGCCAAGATATATGACAATAGAAAGGGGATAAGGAAAAAAAATACTAAATCATTTTCTGGAGAAAAGGAAGTTCCATCCAAAGTGCAGGAAGCAGATGATCCACACTGCTCTGTGCTAAAGAAGGCCCAAAAATCAAAGGCAAAAGAAATTCCAGACAGCAGAGAGGAAACCTGAGCCTGAAATGAGGGAATTGCTGAAAGTCTGTATGAAGAATAGGAAGAAACCTTTCCTTACCCATAGATCTCTAACCCTTAATTTATGTGGTCAATTGACAACCCTCCTAACCCCTAAAAGAGACAGGATTTGGAATTTCTGGAGATATAGAAATAAAGATGCTCTAGATGTGAAGATACCAGGCCCAGGGGAGAGCAGGAACTAAGAACCATGGGGGAGCCCTGCCCATTTCCACAAGACCAAAAGCGAGTTTTATTATTTCCTAATCCTGCTCATCCTAAGAAATAGTTTTTTTTTAAAAAAAATCACATCTCTGAAGTAAGAAAGAATGCTACAAAAAGGAATAGCCATAAGAAAGAGCTCTTAAGAAATTAAAAATTTAATGGCTAGGGGCTGAGGTTGTAGCTCAGTGCAAGAGTGTGTGTCATACATGAAGCTGGGGTTTCAGTCTCCAGCACCTCTGCCTATGGCTAGAATGCAAAGAATCCACTCAAAGAGTTGGGAGATGGGGTGAAAGAAATATCTCAAACAACAAAGCAAAACAACATCACAAAAGGTAAGATCAGTTCAGGAAGTCCAACATCCACATAACAGGAATTCTAGAAAGCGAGGAGTGAAATACAAGTAGAAGTTAGGAAATGATATAAGAAACAATACAAGAAAACTTCCTGGGACAAAAGGACATAATCTCCATATTGACAGGGTTCACCAAGTCTCCAGTTCAAATAATGAAAAGAAATCTGTACCAAGGCACATCTTTAAAATAGCACTCATGTATACACAATTATAAAAGATTTCTGGAAAAAAAAACCCTTTAGAACCACATACAAAATAAGCCAGAACTCTAGAAGAGATGTCTTCATGAAAACATACAATGGAGAGAATGTAGAAAATTTAGCTAAATAAGCAAAGACAAAATAAGACAAATGTTTATTTCTCACATAAAAATGAGTAATTATATATTATATTGTACTATATTATATATTATATTGAACTATTATATGGTATATATTATACTATATTACTTGGTTTAGCAGTGAAAAATTATTACATGGTCATAATAATGAAGAACTTAAATAAGATATTAACCAGAAATTGTAACAAACCATGCTGTGGAGGATAAGGGAAGAACAAGAAGTATACCTGAGAAAAAATTCTCACCTGAGCTTATTGAATAACATGATGGCAGTGTATGAAGAAGTTGAAAGTGGAGTGAAATGGAGTGGACAGGAAGGAAACTAGGGACCAGCTGGCACTTCCTGTTGTTCTTAAAAGCCTTTTAGCACTATCTTTTAAGACTGTATTCATGTATTACTTTGATATTATACAAAAATAATTTGAAACAAACCAACAAAAATGACACTTCTACACTGTACTTAGTGAAACTTACTCTAGAGGACAAATCTGATAATATACTGAAAAGTTTTAGGTTACTAAAGGCCTCAAGTCCAATGCCACGTCGTGCTGTTCTTGAAAATTAATTTGTAATGGTGCAGTAATAATCTACCTTTTCCTAAATAACACCAGTTGGACTTTAGTCTTCAAAGTCTGCATTCCTGTCCTTAGAGATTCATCAGGGACTTGGAGAATCTCCAATCTCTACTTTAGGGATGAGAAGGTTTTACTTCCATTCTGATGCCAACCAATGGACACAACACTATTCTTAATCCCACAGCCAAACCAGGCCAAGATTGAAACATTCATAAAAATTCACTGTCATGGAAACTGACACCCAACTAGTTAATCTGCATTACAAAGTAAAGGGTCCTCATCTTCACCTCCCCTTTCCTATAGCTAAGCATCAGAAGCTGTTTATGACTTGCCAAATCACTTTTAGAAAATTCCTTCTCTGTGTACCAGTTTCCTCTGTCAAAGGCCAATGATAAAAACTTGTTTTAAGAAGGTGTGATTCAAATTAATGAGCATATATAAACACAGATTACTGCTTTTATTATGCCTAATTTTTGGTTGCACTTCTAAAAAAAAACCCAAGTTCTCTTTACTGTAAGTCTTTCTCTGTTAAAGGTAACACTACAGAGAAATCTGATGACTTTGTGCATATATAGATTTTTTTTTTTCTTTTTTGGTACCAGGGATTGAACTCAGGACCATGCGTTTGCGAGGCAGGCCCTGTGCCACTGAGCTAATTCCCTGACTGTGCATATATGTTAATGTGTTCAAGGACGAACTCTTCTTTCTAAATGTAGACTCATAAGTTCTTGCTTTCTTGAGCTTTTTGCCACCTGTGTGTCAATTTTTTCCTTTTCTCAAAGTCTTGTCCTTTTCTAGATATCCCTGCATTAGTGCCACCCCACATTCTTTTCTTTTATATTTTGTTTGCTATTTTTCTCTTTGCCCTCTGAATTTTTTACCTCAGAAAACTAGTTTAGGCTCCTTTTGTTTCTCTCTTCACTCACCTTTGAGTAATCTCATATGAACAAGCAATTCTTTAACAATTTCCACCAGACAGCAAACTCTCAAATTCTTGTACGCTCTATAAACTTGGATTTCTATCTTCCTTGCTTGACACCTCTATTAGAATTATCTGAAAAATCAGATCCTTCTCATTGCTCTTTTCAACAATGACATCAACATCTCTAGTTATCTAGCCAAAATAATCAAATCATTTCTCTTCCTGCTTCTCTTTAAGCCTGTCATGGGAGTAATGTGAGGAATCCCGAGATTCCATTTGTGTGTTCTCTTCCAATCTCTCATTTTCACCCACCAACACTACACTATAACAGATCCTAACCTGAGCTGGGGCAGCTATAACAGCCTCCTAATTTGTTCCTTTACATTCTGTCAATTGCCACTTCAATCCTTCTTGCTCCCAGAGTGAGTGGCTTTGACCAAATTCTTGCTGCTTTAAAACAAGCAATGGCTGCCTGTTGCTACACCCTTGGCATGTAAGACCTTTCATATTAATAAACCAAATCACAATATCTAGCCGAATCTCACTGCTCCCCTACACATACTCTATGTTCCAGTCAAACTCTACTAATATTCCTGAGACATGTCTGGTGGGTTTTGTTTTGTTTTGGCAGAAAAGAGAGAAAGGGTTTGAATTAATTACCTGTTAGTTACCCCATCAATCCTTCAAGGCCCATAAAAGTTTCCTTAATTTCTCAAAGTATTCATTCTATCCTCACCCAATGTCTCCACAATTTTCTTTTTTTATTTCTTTGTTTTCCCTCTCTCCCTCCATCCCTCCCTCCTCCTGTTCCTCCCTTCCTTTCTTGTTTTCTTCATTCCTTCCCTCCTCTTTCTGGAGATTGAATCCATGGCCAGGAACATGCTAGGCAAGCTTTGTGTCACTGAGCTACATCCCTAGCCCAAGGTTTCCTTAATTTCTCTACAACCAAAGTCCCTCTCTCCTGCATTTGACTTCTCATAGTTCTCTGTTCTTTAAATCTGTCCTTATTTTACTCTAATTTACAGCAGAATTGCTCATGCTCAGTCTTCCCCCTCCCATGAAATTTTAAACTCCGGAGCACAGGAATCACCTTTGTGAGTTGCTACGTCTAACCTGCGCTTAGCACTTGTATGTACTAAAGAAATGTCTTTGAACTGGAACTCACAAGAACAGTTTGGCATTCATCAGGTACATTTAATAACCAAACAACTTTAAGAACGAGGTAAACTCTGACGACAAATTACTTGTTCCTAGGTTTGCAGACAATTGGGACAAAGGAAGTCTTGGTTTGGCTAAATGGTAGAATCAAGAGTTGTATAAAAGATTTTTTAAAAAAAAATCTTGCTAGTGATAGCACAGATAACACTCTCCCTCCTATATCAGCTGTTTACAATTTCCCAGCGGAATGCTAGAACGTGGAGCAATGAGCACAGGATTACTCTGATGAAATTGGGGGCGGGGTAAAAGTGGGATTCTCTCCTCAGGATCCCGCTGAATTTTAAGTTCAGCTCTGCCTCTCTGCTTACTGAAAATACCCCTGGGACCTTGCTAGACGTGGCATCTTTCTCAGAGTCCGTCCTGGGCTTCCTGCTCACGTTTCCACAGTGATACGTGAACACTGTTCGGTAAGAATATGCTATTCAACACACATGAGGATTATTCTGAGCCCTTCCTATCTCTGCCAGATACCAAGCTAGTCTCGGAGGTTACCAAGTGACAGGGCCTGCTGCCCTGCCTCCAAGAGAAACATCTATTAATGTGTATCTCCTTCAAAGGACTGGGTCTTCTTCCCCTACAGAATAAGTACACCACAACACTTCCTTGCTGAAGCAGGTGAAGTTGGTAGGTAGATAGGAAAGGTGTTGTATTAGCAGTTAGATGGGAGCCTACCACTGAAATCGCCCCAGGGCACTGTGTAAATGACCTGTAACCTCAAATGTGAATACAATAACCTCTGCTCAGCCCTACTTTCTTAGACAAGAGTGTACAGGTGTCCCATTTAGTCCTGATTTAAGGAAAAAGATGAGTTTTAAAAAAGAAAATGAGCGAGTTTATTAAAAAAAACAGTTTGGCAAGAAGAAAAATGGACAATATTTAAAAACTTTAGGGAGGTGTTGAAGCGAGCTGACAGCGCTTTAATCCCAAAGGATCAGGTCTTTTCCTCCACTTTCTGGGCCATTTCCACTCCGTGCTAATCTTCAGCAATAATGAAACCACCTCGGGATGCATAGCTTATTTTAAATCCGAGCCCTTCCCTGTGGGATCTACTCCCAGCCTTAGATTTCTGTTTATGCAAGTGCAGCTCGGCCAGGCGGCGGCGGCTCTGAGGCAGCCAAGCAGCAAGCAGGGGACTGGTGGGGTCCCTCCTGGGTCGCCCCACAGGCCTCGGACCGGCAGTGGACAGTTTTAGGGCGGCAGGAGGCGCTGCAGAATCTTGGTCCCATCCGGAGAGAACCATCTCCCCTTCAAGGCCAAGTTTAGACCCCAAGTTTTCTACGTACATCTGTGCCTCTTCCTTAAAGACGTTAAACCCTTCAGGACGCCCACTGTGTGCGGCAGGAGAAACAGAGTCCCTCACTCAGTAACACTGATAACTCTCGCTTTATCTTCTTCGCATCTCGCAGTCTTCAAGACTGGAAATTAGGAAAAGTTGCTCTTGCGCACACATTTAAGCGCCAACCACTCATTCGTTATAAAGAAAAGACCCCGAGCTGCCCGGGAACGGCAGCCTAAGTTACCACTCCCTCCTCGGGTGACCGCGGGGGCTGCGGTTCTAGTTTTACCTCTACTGCGGAAGGACTTCGGGGAGGTGAGCCCGGGGAGATTTCCGCCAGCACCTAGCCTCGCACTGTCCCCTCCCGACTTCCCGCGGCCCTGGCCCTGCCCCCGACGGCCGAAAGCATCGGAGGGGACCCACGTTCCCAGTTGGGTCAGAGCTGAGCCCCCAGGGAGGAGTTTGGGGCTCGAGGGGGCGCCCACGTCTGTGCACCTGCTCCCCTTTCTCAGCCTCCAGCACCCCGGTCCGTTTGTGAGGGGTCCCCAGCCCGGGTGGCAGTCGTGCGCGCGCTCGGCTCTAGGCGAGGCAGTGCCCGCTAGCTGGGACGCGCGTGGCGTCCGCGTGTCCATCTGCGGGCTGCTGTGAGGCGGCGTCCACACAGCTCCCCCCAAGTCCCTCCGAACAGTAGACGCAGGGGCCGATCCGGCAGTGCAGTGCGGGGTTCTAGGGTCCTGCCTCGGCAGGCGCTGCCCGGGGTCCCCCCCCCCCCCCAGGCTCCCACGTCGGACCCCTGGGTACTCACTCGTCCGGGCCCGGGGAGCGGGGCGGCGGGCAGGAGCGGGGTGGCTCGAGCCCCCCGTTGACGTCCCTCCAGCCCCGGCGGAGGCGGCGCTGCGGCTCCGCGCTCTCGTCCTCCCCTTCGTCCTCCTCCTGCTCCTCCGGCGCGGGGAAGGTCACCCTCGCCTGCTCCTTGCACTTCCTGACCTTGGTGGACATCGCGCCAGCGGCGGTCCGCGCTCTGGGCTGCCGGCCCCCGGCCTCCTCCCCCGCCGCCGCCGCCCCCGCGCGGTCTCGGGGCGGCGCCCCCTGCTCCCCCGCCGCCGCTCCCTCAGCCCCGCGCAGCCCGCGGCGGGAAGGCGGGAGAAGCGCACGGCGCGGCCCGCGTGCGAGCGGTCAGGGGCGGGAGCCGGAGCCTGGGTGCTGCAGCCCACCATCCACCTGCGGGCGCCGCTGCTGCGGGGACCAAGCCCGGGGCCGCGGCGGGCGCTGGGAAGGGAGCTCCGGCCCCGAGGCGGCGGCTGCAACGCCTGCTCCGTGCTGGCCTCGTGGCTCCGACAGCATCACTTACTAGGACAGCATCGTTAGGGAGGAGAGGAAGGGAGGGAGGAGGGCGGAAGAGGAGGGGGAGAATCAATTCTTTATCAGACAGAGCTGGAGAGGAAATCAGACAGACCAGCAGGTGAGAAGTAAAGAAATTGGAGAAACTTCCTCTCCTCGCTCTCCTTTTTGTTTTCCAGAGAACCTAGAGCTCGTTTGCATTCGGACACAAGTTTCCTAAGGAAGAGAAAAGGGAATGGACTGGCTCGTTAATTTTCCTGCAGTCTTATTTACCCCATGCAACTCCCCATATTTCAAAAGCATCGCTCTTTCGTCGTATTCAAGATTTGCTTGAACCTACAGAGGTATAAATGCATTTCCCATCAGTGCCTTTGTACCCCAGGAGGGCATTGTTTTAAACGTGCAAGATGCATGTTCGTTTAATGGATCTCAAAGGCATCTAAGAGGACTTACATACTATCTAAGAAATACTTTTCAGCAAAAATTTGAAGTCTTTAAAAAAAAAAACTTTAAGAAAAGTGTCATAAAATTCAAGAACATTTATTCTGGGAGTAAAGAGTTACAGAATTTTAAGGACGCTTTTGTACATAGGAGGGGAGGGTATTGGGGGGATGGAATAAAATAAAATTTATTTAAAAGAGTTCCCCAGAATTTTGGTCAACAGGAGTGTCAGGGATCAAATAATCTCTTCCCTTTTATTTTCATTTCATTTATTTATTTTGCAGAGCTGAGGATGGGACACAGAGCCTGGAGTGTGCTTTACCACAGCTACACACCCAGCCCTGCTCCTTTTAGAAATGAGAAGGCTGAGTCCTAGAGAGGCTGAGTGAACTGCTTAAGGTAGATGGATAGTGAGGAACACTCAGATCAGACCCAGGAGGCCTCATTCTCAAGACTTTCCTGTTGCCCCAGCTAATCCAAATGGAAAGAAACAAGGTGGGATAAAATGTGATTTGTTCTTTTTAAACTTTATTCAATATACCATACTTCTTGGAGGAACAATTCTTCCCAAATTTAAACAAAACACAAGTAAGGAAATGTAGCTCCATTGAATTTAATTCTTCAAAAGTAAATAAAATACTCTGACTTTCTCCAGCTGACAGTAAGTCTGCATGTCTCAGGCAGACCCCTTCCAGCACCGTGGACCTCCCTGCCTGCCAGTCTTTCTGCAACACACCTCTAGGAGAGACCCAGAGACCGTGCTCAAAGCAAGTCTCATCATGACTTTTCTATATAAAAATCTCTGGTGGTTTCCCACTGCTTTCAGGTTAAAATCCAAATTTGGCATACCCAGCCAGCCCTCTGTGGTCTGACCCTAATTCTTCAGTCCCTCCTCCCATTCTCCCTCATACACAGTCTAACTCCAGTAACCCTCAATGTCCCATTCCTCACTGGGTGGACATACAGGTCACCTCCCTACTTTTTTCAACTTCCTGATGCTGCAGTGTCTAAGCTCCATCATCCACCTGGCACACTTCTATTTTTCCCAAAAGACCTACTTATAATGGGCCTCCAATCCGACCATCCTCCTGCATCCCAGGGAGGTCTCCATGGCCGCGATGTGGTCCTCACCCACTCTGCATAGCACATCTCACCTCAGACTGCATCACAGTGAAGTTAATTCTGGGTCCTCTTTAAACTGTCGTGACTTAGGATCATATTTATTTTGAGCTACTTGGGAGCTTATTTTTTTGCCCTTGTCATTTGTGCCTGGACAAAGTCAATAAATGTTTGTTGAATGAATTAATGAGGTCCATGGTTCTTTGTAGTCACATTAACAAGTTTATGAACTGCCCTTATGAGGCTCTGGAGAGAAACTCTGTGTGAACACTGGAGCCACCAGGGTTTACTCTTCCACACTCCATCAGTTTCCTAGGGCTACCATAACAACATATCAAAGACTCAGGGGCTTGGACAACAAATTTATTTTCTCACAATTCTGGAGACTAGAGGTCTGAGTGCAAAGTGTCAGCAGGCTTGGTTTCATCCGAGGCCTCTCATCTTGACTTCTCCCTGTGTCCTTACATGACCTCTCCTCCGTGCCTGTCCCAGTGTTCTCTTTTTATAAGGGCACCACTGAAATTGGATTAAGGCCCAACTAATAAGCACATTTTACTTTCTCAACCTATTTAAAAACACCATCTCTGACTATGGGCATATTGTGAAATCCTGGGGACTGGGCTTAACGTGAGTTGGGGGGCGCACAGTTCAATTCATAACACACACTGGTTCTCCTCGAGTGAGGGAACTGCTTCATCCAGAGTCTAACATTTTGATTCTGAAAAAGTGTGGCTTTAAGATTAAGGGAAACCCAGAGAAGAGGAAATCTAAAAGAAAATAGATTTTTAGACAAGAAGAAGTGTGTAGCTTTTTGGCATAGGCCAGCTTTGTCTTTTTAATTTTCTTCTTTCTTAGAAGAAGATGTATCACAGCATAGGCATTGTTAGCTGCTTGCATACTCATTAATTGCTTGTCTAAGATACATTCAAAATCTGTTACCACTACCCCTAAGTTACATCCCCAGCCCCAAAATATCCAACTCTTTTCAACTGGAGGTAGCCACTGAGGGATAAGTGGAGAATAACTTTCATGATAAATCCAAATATAATTAGTGATTTTTTTTAAAAACCCAGTGGCAGAGGATGGTCTCCAAATTTCTCTTCAGTTTCTTTTTTTTTTTTGTATTCAATTTTTTTATTGGTATATTGTAGGTATACAACACAATTACATTTCTCATTGGGAATTGTACCTTTATATAATGCATCTTGGTTCTTATTTTTTCCCCATTCCTAGCCCTCCCTTCACGCCCTCCACCCTTCCCTATTTACAAAGACTTTATTTCCATTTTTTCCATTTCTCATCATTTTTTCCTTTCCCTTCTTTCCTTTCCCTTGTGCCTCCCACTACCCCTACCCCTTTGGACCTTTTCTTCCTATTTTACATTATCGATTATTCATTCTAATCATTGGTAAATTTTAGGTATACAATATAACGACATTCATCATTGGAAATCTGCACCTTTACATTGTCTCTCTTGGTTCTTGTTTTTCACCCTTGCCCAGTCCTCCCTTCAACCCCTCCAGCCCTCCCTATTTACAAAACTTTTGTTCCTATTTTTCCATTTTCTCATATTAATCCCATTCCCTTCTATCCTTTCCCCTAGCCCTCCCACTTCCTTCCCCTTTGCCCCTTTTCTTCCTATTTCACATCACCTATTATACATTTAGTCCTTATTTACACTGTCAGTTTCTCACACCAGAGAAACTATTCAGTATTTACACATCTGTGTCCTATTTATTTCACTTAAGAGTATTGCCTCAATGTGCATCCACTTAGCTATGAATGTCTCTAATTTCTCATTTTTTATGGCTGAGTAGTACTCCATTTTATTAAAAAACCACATTTTCTTTATCCAGTCTCCAGTTGATGGGCATTTGGGCTGTTTCCAAGTTTTAGCTATTACAAACTGTGCTGCTATGAACATGGGTGCACATATATCACTGTGGTATGATTCTTTTAATTCTTTGGGAAAGATCCCCAGCAGTGGAAGAGCAGGGTCAAATGGGACTTCCAGTCCTAGTTCTTTGAGGTTTGCCATACTGATTTCCACAGTGCTTGCACCAGTCTACACTCCCACCAGCAGTGGAGCAGGGTTCCTCTTTCCCCACAGCCCCATAAGCATTTGTTATTGGTTGATTTCATGATAGCAGCCATTCTTTCTGGAGTGAAGTGGAATCTCAGCATTGTTTTCATTTGCATCTCTCGAATGACCAGTGATGTTGAACATGTTTTCATGTATTTATTTGCTATTTCTACTTCTTTGTCTGAGAAATATCTGTTCATTTCAGATGGCCATTTTTGGACTGGGTCTTTAAATTTGGGAGGTCTGATCTTTTTAAGTTCTTTATAGATTTGAGATAGTAGACCTTTGTCTGAGGAAGAGCAGGTGAAGATTTTTTCCCACATTGTGGATTGTCTCTTCACACTGCTGGTGGTTTCTCTTGCTGTGCAGAAGCCTTTTAATAAGAAGAGATCCCATTTGTTGATTGTTTGTGCTAGTTCACGGGCAACTGAGGTTTTGTTCATAAAATCTTTTCCTACACCGATGTCTTCAAGGATTCTACCTAACCTCTGTTCCAACTGGTTCAGCGTTTCTATTTTAATATTTAGATCTTTAATCCATTTTGGTTTTAGTTTAGTGCATGGTGAGAGATACAGGTCTAGTTTTAATCTTTGGCAAGTTGAAGCCCAATTTTTCCAGCACCATTTATTAAAGAGACTATCTTTCCTCCAGTGAGGGTGTTTGGCTCCTTTGCCGAAGATGAGATGGCTGAGTGTGTCTGGCGTTGTTTCTGCATCTTCTAATCTGTTCCACTGCTCCTCAAGCCTGTTTCTTTGCCAGTACCATGCTGTTTTTATCACAGTAGCTTTGTAGTATAGTTGCTGGTTGGGGATTGTGATACCCCTGCCATGTCTCTGTCACCTAGAATTGCTCTTGCTATTCTGGGTCTCTTCTTGCTCCAAATGAATTTTTGGATTGTTTTCTCGAGGTCTATGAAGTATGCTGCTGGGATCTCAATTGGAATTGCATTAAATCTATATAGCAGTTTTGGAAGTATGGCCATTTTCACTATATTAATCCTTCCTACCCAGGAGCAGGGGATGTCTGTCCATTTTCTGGTATCATCTTCAATCTCTCTTTTCAGAGTGCCATAGTTTTCAGAGAAGAAGTCTTTGATTTCTTTTGTTAGGATGATTCCTAGGTATTTCAGTTTTTTGGATGCTATTGTGAAAGGAATTATTTGCCCTATTTCTCTCTCAGTGAGTCTGTCACTGGTGTAGAGGAAAGCTATTGATTTTTGTGTGTTGACCTTGTAACCAGCTACTTGACTGAATTTGGTTATTAAGTCTAGAAGACTTTTGGTGGAGTTCTTGGGGTCTTCTATATACAGTATCATGTCATCTGCAAATAATGACAATTTGACTTCTTCATTTCCTGTCTTTATCCTTTTATTTCTTTCTCTTGTCTAATTGCTGGGGCTAATGTTTCCAGAACTATATTGAACAAGAGTGGTGATAGTGGACATCCTTGTCTTGTTCCTGATTTTAGTGTGAAGGATTTCAGTTTTTGACCATTTAGTATGATATTGGCTCTTGGTTTTTCATAGATGGCTTCTATCAGTTTGAGGTAGAGACCATCTATTCCAATTTTTTGTAGGGTTTTTATCATAAATGCATGTTGGATTTTATCAAATGCTTTTTCTGCGTTTATGGAGATAATCATATGATTTTTGTCCTTGGCTCTATTGAAATAGTGTATTACATTAATTGATTTTCGTATATTGAACCACCCCTGCATCCCTGGGATGAATCCCACTTGATCAGGGTGTATGATCTTCTTGATGATCTTCTGCATTCTGTTTGCCAGTATCTTATTAAGGATTTCTGCATCTATGTTCATTAGTGAGATTGGCCTATAGTTCTCTTTTTCACTTGGGCCTTTCTCTGCTTTGGGGATCAAGGTGATGCTTGCTTCCAGGAATGAATTTGGGAGTATTGCTTCCTTTCAATTTCATGGAAGAGTTTAAACAGTAGCAGCAGCAGTTCCTCTCTAAATGTCTTGTAGAATTCAGCAGTGAAGCCATCAGGGCCCGGGCTTTTCTTAGGTGATAAGTTTTTAATTATGTTTTCAATTTCATTGGTTGATATTCGGTTGTTCAGAATTTTTAGGTCTTCTTCATTCAACTTTGGCAATTCATATGTATCTAGGAATCTGTCCATTTCTTCTGTGTTGTCCATCTTGTTGGTGTATAGGTGCTGGAAGTAGGTATTGATGATCCTCTGGATTTCTGCTGGGTCTGTTGTAGTTTCACCCTTTTCATTCCTAATTGCATGCATTTGGGCCTTTTCTTTCCTTTTTCTGACAAGGTTGACTAAAGGTTTATCCATTTTGTTGATTCTTTCAAAGAACCAACTCTTGGCTTCATTGATTTTTTGTATCGTTCTCTTAGTCTCCATTGCATTGATTTCTCCTCTGATCTTTATAATTTCCTCCCTTGTATGAGCTTTGGGGTTGTCCTGCTCTTCTTTTTCTAGAAGCTTGAGGTTCAGCATCAGGTTGTTTAATTGGGCTCGTTCTGTTTTCCTAATATGCATATTCACTGCTATGAATTTCCCTCATAAGACTGCTTTCATTGTGTCCCATAGATTCTGATATGTTGTATTGTCATTGTCATTTAATTGAAGGAACTGTCTGATTTCTTCTTTAATTTCCTCTGTGACCCATTGGTTATTCAGAAGTGTGTTGTTCAATTTCCACCTGTTGATGACATTTTTTGAGTTTCTTTGGCTACGGATCTCCAATTTCATCGCACTACGCTCTGATAATATACAGGAGATAACTTCAATTCCTTTGCACTTCCTTAAACATGTTCTATGTGTGAGTATGTGGTCTATTTTGGAGAATGACCCATGTGCAGCTGAGAAGAATGTGTATTCTGATCTTGTGGGGTGGAAGACTCTGTAAACATCTGTTAAGTTCATTTGTTCAAGAGTTTGATTGAGTTCTAGCATTTCATTACTTATTTTTAGTCTAGTTGATCTATCTATTTGTGACAGTGGGGTGTTGAGGTCCCCCACTACAATTGTATTAGTGCATATATGGCTTTTCATGTCCGTTAGTATTTGTTTTATATAGTTGGGTGCACTAGAGTTTGGTGCATAGATATTTATGATTGTCATCTCTTCCTCTTGGATTCTTCCCTTTAGAAGGATGTAGTGTCCTTCTTCATCTCTCTTAATTAGTGTTGGTTTGAAATCTACTTGATCTGCTAAGAAGATAGCTACTCCTGCTTTTTTTCGGGTTCCTGTCACATGCAGTATTGTTTTCCACCCTTTCACTTTGAGTCTATGAGTTTCCTTTTGAATTAAGTGTGTTTCTTGTATGCAGCATATTGTTGGATTTTGCCTCTTGACCCATTGTGCCGGTCTATTTCTTTTGATTGGTGAATTGAGACCATTAACGTTGATGGTTATAACTGAAACATATTAACTTGTCATTGCCATGACTTTTTCTTTTTGTTGGGTTCTCCCCCTTTACATTTAATTTCTTGTCATGCCACTCTGCTTTGCTTCCTGGGGTTGTGATCCTCAATGTCTGTTCCTAGGCTATTGTGTAAAATTCTTTGGAGTGCTGGTTTGGTATTCATGAAGTTCCTAAGGTGCTCTTTGTCATGAAAGTATCTTATTTCTCCATCTATTTTGAAAGATAGTTTTGCAGGGTACATCAATCTGGGTTGGAGGCTGTTTTCATTTAGGGCTTGGAATATGTCACTCCAAGCTCTTCTTGCCTTGATGGTTTGTGTTGAGAAGTGTGCTGTGATTCTGATGGGCTTTCCTTTGTATGTGATTTGTTTCTTTTCTCTGACTGCTTGGAGAACTTTGTTCTTCTGTTGTGTTTCTGGAATCTTAACAATTATATGCCTATGTGTAGATTTTTTTTGATCAAGGCTATTTGGAGTCCTATATGCCTCACTTATCTGTATGTCAAGCTCTTTTCCCCTGCTTAGGAAGTTTTCTGCCATTATTTCTGTGAAGAGATTTTTTTATGTCATCTGCACTCTCTCCTGTTTCTTCATTGAGCCCAATCAGTCTTATGTTATTCTTGTTTGCATCATCTAGCAGCTGCTGCATTGATTTCTCATGTTCCCTTAGAATTTTGAAGCAATTTTTCTTTTCCTGGTCACTAATTGCAATCTTATCTTCTATATCTGAAATTCTGTCCTCACACTGGCTCATTCTGCTGTGTAGACTTTCAGTGGAGTTTTTCATGTCCCAGAAATCTATTTGCATCCTGTTTTATGGATTCCATTTGTTTCCTATGCTGGGATTCCATCCTGTTCCTCAGCTCCTCTCTAGATTTATTAATCATGTCTTGCACTAAGGGCACAATTTCTCCTACTATCTGAGAAATTATTTCTGATTTCATTTTTCCCAGATCCCCTTTTGTTGCCTGTTCAATGGGTCCAGGTGGTTGAGTATCAGAGGGTTCCATCTCATTTCCCTTTGGGGTTGCTGTAGGTGATCTGGAAGTCTGGTTTTGAGACTTATTTATGTGTTTTGTCATTTCGACTCGGGCAGGGGGCTGTTAGCGCCTGCACGGATTACCTCCTCTGAGCTGGGTAAGGTGGGACAGGGGCCGGGAGCAGCAGTAGGGATGGTGACCCAAAAGCCCTTTCCTGTGGGCTGGGAGCAGCCGGAGGGATGATGGCCGGGAAACCCCTTCCTCTGGACCAGGAGCAGTGGGATGGTGGCACAGAAGCCCCTCCCTCTGGGCCGGGAGCGGTGGGAGGGATGGTGGCCCGGAAGCCCCTTCTTCTGAGCCAGGAGCAGCGGGACAGAAGGTGGCCCAAAAGCCCTTTCCTCTGGGCTGGGAGCAGCGGGAGGGATGGTGACTGGGAAGCCCCTTCCTCTGGACCAGGAGCAGTGGGAGGAAGGCTCAGAAACCCCTACCTCTGGGCCGGGAACAGTGGGACTCAGTACCTTGGTCTGGTGGTCTGGTGTCCTCTGCGCCTTGGTAATGTGGAATCAGGTGGCTGCCTGTCTGCAGTGGGGTGATTCGGTGTCTTCTGAGTGACTCAGGACCTCGGTAGGGCGTGCACAGACCTGCCTGTCTGCAGCGGGCTGATTCGGCGTGTGTTCCGCGCGACTGGGGACCTCGGCAGGGTGTGGGCAGACCTGCCTGTATGCAGCGGGGTGATTCGGCGTCTTCCGCGTCACTCTCTCTTCAGTTTCTAAAAAAACTTCTATACCTTCTTTGAAATCAATTTCACACACAGTCAAAGGCTCCTGTTCTCCTTCCTCACCCTGTCCCTGCCCATTCGCTCTTTTTCCAGGGTCATCTATAGCATATATAGCAAGAAGACACTGTTGACAGTTAATGCTTGTACCACAGCATGTAGTTTAGGCTCAGCAGTTTCCTCAAGGGAAAGAGAGTATGAGAACAGGTATAATGTTCCTAAACAGTGCACATTCTTTTCCTCTTTAAGAATAGAAGTTTTCTCATAAATGGATTTTTTTTTTTTTTAAGAGGAACCTTATATCAGCCAGGCCTGTAATCCCAGCACTCTGGGAAGCTGAGGAAGGAGGAGGATCACAAGTTCAGGCGCAGCCTGGGCAACTTAGTGAGATCCTGTCTCAAAATAAAAAATTTTAAAAAGGCCTGACAATGTAGCTCAGCTCAATCACCAGTACAGAAAAGGAAAGAAAAAAAAAAGTAACCTTGTGTCTTTTGTTTTGTTAGCATTATATACTAAAATAGGAAATGCTATGTATTAGAAAATTTGACCTCCCCAAAGCAGGATCACTGAACTCATTGTGTGGTAATTAACATTATAGTGCTTTTTATACAGAATTTACAGTGTCTTGTAAACTGTTTGCCACTAATACTTATAGTTTTTAAAAGCCAAGGAAATCCCAGGCAGTTTCCAAACATAAACATGTGTTTGGAAATTTTTTCATGAGTCACAAGTTTGGAATTCAAAATTAACTTTTTCATAGAAATAAGTTATAGAGGGTAGTTATATTTCCAGGACAGTTTGCTTAAACTTGTTTCAGTGGCAGTACAATGAGACATGTAGGGACATACACTTTAAACCAGAGGCCTGGAATCAAATCCCATCTCTTCCACTCACAGAATTGTGTGACTGTTCTCCAACTTATCTGTCTTCCCCTCTGGGCTGTAAGTTCTTACAGTTCTCATAGGCCAAGGGAGTTCCCAGCAGTTCCTACATGTCTTATTTGACCTTGAACACCAGTGTAATCATAAACCTGGCAACATAGCGAGTGTTCAATAAGTGGTGTCAAGTAATAATAAGAGTGCAGATATTCAATAAATACTTGTGAAATGAAGAGACCAAAAAGTGAGAAGGCGAAAGAGCCTGCTCTGGTCTCCGGCTGTGGCTGTGGTGCCAACTCCAGGTGAAATCTGAGAAAAGTCGAAACTTTTTTAGGCCTCTCCCTACTCACTTGCTCCGCTGTTTTCTACCTTATTGTACTAATCTTCCCTGGCACCTGTGAGCTCAGTGATATCATATTGTTTTAATTCTTCTGCAATGTTATCTCTCAAAGTACTCTGTGCTTCACAATTACCTTTTCATGTCCTGTCAGTCAAAATTGCTATTCCCTCAGGGCAGCCAATCCAGCTTGCTCTTAAAAGGAAAATATTTCATACAAATGACACGTGTGTGTGTGTGTGTGTGTGTGTGTGTGTGAATACCTGAGTCTTAATGCTCCAAGGGATTTACATTGCAAAAATTGCAATAACTCTTCATTTAGTGGAATTAGAAGCTGTATTTTAAAATGAGGTGAAAGAAAGATTTTTTTTTTTTTGAAGAACAGGAGTAGCTGCAAAGTACGAAGTCAGACATTCAGTAATTTCCCTGTAGGGTTTCTGACTTTGGTTTTTCCAGATAGTAAAGTTTCAGTTCTTAACTGACTTAAATCTCCTCTCACTTCCTACCTAATCAATATCTGCCAATAGTACCATCACAAAAGGCTCCTAATTCGGGGAGAGAATGGAGTGGGCTGAAGGCCAGGCTAGGGTTTTAGAGTCTGTCTTGAGCAGAGACAGACATTTATTATTAGGATACAGTTGTCCAGGTGTGCCTCACATTTGTATACGTTTTGCAAACAGAGCAATGGCTGCCTGTGTTCTGGAACCTCTTTTCAAGGATATTTGATGACCAGACTTAGATGATGAGAGTGTGTCCTTTTCTGGAGCAAAGAGCAAATGTGTTTATTGCCCAGTACAATAAAGATAAAGCTCTCCCTGAGGGCAAAGCCAGGCAAGCTTCCCGGTTACATATGCTCATGGTTCCTCTCTTGTAATGCAACCCATTGCATTGCAGATGTCATCTGGCCCTCTTCACGTCACTCTGTGGGAATCAGTATTCAGGGAATTGGCACGAATGTTGACATTCTGGCTACTGTTGTTGCTACAAGTAATAAACTGTCCTTCATCTCTAGTCTGGGAGTTTTGTGCCTTGTGCCAGGATCCATGAAACTGTGGCTCACCAACTCATTAACTTACAGGTAGGGTAAAATCCCAGGTCCTTCATAGTTCTTGATAATTATTAAATTTTACAGATGAAAAAATTCACAACTCTCCCAGAGCAGAAATCTCCAAGAGTAAATTTGTTCTTAAAGGGATTGTAACAACTCTCCCATGGGACTAAGTGGATTATTAATGAATTTTTCTATGCTCAAGTACTCTTTTACATACCTGCTCATACATTTTTAAATGTGAAATGAATATTAAAAGGAATAACTTCTCTTTCCCTAGGAAGAAATAGATTGGATGAATGCTTATAGTTTCTTTTTTAATTTTTAATTTTTTATCTATAATCTACAGAATGCTGACTCCAGGACTGCTACTCAAGGCTTCGAAGTCTATTGTGTTTGGAGCTCTGAGGAAAAGTGGAGTGAACCCTTTAGCATTCATTTCTTGACCCTTCTCTATGTGAACATACAGAAATCAAATCTGTTCAGCCTTTATTTTTGGCAAAGTTAAGAACAGCTCTACTTCATCCTAATCTCTATGATCCCAGTCGACCTTCTTCCACAAACTATTTAAAGACGTGTTCCTCAAAGTTATATTTGTCCTTCCTTGAGAGAAGAAGAGTTTACTGTTATGGTTTGAATAAAAAATGTCCCCCAAAAGGCTTATGTGTTCAGAGATGTGGACTTTGGAAGGTGATTAGATCATAGAGGCACAGTGGGTTAATCCAATGATGGGTTCATGGTTGAATGGGCTGTTAGGAGGTGGACTTGGTTGGAGGAAGTCAGTCACTGGAAGGGTAACCTGAATGGATATATGTTGTCCCTGGCCTCTTCCCCTCTCTCTCTCTCTCTGTCTCTCTGTCTCTCTCTCTCTCTCTCTCTCTCTCTCTCTCTCTCTCTCTCTCTCTCTCTCTCTCTCCCCTGGCTGCCATGAGGTGAGTAGCTTTCCTCCACCACACCATTCTGCTAGTGAAGTTCTGCCTCACCAGAGCCTCAGAAGCCATGGAGCTAAGTGTCTTTCAGACTGAAATTTCTGAAACTGTTAAGTCAAAACAAATCTCTCCTCCTTTGTTACTCTCAGGCATTTTGTCACAACTACAGAGAGCTAACTAACACCCTTACTCATAACTTATAAATAGGAAACTGCCTGAGACAGGACATATAAGTCACTTTTCAGAAAGGGAAGTTGGGAAAATAGATTAGTTCAATCTTTCCAGCCACTTTTGCCATCATTGAAATGAGCTAAATAGTTTCTTATTTTATTAATCCTACTCAGGCAAAATTCTTAGGACTTATTTAAAATATTGATTAAAATTTTAGTGTAACTATTTTTTCCGGCACACACTGCCTTTTTGTGTCAAATTTATCATGTGCTGTCTCTACGGGTTCCAAACACTGTCTCATTCCAAGGTCTGAATTGTTTAATTACAGAATTAGGATGTGGTTGTTAGTCTCCATATTACTATGTTACCACTTTATTTTCATTTGTTATGTTTAATAGCACAAGTATCTACTCACCACTGACAGATCCAGCAGCATCTGACATCCTGACGCCCCAAGTCTAATCAGATAACATTTTAGAGAAGGGAAAGTGGGGTTCACTCTAGGTATATAAAGGACAATATTTTGTTGTTGCTGTGTTCTTTCTACTCCTCAAGAGTTATCACTAATCTTTAAACATAACTCCTTTATCCTGTAACTATTTTTTTGTTTTTGCACCAGGGATCGAACTCAGGACTTTGCAGTTGCGAGGCAGGAGCAGTACCACTGAGCTAAATCCCTGGCCCTGTAACTCTTAGCTATAGGCAAAAGTGTTAAAGAAAAAAGAGCAATCGGACAGGACACCAAAAATGTTCTCTGCTTCTTCCTGCATTTATTTAGAATAAATTACCTTAAAAATGTATAACATACACAGAATGTACAATGGTTTCCCTTTCATGCTAATTTTGATTAAAAATTAAAATTACATGTTATTCACACAGCAACATAGAAGTATGTTGCTATTGTCAATACTTTAGATATGACATTATAATCATTATGTTCTTTAAGAATTTAAGGGATAAAAGAAAGGGAAGAGATTATACTGTCCAGAAAATTACAAGGGGTTAAAACATATTTTAAAGGACATCCAGTCTCACCTAGTCTTATTGTAAGTCACCTTACAATATTTGAGAGTTCCTCTGCACTGTCCCAGCTAAATGTTCATATGTACATATTAATATCTTCATTATGTAAATAGTTTTTACCTAAAAATGTGATTCATTTGCTGCTATAGACTTCTTTAAAAATGCATTAAATTCTTAGAAGATATTTAGCTACAAGGGAAAATTTTTCATAGTGTAGCTTACAGCTTAATGAGTCAAGTCTATTAGTAAGTGCCCTTATAAAGTAGGTGATTATATTTCTACACGATGGGATTAGTGCTCTCAGGGGATGCTAAATGATGTGTATGGGAATGTTCACCAGCTCCTATATCTAAAAAGATTGAAAAAGTCCAGCTGGATGTGTAAAAATCAAATTCAGTAAACAACTGAGTCCTAATTGAAAATTTGTACTTTTATAATTCAAGCCTAGGATATAATCCAGTTAGAATTCCCATTATAATTATGAGTTGAAGATGAAGACAGAAGCAATTAATAATGACCTATATTATTGTGAACCCAAAAGGAGACAGGTTGTATATACCTTTGCATGGAATACATTTGCCCTTTACTACCAAACACAAGAATGGTCTAAAATTATAACTGAAAAGTGGAAGCTTTGGATCTTGGTTTAAATGTGATCTATCCTGGAAAAAAAAGCTTTGTCCAGTGGACTTTGTTGGCATCTTATAAAGGTAATATTTTTTTCAGAACCCAGGAGCATTAAAAAAACAAATATGATATCTGTATCAAATAAGCAAGTCTGGCACACCAAAGAATTTAAAAGTTATCTGCTAGTCTTGGCTCCTGAACAACAAGAAGAATCATTTCTTTAGGATGTTTTGTTTGTCTTATGAGGACTTTTTTTCCCCCACTCAACTGTTCATCTAGCAGCTTTCAATTCTGAAATCCCAGAGGAAAGAGTGGCTTTGCACACATAGCAAGGAGATGGCAGGCTCTCAAACTATAAATGGCTCCAATTTTCATGTAAAGTCAGCTTAGTGAATCACAGGTGGATTTTTACCAAAAATGCATTGAAGGGCTTCTGCCACCAATAATACCTTATTTAAAAATAATCAGCTCATTTTTGGCTAGAAATATTATGCATACTATTGCCAAATATATTAAAATATCAGCAAAGACAGCTCTGGAGATAATGCATGAAAGCTCAGTATCCAGAAATGAATTGATTTTGGGAGAGATAATAAGAGTCCATCATGAGCGACAAGACTGCATGAAGGACTTATGTAATAGGACTGTTAAGAAGAAAAACTGGAATAGGTTAGTTAGAATAACTTTTTGGGAGAGCATATAAAAAGATTTTATTCATGACTTTAGAGTTGCTTTCAGAACTCAGTTTTAAATAAATGCAAAATATAAAGTTGAATTAAAAGCAAGGGGAAAACACCAGTACCTAAAGAAATTAAAAATCCCAGTACAGTAAACTGACTATGAATGAAATAATCTTAAATATAGAAAATATAATTCTGGCATATCATTTGAGACAGACCTGATCAGAGTCTATATACTTTATCTCCCCAAGTCTCAAATCATCCATATCATCACCGCTGTTAGAGCTGCAGCTACACTTTCCCACTATCTCTTATGGTTTAATGAATGATACATGGGAAATCTAAAGTTAGTCCAAACACATAAAGGAGTGTACCACCCCATTAAAAACCTTCCAGTTTCCTCTAGACTAGGTCTTTTACTTACCATATAAGGAACAGAAACAATTAGTCTATGAACTGGCTCCTTTAAATGGCATACTCTGAAATATTTTTGAGATTTTTCATCATTTGTGTTGGTAATAGAATTATTGAAAAACTGAAACTGACATGTGATAGATAATATCAGTCTCATACTTTATAATTAAGTATATAATCATTATCTTGGCTTTCAGAGTTTTTAAAAACTCTGTATAAATTTCTGCACATGATACAAGATTGAAATCAATCACTGATCATGTGTTGAACATTTACACAATTTATCTAGAATGCACTTGCCTTCAAACTTTCCTGAATTAGAAAAAAACCTTCTTATTTTTATTTTTAGTACTACTGAGACATGGCAGGCTATAGAGAAAATAAATGCTAAGCCTCTTGTTTTTTCCATTGTTAAGTGATTTAAGGCTTTGATTTTCTATAACCATTTTATATTCTAAGAAAACAAATTAGTCAGTTTATTAAGGCAGACATTTCTTTCCTGCAAAATCTCCAAATCTTATTTCTTAATCACATTTCAGAGCTCATGAGATCAACAATTTTTCCTTGTGAAAATGTAAAATATGCAATCCACGATTGTATAAATTTGTTCAATACCATTCTTTGTCTTTTGTTAATCACACATCTTTTATCAGAGATCAATCACTTATTACTTGCTATGTATTTTGATACACTATGAATATGTATATCCAGAGTAGAATACTTTATAATACAAGAAATTTGAATTTTAATAAGAATCATGGTGTTCTCATGCAATGGAATACTGAAGTGGCATAAAAGTCATGTCATAGAATTTTTATCAATGTAGGGAAAAGTTCATGATATCCATTGAGCAAAAATTGTGGTCACTGAACTTTATATATAGCTTATGCATTTTCCACTTACAACTAAGCATAGCAAAAAACCCCCCAAAACAGAAATATAAGCTTATGCGTATTTCTGGTGGCAGGAAGGGGGAGAAGGTGTGTGGAATTTTGATGACTTGTAATATTCTTTTAGTGTGTTTTTTTGAGATTCTCAAAATTTCCATATCAATCATGTTACCTCTAAAAGAAGAATACTTTTTTAAAAACCCAGTTGCATGAATTAAAATCAGCTTTTGTTTAATTTAATTATCCAAATCAACTAATATTTATTGAATATATCCTAGTGCAAGATCTTGTCGGAAGATATTTTTAAAAGATAATTTTCCTGTCGAACATCATATTACAACGATATGTGCATATCCATGTCAATTCAGAATAGCTAAAGCTTGGAAGCTGCCTATATGTTCTTCAACAGATGAATGGATAAAGAAAATATGGTTTTTACACACAATGAAGTTGTACTCTGTCATAAAGAAAAACTTGAGTCATTTGTAGGAAAATGGATACATCTTGAGACCATATTGTTAAATGAAATAAATCAGACATACAAGCTTAAAATATCATATCATTTCTCTTATGTGAGAAACCCAAAGTATAAATAAAGAGCAAAATAAAAGAAGATAAGAAGTAGGGAGGGGGATCATGCTAAAAGGGGAAAGGAATAAAGAGATGAATGGAGAAAAAAGGAAGGGAAGGGAAAGTGGATGAAAAAAGAATTAAGATGTGTTACATACATACGTACACCAACTCCACATAAGAAAAGTAAACAGTATATATTGCAAATATGTCTAAAAAATAAAAAACAAAAAAGGAATCTATCTTTGAACAATAAAAACTATTTTTCCTGTCATAAAAGAGCTTCCAAGTATATTTTGGAAGAATTGAAAGTAAAATATAAAATGCTAATGGATTAATAAGATTTAAGTAACAAGACAAGCAGGAATGAAAGGGTGTCAGCAACATGTGATTAAATGATGGACAGTTATTGCTAGGGGATCACTTTTAATTTGATACAATATGAACTTAACTGACCCATCCTGTTTTCTTTCCTATTTGTACTAAAATCTAGTTGTGCTTCACTGATGACCTCATCATTTGTGAATAATCCAATTCTTGAGTTTGATTTCTGTGGCATTTTAGTAAAACACCATTTTTGGAACCTCCTAACTCCTTGATTGCAAGCCACTTTAGTAGCATGTAAGCACTTTCCAGTTTATATTTATTTTAATCCCTTCCCTTTGCCTGAGATTTTAATTTAGATATAGAATGTAAAACTTCCTTCTTTCTTTAATTCCCGGTATGGGCTAGAAGATGGGGGAGGAAAATAAAGACATCTTTTTTGTTTGTTTGTTTGTTTGGTACCGGGGATTGAACTCAGGACCTTGCGCTTTCGAGGCAGGCGCTGGCACCACTGAGCTAAATTCCCAGCCCACAAAGACATCTTTTTACTCTGGACTATTGACATATTTCTTTCAGCTGTAGAAGAGAGAGTACAGTAAGGTACTCATTTAGTCAATGGATATTTCTTGAGAGTTATATATTTATGTTTATATATTTTCCTGAGAGTTATATATTCTTCATGCCAATCAGTGAAGTGGTGAAATAAAGAGTTGAACAGGGGTACCTAAATTTCAAATAAGGAACCTAAGTTTGGTTGTCTCCTCACCCCTTCTCAATATCTAACCATGTTTATAGATTCTTCCTATTTGAAAGACTAGGAATGAATTATTGTCATTCAATGAAGGTAACTACTGTAAAGCAATACCTTACTCAGCACCAATAAGAAAAATAGTATTTTTAAAAACTTATAATAACAGAAAGTGATGGCTTAGATTTCCCTGAAGTTATCCATGAAAAATTAACACAAATATGCAGAATCATATTCTTCTGTTACAGCCTATAGATTTTCACAGTTTTCCTTCCAAAGTAATTTGCTTTTCTTTTTCCTCCCAAAGTAATTTTCAAAATCCTATAGGAGAATATTTCCCCACAAAGGGGACTTAAGCACAGGATAAATTTAAATAGTGGTACAATAAAAGTGATAACAGGGTTTTAATGACATTTCTCCATGTTTGATAAGTGAGAATGATGTAGGAATAAATATTTCCCCATAGCACTTGTGAATGAGATAAATATAATTCACAAGTGCTCTGCAGAAATACTTTTAATGAAAATTTTAATTTTTCTTCCTTATTAATGACTCCTTCTCTCCTTCCTTTCTTGTTTCCTTCTCTCTTTCTTTTTTCTTTCTTCCAATTATAACATGTTTAGAATTAGATTTCTACAAAGACTGTTGAAGAGGAAGTTTATCTTTTCTCATTTATTTAAAAATAAAAACATTTATAAATCATGTTCTCTGGGGACAAAACAAATACAGTCACTCAAAGAAAAACAACAGTAGCTTCCTGAGACAGAACACTTCAATAGTTCTTTTAAAAATTAAAAATTATTTACTTGAGGCTGGACGTGGTGGCACATGCCTGTAATCCTAGCAGTCCCAAGGCTGAGACAGGAGGATCACTGTGAGTTTGAGGTCAGTCTGGGCTACACAGTGAGTTTAAGGCCAGCTTGAACTTCATAGTGAGACCTTTTCTCAAAAAAGAATTATTTATTTGAAATAGAAATAAGTATATCCTAACCAATGAATATTTTATTTAAATAATATATTTTGTGTAAAATATTTCAGATAAGTTTCCATAATATTGGAAAGCTATTTCTTTGAAATAAAAATCTTTACTAAAGGATGACTTTGTAGTATCACAATCTGTTAAAACACAAAAATCTGTTTAAATGTATATTGTCATTTACATAAAATAATATTTATATACATGAAGTAGAAGATCTGCTAGTCAATTTAATAATGCACTAAACATAAACACTGCTAAATAATTTAATTTCTCTTCTTCCCTCCCTAAGAGTTACTGGACAACATTACTCATGTTAAACCCACCAAATAGTGAAGTAAATTTAAGCTTTTTTCAATGAAATGTCAGCTGTGCTTCCTTGATATATTTTTTATCTGAAAAATTTAAAGTCTTGAATAACTTCAAGATAAGAAAGAAGAAACTCTAACATTTTCCATGGTTTTCGCTGGCTCTCGTCAGATGTGCCCCTCAAGTGCTTCCCGGCTCCTGCCTCTTCTCTCAACTCCTACTGTCTGGCCCCTTCCTTGTCCACTCAGCATCTCCAGTGCACATTATTGCCAGTGTCCTGATTGTTATCCTGGTTCAGTTCCCTTCTCCTCCCCGGCTCCCACTTCATTGCGTTTTCTGCTGCCAGAATCGTCTTTTACATCCAGACACATCACTCTCTTGTAACCCTTTATGAATTCCTGTTGCCCCCTGGCTACAGTTCAAATCATTTTACTTTTTCTTTCATTTTTAATATTTCAATTCCAACAAAGATGTGATTCAGCATACACAATAGGCAATACAAAAATATATAAACAATCTCTCTTCTCAAGGTTACAGCTTTATTAAGAAAATATGCATATATTTAAAAAGAAAAACAATCTTCATGGCATTTGAAGTGATTCTACATTTACCATCTCGTTTGAACTTTTGCATGCTTCTGTGTACCCAATATTTGGAAAAATTAAACCCAGCATCCAGGTGTGGGGGTGCATGCCTATAATTACAGCCCCCAAGGGAGACAAAGGCAGGAGGATTACAAGTTTGAGTCCCACCTGGTCAATTTAGTGAAACCCTGTCTCAAAAATTAAAAAAATAAAAAGGACTGAGGATGTAGCTCAGCGGTAGAGTACCTCCAGGTTTGATCTCTAGTACCAATAAATTTAAAAAGACTCAAAGATGCGATATTTTATACAAAATATGGATATATGCAATGTGTATATGTTATGTACATCACAGAAAATGAACCTTCGTGACAATCAGAGTAGCCTGTTTTCCTCATAGAGAGCCACTTATGTTAGGATTTTCCAAAGGTTTTCTCTCTCTCTTTCTCTCTCCTTCCCACACAAGGAGAGAGAGAGAGAGAGAGAGAAAGAGAGAAAGAGAGATTTGCTCATGAATTATGGAGGCTGAGAATCCTCCTGGGAACTATGAAACCTGGTGAAATAATTTAGCCCAAGTTTAAAGACCCGAGAATCAGAGGAGCTGGTGATAGAAATCCCAGTCTGAAGGTTAGAGGAAATGAGATAAAATATTGCAGTTCAAGGTGGTAGGCAAGAAGGGATGAATCCTTCTTTCTCTACCTTTGCTCTCTATTCAGGCTCTCAGGGATTGGGTGATGACCATACACATTGGGAAGGGAAATTTATTTTGTTGAATTCACCAACTGAAGTGCTATATCACTCAGAAACACCCTCATAGACACACCCAAGAAGAATGTTCAATCTGGGGACCCTGTGACCAGTCAAGTGGACATACAAAGGTAAGCATCAGAGTAGTCAAGTTAAGTGCTTGATGTTCCAACACCACTGAAGGCATATAAGGTGCTCCTCTTCACCTCAACTCGAAGTTTTTTCCTCCCACTCCAAGGTAATCCCTGTTCATTTGTCATTTCCTTGATGTTTGAAGATTTAACAGCATATGTGTTAAGGCCTGTATCTAGCTATCCCCTGAAAGGCTTATGTGGCCATAGGTGGGAAGTTTCAAAGGTGGCCGGTTTGGGGTGTGGAAATGTGGAATAAGGGTGTGCCACTGGGATTAAGGGGGTGGATGATGGAAGCCCTGCCCAGAGTATGATTGGCACCAATCAATAGGCTTACAGCCTGTATGGAATATAAAGGGAAAGAGGGAAGGTAGGCTTCCCACTTCTACTTTGCTGCTGCTGCCTCCTGCCTACTCTGCTATGTCTCTCTGCCATGCCACCTTGCCTTGGAGCCAGCTGACTATGGACTGAAACCTCCACAAACAGAGCTAAATAAACCTTTCCTCCTTTAACATTGAGTGGTGGGTATTTTGTCTCAACAATGAGAAAAGTAACTAAGAATCTGTATATTTCCTTAAATTCCATATTTAATTTTACCCATTCTTAAGCTATATAAAAATGCTATCATATTCTGCAACTTGCTTTTTAAAAATTCACTATTATCCTTCTAAAATTCATCCATATGTTTATATACAGCAGTAGGACATTTATCTTCATTGCTGTATAATATTTAGTTCTGTGAATATACTACTTTTATTTTATATATTCTTACTTATAGAATCTGACTTGAAAAGTCTATAGGTCCCTAATTACTATTACAATAATATTTAGTTTATATTTATAACATTTAAAGAAATCTCAGAAAGGCTATCGTCCTTTTATTTATAAAGATAATAAAAGCGAAACATAACATGATCACGAATTTGTAAATGAAGTGTGGTAAAAACATATTTTTCATCCTTCTGGGTGAAGGATTTGCATCCTAATTATAGCATAGAATCTTGGAAGGAACTAGAAAGGACCTTGGAAGCAACCAGGGCAAACCCTTCACTTGATAGGCGAGGGAAACCAGGCCCCAGAGAGACGGGATTTTTGGTCTTCCATGTTGTACTGCAAGAAGAGTCTGCACCACGGCCCAGCAGTCCTGGATTTGAATGTCAGCTCTGCCATTCTTGGTTCTTTTTTTAACGTGGGATAAAAAAAGGTATGCCAGGCCGGGGCTTTAGCTCAGTGGTTCAGGCACCTGTCTTGCAAGTGCAAGGTCCTGAGTTCGATCCCTGGTACCAAAAAAAAAAAAAAAAAGAAAAGTATGCCATGGGCCTGTATTCAGTGAGATTATTAAAGGACATAAAGTAGATGTGTCTGCCCTTCCTTGATGCCTAACTACAAGAAAGAACCAATAAGTGTTTTTTTCTCTTCTCATTCCACCTTGTCATATAGATCAGGGCACAAAAAAAAGAGGGTAAGAATCCAGAGCATTCACCTTGCAGGCCTGTTAGATTCTCATGAATTCCTTTCTGCCAAGCCCTGATGCCTGTCACTCTCTTCATGGATGCTGTTTCCAGAGTCTGACACACAGATGTCCCTTTGCTATGTGTGCCTATGGTGTTCTGGCTGATGATGGGTCATGGTAGTCTCCTTCCATGACTTTCCTTGACTCTCAGTATGAAGTCCACCTCCTTACACAACCTCACATGTCGCTGTTGAGCTCTCTACCCTCCCATCGCTCCTCTCCTTCCATGCTCAGGTCCAATCATACTATTTCCTGTCAGGTGCCCTGTTACTCTGTGTACTGTGCAGCCCTCACAAAGCAACTCACACCCATACCTTCAGCTCGCTCCAACTCACATGTCATCCTTTCTGGGTAGCCTTTCTCCACCTCGGATGGGATGCTCCTTATCAGAATTCATCCTAACTGTATAGTCAATGGTTGTGGACTTGGGTGACTCTGCTCAGCTATAAAGTCCTTGACTCTTGAAGAGACTGCAGGTATTTATCTTGGTGTTCACAGCAGCTGACATAATACCTCACACTATAATTACAGTTTTTTAAAAAGTTAAATTATTAAGTGAAATATGACATACATTCCAAAAAATCTATAAATCACGTACATACAACTCAATGAAGTTTCACAAATGAAGCTTGTGCTGTAAATAGCATCTCTCAAGGAACAGAACATTACCTCAGAATCTCTTTTCATGTCTCTTCCCAGTCATTATCCCTCTTATTTCTAATACAATAGAGTGTTTTTGAATTTTATATAAATGGAATCACACAATGCACGTCCTCTTTTGTGTCTGTCTTCTTTTCCTCAATATTGTTCGTAAGATTCGAAAGCTTTTTTCAAAATAATGAGTAATATTGCAGTATCTAAGATTTTAATCAATGTATATGAGATGTTTTCCATATTACCAGTTTCAGAAAGAAGGCAGCTATTATAATGCATGAGTTAAATTCCTCTCTAGTTGATAAGGTGACTGCCTGCTTAGCATGCTTTACTGTCACTGCTACTAAGGCAGTTTTGCCCAGGTGGGCACCCCTGCCCCACACAGTCCATGTGACTCAGGATGGCACAATTACCTGGACAGAGGATGATGTGAAGCTTTGGTCTTGGGAAGGGGATGCAAACTGGGCATCAAAGAACAGATATCATGGGATGGAGGGTTCCATCTGCAACATGGGGGAAGAGAAGGAAATCCCTCCTGAGCAAGCCATTCTGGCATCACCTACAGTACCGTAGGTTGTACAGACTTTGCTGGTGCATTACTGTAGACAGAGGAACCAAGTAACATGATCAGGAGAGGTACAGGATGAAGGCAGATGCAAATGCCAGGAAACACAGAAGCTGTCCTCAGAGGACAGGGACTGAGGTGCTGGCTGCAGGTTGCCAGATTCTGGCAACCTGCCAAGATGGCAAAGGTGCTCAAGTATTGGATGTGAAGTGTTGCCTGGGGTGTGGAGAGCGAAAGGTTGAAATAACCTTCAGAGACCTCTGAGTCTCTTGAGAACATAATGAATCCTGGATATGCAGCTGGCACAAAAACAAGGATGGTTACTTGTAACGAGAGTGGTTAAATAGAAAGAGTTCGAATGTCTGTAATGCAAGGGAACGTTATTCCCGGAGTTGTAAGGATACATTTGACCTTTTCCCTGGAAGATAATTAGTCGCCCCAATTATGTGCTGAGGAGGGGTTGTGGGTTGTGGAAAAGGTATATAAAGGGCAATAAAGTGGGAAGAGGAGTCTCTCCTCCGCCTCTCTCTCCTTTTTCTTTTCCTCAGAGGTTTTGTTTTTCTTTCATCCTCTCCCCTCCTCTCAGGTACTGTTCGACTAGTGACGGCTGGCACCGTCACTGGGGATAACTAGATTTGTGGTATTTCCCAAAAACTATAGTGTGGTAATGAGAGTGATTGGAGTAACAGAAAGGACCCCTGGAGCAGGTTTCCCTCCCTCCCACCATTCCTCTTTCTCTTTCCTTCTTTCCTCTCCTCTCTTTTTTTTCTTTCTTTCTTTCTTTTTCTTTCTCTTCCTTCCTTTCCTTTCTTTCTTTTCTTTCTTCTTTCTTTCTCTCATTCCCTTCTTAATGAGAAGAGTAATTACACTGTCTATTAGGACCGAGAGAGCATACCAAGGCTCCTGGAGCTGCAGGGAGGAAGGGCTCTCCAGTGCCAAGGATATGCTTCATTTATGTGAGGTAAAGCTAAGAGTTATTTAAGTTGAATTTACAGGGAAAACATTTCCTTCTGCCACCCACACTTGGGAAGTGACATAGGTCAGTTACACTTACACAGAGATGTCAGGGAGACTTTGTGAATAAGACAGCTTCTGATTGGATCTGAAAGGAAAAGATAGAATTTACACCTGATGATGGCAGTTGCGGGGGGGGGGGATGTTTCCATGCAAAGGAACACAAAGTACAGGGGCAGAAGGGACAGGAAGAGCAGAGTGGGTCTAAAAAGCATGGGTAAGTATATCAGTTTGAAGTCAGAGACAAAGGCTATGTCTAGCCCAAGGAGTACTGCAAAAGCCCCAGAAGACTCTTATCTTGTACAAGTCAGAGGACAATTAAAGAATTTGAAACATTTCAGTAATAAGGTTGAAGTTGGCCTCAAGATGATTAAAATTAGGATGGACTAGAATAGGGAAAAACAGGAGGTGGGGAGACCAAGTTAAAGCCAAAAGCAATAGAACTGAGGAAAGGAAGCAAGGGCCTCAATCAAGGTCATGGTGACAGACTAACGAGGAAGTAGAGATTTTCTGGAATTGAGCTTGTGGGGAGTTGGCACCAAGGGGGTGTGAATACAGGATAATTAAGAGGAACTGTAGCACTGTTACAAAATCTGCTCCCAGAGGTTGATAATTTTTTCAAGTTACATTTTCCATATAACCATCTTGATAGTGAAATGATTCCCAATTTGCAGGCTATTTTGGGAATATATGTGCAGCAAATAAAGCAAACAAAACCTGAAGCGTTCCATGTAAGAAGGATTTGCCTGAACAGACTCTTTTCTCTCTGGGGGTTAATGGTAGTGCTGCTTTTGGCTGAAGAAAATGGTGCAACCAGGCGATGGTGACAGGAAGAGGTGTGTGTAGAGCTCTATCACCTTCACTGTCTCCCATGTGCTATCAGAACCTGCCAGTTCTGAGTCAGAGCCAAGCAACTGAGGAACTGGTTTTTACAGTTTTTCAGAATTCAGTTGATTGACTAGAGTGCATTCATTTCCTAAGAAAGAAAACTGAGCATAAAACATGACTCCAAAATTTAATTTTCTTTATTATTCAGGGAAGAGATTTTGAATGGTCCATAAGCAATGCATGCCAAAAAAGCTTTGTTGAAAACCTTTTTACCTTTTACCTTTTAAAGTAGTGTTTTTAAAGGAATAACTTCAGTATCTTCTTTTCCTGAGGGAAGATAATAGACTCTTTACCACAGGGTCTAGAGTCATGCCTATATTAGTTGCTCCCTAAATAACTGTAAGAAAATTATCAGGAAAAGCCTCTAACAGAAAGAAAAGGGCTAGAATGGGAGAAATTTTAGGCAGCAATATAATTCTAAAGCTACTGTGCTGGGAGAGCCCAGCTTATTCTCTGTTAATTGAAAAATAAATAGATCTTCAGAGTAAGAAATACAGAGAAAAGATGATCTACTCCTGACAGTTGTTTGGTTCACAATTTTATGATCCGACTAGAGGTTAGAAGTTTTGATTCGAAACAGATTTTAAATCCTTCATCTATTTCAGTAATGTTAGGTTCAAAGACATCACTGGAGATTTATGAAGGCATCCTAAGGTACATAAATTCTCCCTCAAGAAGAATCTAGGGCTCACAATGATTTCTTAATTGTGACTTTGGCTATTTAGCAGTCTGTTTATTTTCCCACCTTTACATTGCTTTGTAAACTAGAGGTCTGGTTTTCATGGTAGGTAGCAATTAGAATAATTTGTTAATCCTCAAAGGATAATCAGAGATATCTGAGTTGTATTTTACTTCATAATAAGTCTTGCATAGCACCAGAAAAAGAAAAGGAACACTTAATGCAGAGCAACTAGTAATATGACTAAAATAAACATTAAGTAGTAAATAAGATAGTGTGCTCCTTCCAGTACCTTCATTTGTTTGTATGGGAATACTGGAAATTTTCCTGAAGGAAATAGAAATAGAAGAATTCTATCTTTATTGCATAACAAAGGAGAAAAATGATCTACTGCTATAAGAAGATGTTGGAAGTGGATGGATTTTGAAGCAAAAAGTGAAGGTAAGATTATGCCTCTAGGGCCAGGGATTTAGCTCAGTGGGTCCGGCGCCTGCCTCAAAAGCACAAGGTTCTGAGTTCGATCCCCAGTACCAAAAAAAAAAAAAAAAGAAAAGATTATGGCTCTAGAAATGTCTTCACTGTGACTTGAAGTGCCATAGCCTATAGCAAGTATGCTGGCAAAAGCAAAAGAAGAAGAAGAAGAACAACAATAATAATAATAGTAACAATAACAATAATAAGCCTAAGTAGTTATCATGAATTTATATTTCAGGATGCAAATAAGGAAAAAAAAGACATAAATTAGTTACAATTTTCATTCACAATTATTGTACTCATTTTTTGAGACAGGATCTCTTTATATTGCCCAAGATGGCCTTGAACTCCTGGGCTTAAAGAGTCTTTTCACCTCAGCCTCCAGAGTACTGGGATTATAGGCATATTCACCACACCCAGCTGACAATCATCTTTTTTTTTTTTTTTTTTTTGGTACTGGGGATCCAACTTAGGACCTTGAGCCTGCAAAGCAGGTTCAGTGCTACTGACCTAAATCCCCGGCCCGACAATCATTTTTTAAACTGCATCAAAATAGTAGAAAGATCTTCATCATGAAAATAGCAATGTCACTGTATCTTCAACCTGATCTTAAAATCAAAAACAAAAGCACTTATCTATAGAAAATAATCATTTTCATTTTGTCCCTTTTTACCATTCAGAAATTTAATAGTGAATTAGCAGTAACCTGAACCAGAAGTTATTGTTTCTAAAACCAACTGAGAAGGCTCATGGACTCCATGGCTGCATCACTTTGCTATCATTGCATAACGAACCATTGTAAAATTTAATGGTTTGTAGCAACCACTCACTTAGCTCATGATACAGCAACTCAACTTGGCAGTCAAGGCTGATCTGACCTGGGTGCATGTGTCTGCCTGTAGCCACTTGACGTCTAGGTAGCTGTTTCCAAGGCCTGGCTGGCTGTCAGTGGGGACCTCTTGGCTCTCCTCCATATGATTTCTCATCCATCAGCAGGCTTGCCAGAGCAGTGCTTATGCTGGAGGCAGGGATCCAAGAGAGAAAGTGGAAGCACACAAGGGTTCCTGAGTCCAGGCTTAAAACTGGCACATGTTCATATGTGCTGCTTTCTGTTAGCCAAACCAAGCAATAAAGCCATCCCAGGCTCAAGACATGGGTTGTGGGCTTTACCCCTTGAGTGACTGGAAGAGGTGCAAAATCATGTTAAAAAGGCATGGATACAGGGAGGCTGTTAACTGTACCTGTCATGTACTCAATTAAAAACTCGTCTAACACTAAAATGTTTATAAGTATTTATGTTTTTAAGTATTTTTTAAAATTTAATTTTATTGGTACATTTTAAGTATACGATATAATGACATTCATCATTGGAAATTTGCACCTTTACATAATCTATCTTGGTTCTTATTTTTTCCCATTCCCTTGCCCTCCCTTCAACCCCTCCATCCCTCCATATTTACATAGACTTTGCTTCTGTTTTTTCATTTTCTCATATTAATTCCATTCTCTTCTTTTCTTTCCCTACCCCTCCCACTTCCCCTTCCCCTTTGCCCCTTTTCTTCCTATTTCACATTATCTATTATACCTTTCAGTCCTTATTTACACTTTCAGTTTCTCACACTAGAGAAACTATTTGGTATTTACATGTGTGTCCTATTTATTTCACTTGAGTATTGCCTCAATGTGCGTCCATTTAGTTATAAATATCTCTAATTTATTTTTTTCTATTTTGTTGAGATATTTTATTCAGGAACAAATATTGTGATATTGTGTGTGTGTGTGTGTGGCATGTATTGACATGATTATGGGTTGGGGTTTTTCTTCTGAGCCATGTGGTAGATTACCTTTATATATTTTCTAATATTGATCCTTTATTATGTTCCTAGAAAGAATCTCATCTGATTGTGATTGTTATTCTTCTTACACATTGACTAATCTCTTTGCCAGTGTTAAAATTTTATCTCTTTATGAATGGTTAGTAATTTACTATTTTGTGCTACATTTGTTAGATTTTGGTATTTGAGCTATAATTTTCCATCAGAGTAAAATTTCCAGCATAATAGATTTTGTCCCTAAGAATATTATGTTGCAGATGATCAAAATCTGGCTGGGATTTTAAATTCTGTGCCACAATCTCTTTATTATTTACTAGATGACCCACTCTGGGTCCCCTGATTTTTTAACCTCTTCGAGATTCCAAACACATCTTTTTTTTTTTTAATTCTTTTATTGGTACATTTTAGGTATGCAATACATTTACACTTATCATTGGGTGCTTGTACCTGTACATGATGTATCTTGGTTCTTGTTTATTTTTCTGTACAATGGGGATAATAACAGTACCTACAGATTATGTGTAAAGAATAGTGCTGGCCTGCAGTAAGTATACAATAAATGTCAACTATTAGTAATGTCATATCACCTTAATTATTTCCTTTAGGCCACTTACCATCTTCAAAAATTGTCTTGTTTATTTTTATTATCATTTTCTTTTCTAGTAGAACATAAGCTCCATATTTTCTTATTTCTCACTATAAACATCATTTTAATTGAATTAATGAACATATTCAAGTTTTTCACTATAAATATATCAGCTTTGATTCAATTTTAATAACTCATAAATTGAATATAGGCCAGTTTATGTGAAAAAAAAGCAACCCAGTCACTCAAAGCATATTCTTTTTAAAAGAGTAAATTAAAAAGTCATCTTAGGAGGCCAGGGATTTAGCTCAGTGGTGCTGCTGCCTGCCTTGCAAACACAAGGTCCTGAGTTTGAGCCCTGGTACCAAAAAAAATATCATCTTAGGGCTGAGGAGTTAGCTCAGTGGTGCTGCACCTGCCTGGCAAGCACAAGGTCCTGAGTTTGATTCCTAACACTGAAAAAAAAAAAGTCATCTTAATACAAGAAAGGTGAGGGAATATTAGATCAGACTTTATAATTTAATTGCCAAAATTAACTGCATATAAGGTATATTATTTCTATGTTTTAACAGGTTCCCTTCAAATTTTCAAACAAGATAACTTAGCTTGAATATCTTTTAAAATTTACATATGTACTCATTTGCCAAATACCTCAATCTTTCATCATTTATTGTAATTCTAGAGGCTTTTTTCCCTCTATGGAGCTGTTACTCCATTTACCAGGGTTCAGGGTTTTTCAGCGTGTAATTTCTTCCAATACAATCTCTTGATGAAACTGCTGCATTATGCATTCTATTCAGTGTCAATGAAAGGATTGAGCTGTAAACATGTCTAATTGTGAGCGGCTCATTATAGACGGAGATACCTTTTGGTTTACCATTTGGTAGCTGAAAATTTCTATATCACCTGTCTTCTTGCAATTCAGAATCTCAGAAGAGTATGGGTCATATTAGACATGATAGTGGCTTTGTCTTAAGAACTGCTTCTCACTGAATCAGACATGACAGACACCTCTGGGGGAGATCAGACAATGATTTCCTCTTCAAAGAGAGTCCAGGAAGCTCCTTCCTCCAGGAAGATCACCTCAAGCTCTCTTTAGTTGCTTTCCAATAGACAAATACTTTATTATCTTTAAATAAGTTTTAGTGACTTTAGCAAATTAATTGTAAATAAATCTTTTACAGTCACAGAACATATAGGCATTTGCAAAGAGGAATTTAAATGTTAATACATATTTGTATAGTATATCCAGCTTTCTGTAATATATTCCTCCCCCAAATTTTATGCATATTCAATTTTTATAAATTAACTCATAGTTAGTTCACTAAGGGGACTTTGTATTTTTTTAAAAACCCTGAAGAGAATTATTTTGAAAAGTATAGAGTGAAGAGGGAGAGTGAGAGATGAAGTTTTTTAGGTACAAAAGTCTAAATTGTGGAGAAAATTATATGAAATAACAAGTTACTAATCTGACCAACATTCTTATAATTCAGGATCCCCCTGGGGATATTCTGTGAGTTTTCCTTCATGCCATCAATATATGGCAATGTATGTATTAGTTTATAAAAAAATCAATGGAATTGCATGATTGCTAAACACAAATCTCAATTTTTATGGCAATGTAGTTTTAATGTCTTGATTTAGAAAATAGAACTAGAAAAAATAAGACTAGTGAGACTAATCATATCAAAGTGAAAAGGTTTTCAAGAAGATATGGGAAAAGGAAACAAAGATGGTGCTGGGGCTGGGGATGTAGCTCAGTGGTAGAATGCTTGCTTGGCTTGCCTGCATTTGATCCCAGCTCCACATACACAAAAAGATGATGCTGGACTTTACTGGTTTGGTTTTTTTTTTCTCATTGATGGGAATGCCATCAACTGGTTTGTAGCAAGGGAGTGATTTGATAAGATTTTATTTCATTAAGAACTCTGAGAGCCATCTGGGTAATGAGTTGGAAGGAAATTTGATTAGAGACACAGAATCCCACTATAGAGTTATTGTAGTAGTAAAGGCAAGAAAGACGTAAGAATCTAATTTTGGGGAAGAGATGAGGAATTATTTGGGAAGTTGTTGATATGACATGGATTTTTGTGAGACTTACAGGTTTCTGAATTGCACTCATGGTAAATTTTGGTGTCACTTATTAATATAGGGAATGCAAGATGAAAGGTAGCTTGCTGGCAAAGGAAATGCTGGCAAAGGAAATGCAAAGGAAGTATAGAGGTTGAGTTTCAACTAAGACATGTAGAAGGAAAACCTATGAATATCCAGGTGCAGTTGCTCCACATAGGTACTGGATACATAGGCCTGGAACTCAGGAGAAAGAACAGAGCAGGAACAAGTTTGAACATCTTTGGGGCAATGTGGATATGGGTCACAGCCTTGGGAATGGTTGAGATCACTAGGAAGATCAGTGAAGTGGAAAGAAAAGAGGAGTGAAAGCAGAACCATGGGAGAGTGGGAAGGAAAGAATGACTGTAGGGAAAGAAAGATATGAAGGAGAAAGTATGTTTTAAAAGGTCTAGGAGGGAAATGTGCCAAAAAAGAATGTTTTGGGAAAAAGAAATCATCAACAAGAGCTGAAGATATAGGGAAGTCCAGTGTAATTAAGTTCTGAAAGGTTTTCACTGAATTTGACAAATACAAGGCTACAGTTGTTTTTGGCAGGGTGTTGGAGGAATGAATTAGAAGTGAGATTCAAATTCCCTTTTCTATTACCTCCTCCCACCCTCACCCCCTGCCAGGACTCCAGACATTCCCTGACTCACTTCATCTAGCTTTTGTGTTTTCTAGAAGGTTCCTTAGCACTAAAGTTCAGGGAAGAATTTTCTTCTAAAAGCATAAACAGAGCCAGGCATGTAGAGAAGGTGAAAGGGGGAAGGCATTGGAATAGTCATTTAAGTAAAGTCAAATTTCAATCTCTGGAGAAGCCAAGCTCCAAGAGTCCAAGCTGGGGCTGCAGACCAAGGATGTCAGGTTGGGATGAGAAAGTAAGAGAGGCAGATTCCAACAGGGGGTGGGGTTGGGGATTTCTTAGAGATGTGGTAGGGTCTCCCAGTTCTCCTTTATAGTCTGATGGGTGGAGCAGTAAAGTGAAGAAATGGTGATGGACAATGTAGTGTGTATTTGGGGAGGGGGAGGCAAGTAGTACTGGTAATTGAATCCAGGGCCTTCATACTGAGCTACATTCCAAGCTCTTTTTAAGATTTTTTAAATGTTGAGACATGGTCTCACTAACTCACTAAGTTGTCCAATCTGGGCTTGAATTCGTGATCCTTTTGCCTCAGACTCCCAAAGTGCTGGGATTACAGACCTGGCAATAAACTTTTGAGAAAATTGCCTATGAAAAAAATTATTTTAGCCTAAGTGATTGTCTTAGTTACCTTTCTTGTTGCTGGGTCAAAATACCCAATACCCAAAATTGGAGGAGTAAAGGTATATTTTGGCTCACAGTTCTTAGAGGTTTCAGTCCGTAATCAGCTGGCTTCAAGCAGAGGAGAAACAGTTCATGGCAGGCAGAAGGCACCAAGGCAGTAAGCAGCAAGATACAAGCAACAAGCAGTTGCCCTTTTTTTGTTTCTTACCTTGCATCCACCCTTAGAGCAGTTAACACTCACACCCAGGATTGGGCAGCCTTAATCATAGCATTGCACTGTGAGTCAGTCCCAGCATCTCCACAGAATGCACCCTAGATCCATCTACCTCTGAAAAGCCCCACCTGTGACTGCATGAGGCTTTGGGGGGATATCAAGATACAAACCATAACAGTGATAATTAATGACAACCTTTTATGTATGTCTTACTTTTATTTATATTTCTATGGGAAGAGGCTAATGGTCCTCAAAGGCAAGGGAAATGGAGGGCTATATGCATTCTATGGGAGAAAGTTTAAGTTTTCTGAAATTGCTTCTTCATCTAAATACTTTTTCATAATCTGATTAAAAATCTCTACCCTTTCCATCTTCTCCACTGCTTGAAGTCATTTGTTATGTATATAAGCTAACAATTTGAGTTATAGTCATTTTTCAATTGATCTGTGTTTATATTTATACTTAAGTACATTTGTAAATTATAGCCATTATGCAAATATCACAAAATCCCAGATCTCAACATTTCAAGTGTTTGAGTCCTAAACTCAAGGAACAAACCATCTTTATGCATGCCTTATTTTACAAAAATTGATTGCCATATTGATTTCAACTGCCCTGTCTTCCTGAGTTCAGCTATCTTGGGAAGACAAACACTCCTCTCTTCCCAGGAGCTGATAACTAGAACTTGTTTGATTCTGACTGGTTGAATCCACTGGGTCTGATTAATTCTGAGCGCACATACCCAAGGGTAGGTAATGTTTATTGTTCTTTATTTTGCTAAATATTAAACAGTTGACCAGCTGACAAATTTCCTTGAAAACCTGTCTTTTCCTAAAAACAGACTAACAATTTTTATTTTCTAGTAGTAGCAGTGGTATATATCTGTCAGATCTCTTTAAATTAAACATGATGATTCAAAGAAGCAGGAAATTTCTTGGTCCTCATAACCACAAGTCTGGGTGAGAGTTCAGGTTCACCTGGCCTGGAATGTCCAAACACTGTCATTAGGAAACTGTCTCTGTCCACATCTCAGCTCTGCTTTCTGTGCACCTTATTCCTTAGGCTCGGCCCAAGGGATGAGAAAATGTCATCCAGCAGCTCTGAACTTATAGCCTATCCATTTTTGAACTCCAGAAAATAGTGAATACCTCTTTCCAATTGTTAGGGGAAATATCTTGGAATTAAATATTATTTAAGAGATGGATGAGAAGACTCAACAAAATATAACCACAGAGCCTAAGGGACTGGGCCATCATAGACCTGGGTTACTATGTATGCCTGCTTCTGAAAGTGGGGTGATTGTGGGGTCACCCACATGAGCAGGACCACTTACAAGTGTGCTGCCTTCTGGTATTATGCTTTGTTATGATTTGACTCAAGGTCTTTGATAGATACCTTTGATAAATGGGGAAAAATAGCATGAAAGAGGGAGGAGAGAGAAGAAGAAGAAGGAGAAGGAGAAGAAGGAGAAGAAGAAAGGAGATTAAAAATGAAACCAAGAAAATTGTAAGTAAACAAAGGATCATTATACTGCTGTAAGGTAAATCACATTTCACTGTACAACTGTGTCCTTTGGTGATAAACTCCCTGAAAATGAGCTGTTGACTTGCTTTGGCTCATCCTATTTCTTTCTTGTCCTTTTCTGCTTCCCACATTCTGTCTTCCATCCCTCTGCCCTCTGTTTGACTGCTCACATCTATAATGGCAGCTTCCTCTTTATACTGGTAGCTACTATCTTCCACCTTCTCTTGGCTTCTTTTGCTTCACCCCTACACTGCAAAATTTTATTTCACATTCCTCCAAGAGTGAAGGAGACACTTCATTAAGGCCCTGGCATACTTATTTCACATGCAGGAATTCAGACAATTTACATAATTTCCAGGGGCCCTTGCTCAAAATTTATTAAAAATTTCATGACAGCAGAGCATGAAAGTAAGAAAGAGGCCCTTCCAAGGCTGCCCTAGACCAACACCTATGAACCTGACTCTGGGCAAAGCCCTTGGTCACCTCAGATATTCTTTCTGTCTTGTTGGAGGATGCTGGTCCTGTCCTAATTCCAGTAGGTGGCTGAAGCCAATAGTGCATCCTCACTCCCTCTGGCAGTACCTGGCTTAGAACATATGCTACATTCTGCTCAATGGGCCCAATTTTATCTTTAATGAAAAGGGACACATAAGAAGAAATAGCTTTTTTCCCCCTAGACATTATCATCTATGCCTTGGTGCCTGGCCTTGCTGCAGTCATCTTGTCAAATATAAGGACACTTGGCTGAAAACTTTAAAGTATAAAAAGAGAAGGAATCCATCAGTAAGTTATTTAATTAACTAGCCATGAAACCCCTATTACTTAGGCTTCTTGTATGTAAAATGACACATTTTTCTTATTGTTTAAATAAATTGAATTCCATTTTCTTACTTATAGCCAACAGCAGATCAAATAATATGTCTTAGCAAGCAAAATGACTTACATAAAAATAAATTCCTACATAAAATTAAGAAGAGGAAGAAGGGAGTCAGTAAAGTGTGTAGCAGCCCAGGTGGACCAGGGTACTTTCCCCACCCAGGAGGCCCATCTCAGACTGTTATCTTTCCTTCTCCTTCTTTTTTTTTTTTTTTTTTTTGGTACTGGGGATCTAACTCAGGTCCTTGTGCTTGCAAGACAGGCGGCGGAACCACTGAGCTACATCCCTGGCCCTCCTTCTCCCTCTTTTGAAATGTTAGTGCAGACCCATGAAAATTTTAGCAAAGTAACAAACACGTTAAATTAATGCACACCCCGATTACAGAAACAGTTCTGATAACAGAGACTTTGGCTTACAAGTAGGGTTCCTGACGGTAATGTGTGAGTAAGAGGTACCAACCCAGAACTGGAAACAATGAGCCCTCAAATGTGCTTTTTTGGGGTTACCTTTGAAATGACCACTGTAAGTGACTTATATCCAGCTTCAAGAACTTAGCAGCAAAGTAGAAATAAACTAAAGGGAAATCTTTCTTGAGATACTGCCAAATAAATATATTCTGAAGCCATTTGTTACAGTCAGGACTCTGTCTATTGTAAGTAATAGGAAAACTAACTCAAGCTGACTTAGACTTACATTATTAGGGACTCCAAGGTAGACTGGATTCTGGACCAGGGGGATCCAGGCTCAAAGTAATTTAGGCTATTTTCTTCTCCATCACTTGGCTGTCCCCATCACTGAGAGAGACACAGTAGTCTGACTGGGCCAGTCCCATCACACACCGAGTGCTGGCACTAGGAGGCACGCACCTACCCCCCAGCCACCTGGGCTGAGAGGGAAGCAGGGACAGTTTCTCAAGGAGAATGCAAGTTTGTCTGGGAAACAGAGTAGGATTCTGGGAAGACAAAAATAATAATGACTACTACATTACAATTATTGTGCAATGAATTAGAGTTGAAATGTTAGCTTATTAATAGCAAATGCTTCATAAAAAGGCAAATGTTATTCAGAAGTCAAAGAATTTCAATGCTAATTTATTTTAGAGTTAAGATTATCTCTTAATATAGTAGCTAAAGTTTGAAAATTGGGTTAAGGTTTTAGTCTTTTGTCTCACCATTCAAAAACTTATTCTATTTCTAAATTGAAGCAGATTTATGAATTCACATGTCTAAGCCTCACATGTAAATTGAAAAAGGAATAAAATTGAAGCTAGAGATATTATGTATTTAACTCAGTCTAAAGAATGACAGATTAGAGATAACAAAGCAAGATTCCAGAGTGAAACCATCTATTATTCTCCATCAAAGTGGCAATTAAAAAGCCCAATGTAAAGTCACATCACTTTGACTGGGTTCATGCCAACATTTCTGACTACTTGTCAAAAAGGACAATTTAATTAGGAAGTTGACATCATATATTAGAAGGCAAGAGTGGGCTTCATTCTTTTTCTTAAACAGCTTATATTAAAAGCTTCTAGTGGAAAGATCCCAAGCATGCTGAGTTACAGGCAAAATTGCAAAGAAGTGTCCATGTAAAGCAGAAGGCCTACTCCAGATTCCTAACATTTTACTTAATGCAAGCTCAGGGATTCACCTTTATAGAAACCAGCTCTTCTGATCTGCATGAACTCAAGATTGCCTCATTTTTAGTGGCACAGAGACAAAGACATTAATTTCTTATCCCAAAATAACAACACATTTTTTATTTCAACTAGAAGTAACTTAAAAACACTGGGATAATTTATGAATACTATGTAATTGTAAGACACTGTGTTATTCCAAAGGTGGAAGAAAAATTAGCTCTTTAAGAGGTGGTTTATCTGAGTCAAAATTATGGCATGGCTTTGCAAGAAGTTTTCTTGTATCTCATGCAAATCCAGGTCCTTTTTAAGTTATTGCTCATGAGCTATGCAGTGTGACAGTCAGTGCAGACAGCAAGGCCGAGGGTGGTAGTGGAGGTCTTGACCAAATGAAGACATCTCTAAATAGCATCTTTGTACATTTTATTAAGCATAAAGCATCTATCATAACAATGTTCACTAATAACGTTATTAAAAGAAAAAATGTATCTGAAGCTAAAATTGACAGAAGATGGTCTTCCCTTATAAGGAAGAAGTGGAGAAATACATATCTCAACACTGCTCCTTTCCCCTCACAGGAATACTGACTTGAGTGGTAGTGGTTAGAGAGAGAGGCAGTGTTTTCTCCGGCTTCCTCAGCAGTAGGAGGAGCGGTTGCCATTGTTTTGGTTATTGTGACAGCAAATGAAGGAGGCAGAGCAAGAGCTGGGAGGGTAGAGTCAATGAAATAGCTAAGTTCTTCAGAAGGAAGTGTTACATTATACAGTATTCTCCCCCTGCCTGAAAGGGAAATGTCCCAAGACATATCCTTGCCCTCGCACGGCTGAAAGTGTGGATAGTAGCACATCTTACAAACAAGCACTGCGGTTCCCTGGTGGATAGTACCTTATTCTGGACACAAGCACTGTGATACCACCACATTTGATCTGATAAGCTAGATGGCCACTAAGAGACTAATGGGCAAGTGAGGTATTCAGCTTGGATACACAGGACAAAGGGCTGATTCAGGCCTCAGATGGAGCAGTGTAAGATTTCATCACACTATTCAGAATGACCAGCAATTTAAAATTTATAGATTTTTTTTCATATGGAAGTTTTCATTTCTGGAGTGTGGTTGACCGTGGGTAACTGAAAGCATGGGTAAGGGGAGTCCACTGTGTTTTACGCTGTCTCCCCTAGATCGGTAATGTAACCTTCTTGCCATTCCTCCCTCTGAATCTTTAGTAAAAATTTAGTATACATCAAAAATCATTGTGTTAGTTTCTTGAGAGGCAGAATGTGGCTAGAAATGAAGGAAAACAGTGGAGTTCCACAGATGAGGTAGCGTAAATCAGAATAATGGAGCTAAGACATGAATGAGACAAATGTTCTGTAGAGCCAAAACTCAGAGTCAAAACAGTATAGTTCAAGATTGGCACAGAAATCCGGGGAGGTGAGGGCTAATATCAATAGCTAGTTTAGTAACATAATAATAACTACTAGTGTATATTGAAAGATTTACTATATACCAGGTCCTATGCTAAGAGTTTATATGTACTATCTTCTTCATTCCACATAATTTCTTATGGTTTTATTACTTTTCATTTTGAAAATGAAGAAATTGAAGCAGAGTGATATCAACTTTCTTAAGTTCATAAATATGGAAGCTAATCAATGAACAAATATATTCACAAGAGAAAAGCCTATTTCTTATCCACTACCTTGTACAATTTTTCCTCAGTATCTGTGGGGGATTGATTCTCCAACCCATGCAGATATCCAAACCCACAGTTACTCAAATCCTTCTTATAAAATGTCATATCCTATATATTCTAGATTACTTAGAATACCTATAACCCTTAATACATTGTAAATCTATGTCATTTTTTTGTTTTGTTTTTGTTTTTTGAGACAAGTTGCCCAAGTTGGCCTTGAATTCATGATCCTCCTGCCTGAGCCTCCTGAGTAGCTGGGCCTACAGGCTTGTGCCACTGCACCTAAGCCTAGTATTATGTAACACTGCATCATCAACTGTTTCCCACCCACCACTGAGATTTTCTTTCTAAAGTGCAAATATGACTATGTCACTCTCCATCTTCAGTACCCAGGCTGTCTCCCTAATAGCTGGGTGGAGTGTAGAGTTTAAGCTTGCCAGAACCCTTCATGACCAGCTTTTATAATTCTCCACCTGTACCCTACTGTCCAACTTGACTCTCAGTCATGCAGCTTTTTTAAAAAGCCATGATCAATTACATTGCCATGCCTTGGCACTTGCTCTTCTGTTCCTTGCTCTTCTGATGATTTTTCACCCATCCTTTAAGATTCAGCTCTGCAGAAGCCTCATTTCCACAGCCTTCTTCCCCATCTGGGCTCATCCCATCCCCAGAGATGGAGTTAGGGGTTCTCTCTCACCCATTAACATGTGAAGTGTGCTCCTCTTACAGCATTCTTCCCAGGAAGTAGACTTATTTTTCTGCCTTTCCCACTAGACTGTAACCTCCCTGAGGTAGGGATGTCCTCAAATTTGCATCCCTGGCACCTAGTACACAGTAGTTCCTTAATAAATGTTGACAGAACTGATACATTAAACTGCTTGAAAAGTTCCCTATATCAGTACAGTTTTCAAAATGACTGCATTAGCAATATATTATAGAAGCACAGCTTGCTTCTAATTTTCTATCTTATATACTCAGCATGAAAATTTTTTCAATCAGGGTAACTGAAGTTGTAATCATTTAAAAGAGGTGTCACTAGCTAAATGGATTCTTGTGCTTAGAAAAATGGAAGAGTGCAGTGATTAAGAGAAAAATTCCATCTATGCATTTCTTTATTGTCATTTTCATGTCAAATTCCTTTCTCTTGGAACCTGAAGTAAAGTTGTAACTCTATCAATTATGAGATTACTAGGAGTTGCCCCTGCACTATGACAGTGTAAAAAATGTGTAACTATGAAAACCAGCAGGAGTTAAAAGAGCAAGGAAAATGGAATGTTTCAGTATGAGAAACTCTCAAAAGGAAGAAATCCAGTGGTGAAGGCCATTATCTGGTAAAAACATTTGTCTGACTATGGGTACAAGCCAAAAACATTTCATTTATATTGGGCAGGGTAGAGGAGGTCAGCACATGGCATAACTATTTTAGCTGTTTTCCTGTGTAAAGGCAAATAAATACCACAAGGTCCTACAGAAAAAGTGGATAAAATGCATTAGACATTTATCCTCTGAGAAACCACAATTTACACTAATTTAAGTAAGGGAGGTGGGGTGTAAATGACACCCAAATCGGTCTGTCTTTCATCAGTGAGATTTTTTTTAAAAAGGGAAATTGGTAGCCATTTCCCCTTTCTCTTTTTTTTTTCTTTTTAGAGTTTTTCTTAGCATATATCTATTAAAGTCTATTATTAAAGTTTATGGGAAAAGTCTTGCTTTCTTGTGAAGGCTGGACCGTTGCACTGTTTAGAAGGACCTGCAGATGAAAGGTCAGGCTGCACCCACTCTTAGTACACTAGCCTGTACCCTCATCATTCTATGACTGGATCATTCAAACTACCTGGGACATTTCCAACCATCTTAGTCCACCTTTTGCCCCAGGCTTTGTGATGTCACTCAGCTCTGCACAGGGTTACCTTGCAGTACCTGGCCTGTGGATACTGTGCATCTCCTGCCTAATGCTCCAGGACTTCCCAGATGCCTCGTTATGGGATCCCTGGGGAACCTGCAAGCCTTTTGCTATATGCATGGTGGAGGGTAACAGAAAGTTCCTCTGTTTCATCACTTGGGTGGATAGATGAGAGGCTCATTGATATCAGTGGCCTGCAGATGGTGCCATTGATATCAAGCCCCAAGTGCCTAGGGATGACCAGCTAGATAACGTACCATTGTATTGGCTTTCCTCCCTCCTTGTTCCACTTACCCCATTCTCCACTCTTGTTGGTTGAGATCAGTTCTCAAAATGAACTATTTTCATGCAAACTTTGTCTTGGTTCTCTGCTTTCTGAGAACACTCAGGCTAAGCAAGCCTCCATATACTTTTTCATAAAGCCTGCCATACTTTTTCATAACTAAACCACAATGGTAGAAATACTATTCTTTGTATTTGCAAAGATAAAGCTTGTTCTCACTTCACTTTGTAATGGGAACGGTGAAGCACTTATTTAGTCCATTCAAGGCAATTGGACTGAAAATGTGTCTTTCTAGGCTCTTACAATATCAGTTTCTTTAGCATTTAAGCTTAGCTATTATGGATTCTCCCCTTCCCCTTCTCCTCCTCTTCTCCCCAGAGGCCATTGAAGTTCTCAGAGACCTAAATATCATCTTGGCATCTTTTTCCTTATCTAGATGGTACTTGCCTTCCTATTGCCTAGGGCAACCATCCAGAATCTCATGGTCTAGTAGTTGTAAGAGATTGTAGGGGTAGGGTGGTTACAGAAAGAAAAATATACCCAAAATATCATAAAGATATTCCTTTTCAGATATCTCCCCTCTTTCCAATCTTTATATTATTATTGACTAGCATCACTTCTACCATGTCATTTATCAACAAAAGAACCAACAATGGCTTCCAACTTACAACCTATCAAAACTAGTTTGAACTTAACAACTCTTATTCTAGATACACTTACAGATGGTTTCAATATTCCCTGAAGTGAAGGAGGTACATGGAGTACAAGGATGGAAGTGATGTTGGAGTAGTTCATACTACAGAGGTGACCAGCAACAAGGCATGGAAATTTATTATTGTGATATCTTTTTTCTACTGTTGCTCATGTAACCTCTGGCAACAAAAAATGATGCTTAGTTCAATGGTGTAAGTTTGTTCTCAGGCAAAGAGGTAACCTGTACTTCCCAGAGTCCTTATAGTTTGGTTGGGGCCAGCTGACTGTGTTGTAGACAATGAATGTGAGCAGAATACATTCACAATTCACACCCCTGAGGCTGAGACTCTGGGAAAGTTCACCCACAATCCTCCTTTCACTCCCTTCCTTCTGTGGTAGCCCTGGAAGCTACCCACAGAAGATGACCACATCCATAGAGGGAAGAAGGTGGCTCTAAGTGGTTAAGTAAAGACAAATTCCCCATCTTTACTGCCCCAACTTTGACATCCACATATCAGATTGGGATGTGATTAATAAAGGTATTGTGTTAAGCTACTGAAATTTGGAAATAGTCTGTTATAGTGTTATTTACCCTAATATAGCCTTTCCTATTATATATGGATTTCTTCTTGCCTAAACTGATGCTCTCTTCCCTCTATTTTTTATAATAGAAATCCTGCCAATATTTACAGACCCAACCGAAGTCCTACCTGATCTAAAAACTTTTCAATGATGTTTCTTTCTGCTCTAATGTCCTAGGGTACTTCCTGTATATCCAATTCATAGTCTAATTATTTGCATTGTTACTGAACTTTTAATATGTATTTACTTCCCCAACCCAATTATAAATTCCCAACTGGAAAAGACTATTATTATCATTATTAAGTCCCTAAAGCAATTATCACCAACCTGTATAGGTGACACAAGAGGAATGAAAAGTCAGAAGTCACAGAAGGCTTATAAATGACCTAAAAATATCTGAGTATGATGATAGCATGGGCTAAATATAAGAATTCAACCCAGTAATTCTGGCTAACAGGTACAACAAGGAATTCTCCGAGGATAAAATCAATCCTATATATACATGAGCTGTTCAAAAATATATTCAATTTGCTTTTTATCCTCAAGGGCTAATTAATGTTAATATTTTCTCTGCCTCTTCCCTAAGTGAGCAATATCCCAAATTGTGAGAGGATTGATTAGAAGGTAAGATCTCTGAAATTCCCTACCCTATTGATTTTTCATCCACATTAGGCACCCTGTTTGAAAAGAATGCTGCAGATTTAGTATAGTCTTTGCTGAATTTGCTGAGCCTACTTTAAAAGTAGTAACAATAATAAATTCTTCATTATATTCCCATATCTCTTCTTTTTGACCTTGAATGTTAAATAATGATATTCAAGCCTCTTTGCTTTTTCTCATTGTGATGGAGGAACAACATGCCAGTGGTTATCACTCACAGAACTCCTAAGTAGTCATGATTTATTTTGCAATTGAGCAAAGGAGTTTGGGAGGAACTCTTCTAAATGTAAATGCAGAAAGCTATGGGATCTTCAAATAAACACATGTTCTATTTTTAAGTATGTCATTCTTTTTTGTTGTTGTTAAATTCTTTTATTGGTACATTTTAGGTATGAAACACAATTACATTTCTCATTGGGAATTGGACCTTTACATAATGCATCTTGGTTCTTATTTCTTCCCCATTCCTAGCCCTCCCTTCACCCCCTCCACCCTTCCCTATTTACAAAGACTTTATTTCCATTTTTTCCATTTCTCAGCATTTTTCCTTTCCCTTCTTTCCTTTCCCCTGCCCCTCCCACTACCCCTACCCCTTTGGACCTTTTCTTCCTATTTTGCATTATTGATTATTCATTCTAATCATTGGTACATTTTAGGTATACAATATAATGACATTCATCCTTGGAAATTTGCACCTTTACATAGTCTCTCTTGGTTCTTATTTTTCACCCTTGCCCAGCCCTCCCTTCAACCCCTCCAGTCCTCCCTATTTACAAAGATTTTGTTCCTATTTTTCCATTTTCTCATATTAATCCCATTCCCTTCTATCCTTTCCCCTAGCCCTCCCACTTCCTTCCCCTTTGACCCTTTTCTTCCTATTTCACATCACCTATTATACATTTTAGTCCTTATTTACACTTTCAGTTTCTCACACCACAGAAACTATTCAGTATTTATACATGTGTGTCCTATTTATTTCACTTGAGTATTGCCTCAATGTGCATCCACTTAGCTATAAATGTTTCTAATTTCTCATTTTTTATGGCTGAGTAGTACTCCATTTTATAAAAAAAAACACATTTTCTTTATCCAGTCTCCAGTTGATGGACATTTGGGCTGTTTCCAAGTTTTAGCTATCACACACTGTGCTGCTATGAACATGGGTGCACATATATCACTGTGGTATGATTCTTTTAATTCTTTGGAGAAGATCCCCAGCAGTGGAATAGTGGGGTCAAATGGGACTTCCAGTCCTAGTTCTTTGAGGTATCTCCATATTGATTTCCACAGTGCTTGCACCAGTCTACACTCCCACCAGCAGTGGAGCAGGGTTCCTCTTTCACCACAGCCCCGCCAGCATTTCTTATTGGTTGATTTCATGATAGCAGCCATTCTTTCTGGAGTGAGGTGGAATCTCAGCATTGTTTTCATTTGCATCTCTCAAATGACCAGTGACGTTGAACATTTTTTCATGTATTTCTTTGCTATTTCTACTTCTTTGTCTGAGAAATGTCTGTTCATTTCAGATGCCCATTTTTGGATTGGGTCTTTAAATTTGGGAGGTCTGATCTTTTTAAGTTCTTTATAGATTCGAGATAGTAGACTTTTGTCTGAGGAAAAGCAGGTGAAGATTTTTTCCCACATTGTGGGTTGTCTCTTCACACTGCTGGTGGTTTCTCTTGCTGTGCAGAAGCTTTTTAATAAGAAGAGATTCCACTTGTTGATTGTTTGTGCTAGTTCATGGGCAACTGAGGTTTTGTTCATAAAATCTTTTCCTACAAGGATGTCTTCAAGAGTTCTACCTAACCTCTGTTCCAACTGGTTCAGCGTTTCCGTTTAAATATTTAGATCTTTAATCCATTTTGATTTTAGTTTAGTGCATGGCAAGAGATGTAGGTCTAGTTTTAATCTTTGGCAAGTTGAAACCCAAGTTTTCCAGCACCATTTATTAAAAAGGCCATCTTTCCTCCAGTGAGGGTGTTTGGCTCCTTTATCAAAGATGAGATGGCTGAGCGTGTCTGGTGTTGTTTCTGCATCTTCTAATCTGTTCCACTGGTCCTCAGGTCTGTTTCTTTGCCAGTACCAAAGCATGTCATTCTTCAAAGATGCTGGAAACCATTTAGGCTGAAAAGAATGTTCACTTTAAATTTTGATGCTGTTGCAATATTTCGGCTTTGATGGTGCAGATAATCCCTGAACTCCCCTATTCACTCAAAGAAGCTTGCTGCAGGCAATTTGCCTTTATGTCCAGTCAATGCACTTTCATTTTGAGCTGGAAAAAGTACCACTGTAACTGCAGAGTTCATACTCTCCAGCCCTCAGTTTCTTCTCCACTGAAGCTACTTGTAGAGTCTCTGATGGTTGTAACAATGGTTCTAACAGCCACAGGGCATTCAGTCTTAACATTTTCAAGTACCCAGTATAACACATTAATGATGAAGAGTAAATTTTCTAGCCTTTCAAGAATAACTTAAAATGACAAAGCAACATGGGACAAATATCTGGAAAGCAAAGAAACCTTTTACCAGTAGGCTATCCTTTCACTTTTGCTTCTTAGCAGCTAGAATTCAACCTCTGGTTGATGAGAAGGAACTAGAACATAAATATACTGGTTCATATATTTTCCCCCTACAAACTCTAATGTAAGAATTGCCTTTTGATATCTGGTTGAAGCTTATGAAAAAACTGCCACCAATAAGGGCCACCAGAAGGGGTTTTCAAACTGTTTCTGAAAGCCATGGATATTCCCTGGAGTTACCTTCAAGCTGTGCAAAGTAGGCCTGAGCATGGAGCATGGGGGATTTCTCCCCATCCCTCTTCCAACCCAACAGCTTTATTATTTAAGTTTCTACATAAAATTTAGAATTAAAAGTAGACTCCATAAAAAGAAAATCTAAAATCCATGAATGGTGGGATCAACCTAAAGAGACTATTTTTCCTCTAATGATCAATGCAACTCACCCTTCTGTACTAAAATAACCAAGATGTCATGTGGGGACTGTAGAGAGGACACTGGCTATTCTGGTGGCTGCCTGTGATCTCCTCCATTTTCTGGCAGCACCTGCTTTCTTTTTGGGGAATTACCGCTCTTGCACTGAGTGTGATGCTGGTGGTGGTGAAGACAGGGATTTCCCTTCACAGGAGCAGAAGTGACCTGATCCTTCTCTCTGCACCCTAGGACAAGGGAGAGAGCCATTCATCTGTGCATCCTCCGTCAGATGCCCTCTCCGAGATCTGGAGTGTGTGACACAATAGAAGGCGCCCAGAGCCTTTACAGTTCTTCTAGTGGCCCTATGACCTGACAGGATTTTGCACAAGCTCCTTAAACTGCCTTTTGCCTGCCCATTTTGAAGTCCGATTCTCAAGCCTTTTAGCAATTTAGCGAGTCCTTAAATGTTTTCCTCTGTTCATGAATTTTGACACTATATGTCCTCATTTTTCTTACCTTGTTCTTCTCTGCTGCCTTCTGGACTACAGACTCCCTTCTAGGAATCTGCCACTGGAGTTCAGCTGGTCACTGTCCTTCGATATGTTTGCTTCCTTGTAAGGACTTTTGTGGCCACTTAAAGTCTGTCCTTTTCTACACAGAACAACCTGCTCGTATTCATATATGTGCTTTATTTAGACGTTATATTAGAATTAAAGTTTAAAATCATATTTTAAAAATAGAAAAATTAAGTTAAACTACATGGCAGGAAAAACTTAAAGGGTAAAGAATGAAGGATACAAATTGAGTTTTAAAAATATTCTGTCTCATGTCTTCCTCTTTTCAGTTTTGCTCTCCCGTGTCGGTGCCGATACCCACAGTGTTCCTGATTCTCTCTAGTGAGTTCCCTGGGAACAGCGTGGAAGCCTGAGTCAGGAACACCTTCCAGAAAGGTGAAGGTAGAGGAAGTTAGAAGCAACAAGGGCAGCAGGATACAGTGTGTCAAAACACAGCCTATGAAGCAGGTGAACACTAGAGGAGGGGCAGGAAGAGGCACAAAATCCAGACACACAGGAATTTAGTACCAAGAAAATTATTCTGAGGTGAGGCCTGGTTTGTACAAAGGCTTCTTATGTCCTTTCTGCAAAACAGGGACTACTATGGAAAGGGTGCCCACAGCCCCACTCCCATCCATCCAAAACAATATAGATTTTTATTCAAATTCTATTTGGTCTTCATCATTACATTCTGTTATCTTATTCACATAGGGACAATAAGACCATCTTAGTATGCTTTTGAGTAGTTATAATAATAGCTCTGATTTATTGAGTTCTTTCTGTGTGCCAACCTCTTTGATAAAGGATTTGAGGATAAGGAGAACTGAGACTTATGGAGGTTAAATAACTTGCCCAATATCACTCAACAAGTAAATGGTATAGTTCAGATTTAAGCTCATGTAGGTCAACTCAGAATCCAAGTTCTTAGTCACTCAGCATCTTTCTCCCAAATGCCATCATACTGTGCTACAGAACACATAGACAACTGTGTTTTACCACTCCAACTTTCTTATCTGGCACAAAGAAGAGTTCAATAAATTGGTGTTGAATAAAGAAGAATGAAGGAGCCTATTCATCCAACTCTCTCTTGGTGTAAGAGTGGGCATAGTCACAATTCTTTGCCCACAACTGTATAGCTTTCTTCTAGGAAATACTCTTTCACCTATTATAACCTTATGCCAGTAGGAGCTGCCATTCCCACTCTGGTATCTTCTCTGATTGGCCTGGGTGATGGCCATACCTTACTTTCAGCTGATGATAGACAAAGCCAATCAGAGAGTCCTTCCCTATAATGGTAAAACTGGGGACCGGTGTCTAGTCTGCTTCCCTCTGGTGATGACACTCCTTCTGCTCTTTGGCATTAGAGTGACTGGTGGTTCTATTTCCCTGAGGTCATCAGTCTGTGAATTTAAGGATGATTGATAGAAACCAAAAAATGGAGAGATAGATGGAGGAGAGAGTGAAGGAAAGTGAGAAAGCCAGGGTTCAGGACCAGGCATCAAGTCTGAGCTCCCCCTTGTCCTTGCACCCCCATAACCAATGAAGCTGGGTTTAGTCTTGTCCAACCAAGATCATTCTCAGCAAGACAGATGTTTATAAAATTTCTCCCTAACCCATGAAGTCCAAGTTTATCCTGAGATAAAGGAGTAAATTCTTTGTCTTCTTATCTCTATGTGTGGTGTATACCTGTATATTGCAAAAAGGCTTTCCTGATCACTAGGTAGCAAGAAATATATTTGTTAGAGTACTATGTACTTATACAGAATAAGAGATAATAAAGCTTTTATTCTGAAGTACTTTGGAGAATATAGGTGGATTTTTTTGTCACTTTGGCATGAAGTAAACCAAGCTTAATTTGAGTCACCATACATTACTATGTAATAATTGTTATAATATTGCTACTAGTAATTGATTTGTAGAACTGATCTATTAGGAGAAAATTCTGATCAAAAGTACATCATGAAATCTTACAAAAAGTACATTGTGAAATTGCTGCAAGTATTTGGTTTCAGCATGTAATACACTACCCTGACAATTTATGAAACCTCCCCTCATCAGGACACAAATAGTCATGGTAAGTCCACATATATTCAATTTACACACATTCAGAAACATTTGCTACATGAACTACAGGCTGCTAAGTACAGATGTGCCGTTTGTGCACTGCTCAATGAATACAAATGGAGGCACAAGTGGGAGCCCAATCCAGCACTCACTTCACACCCTACACCATACAACCACGAGGCTGCCTTCACCCACACCAAGTCATCATGTAGATCCTACGGTAAGATGAGAAGACCTGTCTGAGACCAAAAACTTTTGAAAGAAAGGTTTTTTTCTGAAATGCAAAACAGAAAAAAATGACAGAAGTAAGATTTTCCCTGTAGAAGTTAAGCACTTACTTCTTATATATTACACATGATTCTCTTCTTGATCTCTACTTAATAGCTGCCCTGAACTATGTTATAGTATCCATGCCCAATAGGGAAACAGCCTCAGCATGTCACAGAATCACACATCCTCATCACTGGGATTTGATTTATAGATACTGACAACAAATTCTTCTCCATGGTTCTCCAGTCTGCTTTTTTATACCACAGAAAGGTCCTGGCCATGCATACAATGCTTTCTATAAATAACCACACATTCCAACTTTTGAAGGAGCACATTCTGCTAAATATAGACTTTGGAGACAAGTAATCCATTTTGCTTGCTGTACATCATGGGTGCTAATTCAGGCTGAGTATTTCTTATTCCATCTGTTTGGCCATGGTTATTTTGGGTCCTTCCACAAAGGTCACCATATTGCTTCTGGTGCTTCATAGTGATTGTATAGGCCAGCATTGGCTGTGGTCATGGGATTGTAGACCCACAGCCACAGTTACCATGAACTGGGAGGACCACAATGTTGTCAGAAAGTCTCATGGACTTTCTAAACCCCAAATCAGAGGTTTGGGAGTCTCTTGGTAATTGCAAGAACTGTAAGTCATTGAAAGTTGAGGTCTGGATATTACTTACCTAGAACTTACCCCAGTGAAGCAGCAAAACAGACTACTTGGCTTGAGTCGTTACAGGTAGTCCAGGAACACTCTGGAAGATGTAACTAATACAAAAGGCTTAAAGTGTGATTACTCAATTCTTCCAGCCCACTGTAACCTATAGAATAAAATAGATATTATGGGACTTGACTTGGTCAAATCTTTTCCTACTTTTGCCTGTTCACTTTTGTGTTTACTTTTTTCCAAACACACCCATACAAATTTGGTCTTAAATGCATTGTTAATGCCAGCACATATCATTTAGCACCATAAATATAAGTCTTTTGGTGTTACTTGTTATTGGTTCTTCAAATTATTTCTTTAAGATCCTTGTCTCTTCCTGACTATAAACCCCAACAGGTCCACTGGGCACATCAGATCCACATGGATACTAGGTATCCATGATTGCTGTAGTGCTTTTTAGTTTACAATATGTGACATCACAGCCATTGCATCATTGATCCCTGGAGTAACTCAAGGGGGCAGGAATCATTACTCCCATCAGACTAATTATGTGACTGTCCCGCAAAGGAGGATATATAGAACACAAACTCCAGCCTTGGGCCCCTTTCATTTTAAGTGGAGCATCTTTGTTTTGTGAGCTGTTGTAATGAGGCATGGTGAACAGGGTATTGCATCAGAGCACCAGGACCTCCAGTGTTGCTCTAACTTCCAATGTGTTGCTTACTATCTCTGAGCCTCAGTTTCCTTTTCTGTAAAATGAAATTCCTTTTAGCTCTCATGCTATATGATCCAATAATAAGCAAATGGAACCATTAAAAATCATTCTTTGCTCCTAGGACATTTTAAATGCAGAGGAAAATAGAAAAGCTCAATAATGTTTCTCCTCTTTTCCCTTGTTCTCTGTCTTCATTTCTTTTTTTCACCATTCCCTTAATATGATGCTTTTGCTGAAGCATTTGCTGCTTTTCAAAGTTCATTTTTGTCTACTGTTAAGTGAAGAAAATAGTGCTGTTCTTGCTGATTTCATTAATTTTTATTGTGTGATTAATGGCCTCTGTCTTGCCAAGTTAAGTCCTAAAACAACATGTCCAGGTAGCATAGCAGCCTCATGAGAAGTTAAATTGAGAATTTTTTGCTTTGATTTTACATTTTTCTTACAGCATTTCATTGGCTTTTATGTTTGTATTCAGAAGAGAGATGCTAAGTTTTTTTAAAAAAATTTTTAAACTTCAGCTCTAACCTTGTCATGGATGCAACACTGGTACTTGCTGAAGATACAAATGGAGAAAAAGAAGGCTTTGCTGGGCCTCTTACCTGAGGTAATAGATCTGCCCTTACAGTTAGATCAGAATTTGGAAATCCTTAAGGCAGATTCCCAGGCCTCACTCAAGACCTGCTGAGTCATAAACTCTAAGGCATTGGGGCCCAGAAATCCAAGTGCTCCAAGTGGTTCTGATGCATGCTAGAGTTTGAGAACTACTGAATTAGATTATCATCCTGTTAGGATGTTTTATTTTCACTCTTACAAAGCTCTGGGAGAGTTAAACCCCTGATATCTATTACTGGAATAGAAAAAACTTCACCTGGGGCCAGCAAAGCATAGCTGTAATTGGACAATAACGATTAGCTATGTTGTAACACTCCATTACCTTTTCAATTGCTACCTTGGAATCTATAATTAATATTCTTTATTTTAAAGATTTATTAAACCTTAGTCTACCAATTAGCATCACTGCATAACATAAAGTTTACAAATATAAATCTTAAGTTACTCTTCACTAACAAATATGGTTTGAACCTCATTTGACATGAGCTGGTCATTTTTCTGTAATGATCCCATTGGGCTATTACTATAATAAATCAAATTTTGTCTCCTAGTTCCTCAGTGATCCCAGGATTCTAGCATCTATCCTGCTAAATATTTCTTCACATTGACAACTTCTATTCCACACAATTTTGTAAGAGACCGAACCTGATTACCCTGAGGATAAAGTACCCTCCCCGAGGCACTGGATCTGGTTTGTTCATTCAGTTAATAGCAGTCTTTCTCTGGAGAAGATATTTTCACTTTTGATCAGCACTTTACCAAGGTTAATATTCCCAAACATCCCAAATGTGTAGGAACAGCCTTAAGTCATTATAAACGTATCATTCATCTTAGGACAGCAAAAATTTGTGCTACTGATAATCTGTGACTTCAAATAAATTACTAACACCCTCCAAGAACCTTGGTTTCTTCATCTGAAGAATAGGGATGTTAATTCTATCATGGAACTTGAGGCCAGAATTAAGAATAGGAGGGGGATTCCATTGATTTTAAAGTTTATTCAGTTCTTTACCACCCTCGGGTTTATCAGCCTTTGAGGGGAGACTCAAGGGCTTTTCCTTTCCTTTGTCATAGAAGACAATATAACTTTGATGTCACTGTAATTCTCTCAAGCTTGTTCTGAAAATAATGTGTACATGTAATGTAATACTTAGAAAGTACAACTTCCCTCCATATAATTCAAGTAATTGAGGGAACTTTAATGGATGAATAATTTAGAAAAGTATGGACTGGGTAGAGGGAGAGCTTCAGGGAATGGGAAAGTACCAATAACAAGGCCCATTACCACCTCTCTGCCTGAGGGGCATGAGGAGGAAGCTGGTAAAGGACCTGGAGAGAGAATTATAGGCTTTGGCAGAGAAATGCAGCAGCTGTCTGCATATACTCTTCCACCCTCATCTGTGTTGCCTCCCATTACTGCCTCTCAGTAATGGTGCCATCTATATAGGTCAGTGTATTTTATTCCTGGGGATGCTATAACAAAGGACCACAAACTGGGTGGCTTAAAACAACCAAAATTTAGTATCTTGCAATTCTGGAGCCTAGCAATACAAAATGAAAGTGTCAGCAAAACCGTGCTCCTTCTTAAAATTATAAGGAAACACTTCCTTGTCTCTTCCTAGATTCTAGTTGTTTGCTGGAAACCTTTGGCAATCCTTGGCTTTTCAATGCACCTCTACAATCCTTCATCTTCACATAGTGTTCATTCTCCTTGTATCTCCATCCTTACATGGCCATCATCTTTTTACAAGGACACTAATCCTATAGGATTAGGAGCCCATGCTTTTTATAGTAGCACCTTGTTTTAAGTAGTTACATCTGCAACAACCCTATTTTCAAGTAAGGTCATATTCTGAGATTAGGACTTCAACATTGGTTTTCTGAAGGGACATAGTCATCTTGCAGAGGCTGAAGAGAAGATGGACAGGAGCAAACACAGAAGAGTCCACACACTCTCCTTTCATCATGTCTCCTTGGTTCACACTCTATAGCATCATAAACTTTGATCTCTCATCTTAAGCTTTGTTTCATTTTTTATTGAAGTATAAGGTATAAACAGAATAGTGCATGAACCATGACTGTGTAGCTTGGAGGAATTTCAACAAATTCAACATACCTCTGCAAACAGCCTTTGGATCAAAGAATAATGTAACACCTCAGAAGCCTGCTAATACTCCCTTCCCCTCTGTTCTTACTTTCTCATTGCTGAGACACAGTACCCAGAATTTAAATAAAGGAGGAAAGGTTTATTTTGGCTCATAGTTTATAGAGGTTTCAATCCATAGTTGGCTGACTCTATAGCAGGGTAACATGGCAGAGGGTCATGGCAGATGAGAATTGCCCATGGTTTGGTAGTAGGAACCAGACATCAAGGTGAGAGGGAGGGGGAAAGATCCTTCCAGGCTATGCTCCCAGTGACCCACCTCCTCCACCGTGGCTTCACTTCCCAACAACATATTTAACTACAAACTCATCAGTAGACTCATCCGTTGTTGAATATCATATGCACGGGATCTAATCAACTTCCCAAAGCCCCACCTATGAGCACATGAGAATTTGGGGCGGGGGAGAACATCTAGATATATACCATAATGCCGTTATTACTGCCCTCCCATAACCGTCTTTGGTTTCTAACACCATGGATTCATGTTGTATGTTTTTCAACTTTACATAAGTGAAATCATGCAGTATATACTCCTTTGTGTGTAACTTTTTTTTCACACATCTAAGAGTCATCTGTGTTGTATATAGTTCATTCTCATTCCATGATATGAATATACCACAATTTATTTATCCATTTTACTGTTAATGGGTACTTGTATGGATTTCAACTGGCAAAGCTGATGAATTATGTTGCTATGAACATGTTGTACACATCTTTTGGAGCAAAATGTTTGAGGATAACCATAAATACTTATGATTTTTTGATAAACATCTTTTGTTAAGACCTCCTAACTCCCTTAACAGAATTATTCATGCCTTCCTTGGTGTTCTCAAAGAGAACCCTTACCATAACATGTAGCATGAATTATGAACACGTATGTCTGTCTCCTCCTTACTCAATAATGACTCTGCGAGTCTGTGAGTTTTTCAGAGGCGAAAATTCTGCTTTATACATCTTCGTATCCTAACATGTGCCTATTGGCGTAGGTACTTAATTAGTTTGCTGGGTGAAGAAATGGATGAATGAACAAATGGCGGGTGTAGAGACATCATGAATCAGCATCATGGGATGAACTATTATAAGTAACTGTCCTCTCACTTTCAGAAGTCTGACATACTTGTATCATCTTGTGTTGCTGCCATCCCCTCCATATGCTTTTCCCTTTTCCCTCAATGCCCCCCCACACCTGCAATCACTTTGTATTTGCACATAAAATTTTCTCCTTTTTGGTAATATCCTCACTACAGTCTCCTGATTGTGTCCTTTGTTCATCTTGGGAGTCCTTTTCTATTCTTTGCTATTTTAAATCTTTTTTTTCCTGTTTTTTTTCCATTTGATATTTAGATCTAACTCAACTTTTTCTTACCATGCAATGTAGTTATATTATAGTCTTATTTTTTGAACCAATGGATAGTATATTTTGCTCCCATTCCATCTTCTCACCTATCTATAGCTCTTTCAAAATTCTCTGTGAATGCCAAGGCCTCAACAATCTCCTGGGACTATAACCTCCCAACCCTACAGTTCATCTTCATTACTGCCTCTATGTCCCATTCTCATTTTTCCCCCTTATTCAGTTGGCTGGTTCAGTTCCTCCAACACTTCTATTAATGTCTTTTTCACTAGTCCACTGTCACCACATTAATCAATATCCTACTCACCTCATACTTAGGTTCATAATAGCTTCCAAGCTGGTGTTCTAATCTCCATCCTTGCCCACTGCAATTCTTCATTCACATACAGAATAGTTTTTATCAACTGCTCATAGAAAAAGAGAGCCTTCTAATTGCCAAGCCAGTTAGCTTAATTCTTTCCAATTGTATTTCTCTGGACTTAGCATCATACTACATCCACCTGGCTTCTCACATTTTCCCAGCCACTGTCACCATGTCTTTGATCATTCTTCATTCGACAGAACTCTGAATTTCCAGCAGGAAACAGAACTAGACACTAACTGGTTTCCCAATGATAAGGGAGAAACAACTTCAAAACATAAGCTAGAAAGGTTATTTTGATAACATTTGCTATTCTGACAGCATTACTCCCCTTAATTTATAAAACTTCTAAAATTTAGAATTAAGACAGTCAAGCTAATATTTGCAAACCACTGCTTTGCTCATGGGCAAATTCCCAACAGTTAGATCACAAGTTAAATTTTCATCACATTAATCACTTATAAATTATATGGGCTAATATGTCACTAATGGCCCTTATTAATAAATTAAAAAGCACATTGGAAATTAACATATTTAACAGTGTCCATGCAGATAATCACTTGGTAGCAAACTCATAACTAACAACAATTGCATAAAATAAAACATCATTTAAATTTTTGAAAAGTGATTTCAGTATTAAAAAATCAAAAGCTGGAGGTCAAACTATGCTCTTTTGTCATGAAAACATTTAAATTTTTAGAGCAGAGACAAGAGATTACTTTTATTATACTATTTCTGGTAGCCAATTATCTCTTTGTGAAAAGAAGTTTCATGTAACCTATTTTCAGAAAAAGTTAAGAGGCTATTTTGGTTTTCAGTGTCCAGAGATTTTGCTCCTTCATTTTATATCATAGTTATATATTATAGTCAGAGTAAGGTTTTTGTGCATGGCTTGATTCAGAGGAAATTACTGTAATTCAAAGAAGATATTAATCTCTGTCAGTCATCAGTAAGAATATAGCTCAGGATTGGTCAATGACTCCTTGTACTGTTTCCATAATAGATTACAGCCTCATAGGAAAAGGGCTGGCTGGGGCATCTCAGAAACAGTAGCATTATTTTATGAATACTAGAAGAAAAATTTGGTATGCATACAACTGCTGTTACTTGGTTTTGTAGCCAAACATTACTTTTAAGGTTTCTGGTCTCATCGATGACAAGAAGCTGTGGGAGCCAGCGATACTCCAGTTTTCATTCTGGTGTCAGTTTGATTCTTGCTTTTATCAAAATGTCATTGTAATTATCCCCACCCACCCTAGTTTTAGTCTCAGCAAAGTAAATTCTTCCTGATTCTCTGTTCTCTGTCTTAGGAAAGGCTACACTAGCATTGTAGAATTGTAGTGATGAAGGACCTGCTTGATTAGCTTTGGGAAAAGGAGCTTGAGTTTCTTAATAGTGTGCCAATTTTTCACAGTCTTTCCTCAACTAAAATCTCCACATGTAGATGTGTAATAAGTTGAAATTTTTGCTGAAAACTGAAATATTCTTCTACATTCCTCTACAAAATTCTCTCCCCTTATTAAAAAAATTTCACTGCAGTGTGACTGGTTCATTGTTTCACTGCTATGGACAATAGTAGACAATATTTTTTAAACAATATACTATCATACAAGCAATAATTATTATTTTTACTCTTAACAGGTGGAAACCTTATGGCTGAGACAGTGAGACAAATGTTCCTATGAGGTATTGTAGGCAAATAAGCAAAAAGAGGCCCGGCTGTATACAAGAATGTTACTACATGAAAGACACAACATAATGCCTATAAACAGCATTCTGGGTTTTCTCAGTTATTTATAAACTCTGAATGGGATTGTGATAAAGATACTTCTCCACTGCTTGAATCTAAATCTCTCAAGGGGTTGCCTCTTTATTAATCATTGACATCATGTCCATGTGCTTCAATATGTGTGCTTTTCCATGGGGTGTAGGTGGTACTGTAGCCAAAAATACTTCAAAAACATCAGTGTTTATTTATGTTCTGTAGATGCCGTTTAACGTAGTATGCACCTAGTTTACAGCTTCCATCTTCTGTAGATCAACACACTAAAAATCAATGCTTTGAAGGAAAAAATTCAATTCATTAAATGGTGAGCTTGCCAAAATTGGCTCATTTTCAAAAATTGTAACCTTGAACAGAATACTCAATTTTAGTTACTGATGATAAAATATGCAAAATTGATGCTGATATGCCATTTGAAAAACTGGCCAAAAATAATCTAAAAATGCTTAAAACTTGAAAAAAATGGAAATGTTCACCCAAGAAATAGGCAAAACAATTGTAAGCTATTTGGAATGCTAAAAATTTGAATTCAAACCAGGGGAAATTGGAATGTGTAGACTTGGTGGCAGTTCGTTGAGAGTTGATGTGAACATCTTACAGAACACCAGAAAAGCTAGAAAGGAACACTGTAATGTGCTATGTGGTTGGTGTGGGGAGAACCATATCAGCTCAATCATTGGCAGCTTTAAGATTGAAGAATGTAAAATGGCAACAAATGATATTTCTAGTTACTTCATTGATTGTCACCTAACTGAAGCATTTTGCTTTGTGTTGGGAGCTATGCAGTTGTTTTTGTTTACTTGCACATTGTTATAAAGTTAAACAAGTACAAGAACATCTCATCTTTTGGCAACTATGTTGTGACTTGTTATATTCAACAAATTTGATTATGGCTGTCCTAAACCCCAGGTGTCCAACTCTGGCTTCCTCATGCTGCAAATAAATTTCCGTAGGCCTGGATGACTTGACACCAGCTACCAGAATCACCAATGACACTTCTTAGTTATTAGTAGCATCTATTCTTGTTATTTAATGTTGCTGGTAGCATGTCCTCATATTAGGCCAGTAATGGCAGAAATGTACTCATAGCCTGGAAATCATTCAGGCCAAATTGGGCTGATGTGACAGAGCAGTGAAAGGTGATACTATGCAAGCAACTAGAGCAAACTCCAAGACTGGAGGCAAACTCCAGCCCTCAGGACATGGGATTGCAAATATTTTTACACACACGACAGTGGGAAGTGGTGAGTATTTCTGAAGTTTTCATCCTCACATGTGTGCCCCAGAATTTAAGTTTGCTACATTGAATTATGACTATGGAGATTTCTCATCTTTATACTGAAAATTGTATAAAGAGAAATTCCTCTCTTCTGCAGTTTTTTGTTTTATCAGGAATTATGACACCATACCAATGAATGAGGTTCATTATGTATGGGGACTTCATAGCTAATTCTTTTCTTTTCTTTTTTTTGGTACTGGGGATCGAACTCAGGACCTTGGGCTTGTGAGGCAGGCGTCAGAACCACTGAGCTAAATCCCCGGCCCAGCTAATTCTTTTCTTTTCTTTCTTTCTTTTTCTTTTCTGGTACTATAGATTGAACACAGAGCCTTTGCACTGAGCTACATTCTCAGTTCTTTTTTAAAAATTTATTTTTTACTTTGAGACAAGGTCTTACCAAGTCCCTAAGTTGCCTAGGATAGGCTCAAATCTCTGACATCCTACCTCAGTCTCCCAAAATGCAGAGATCAGAGAATGTGCTACCATTCCTGGATTCACATCTGATTATTTATGTTTCTTTGTGTATCTACCATACCAGAGAATTTTCAGCAACAGGTAGATTTGCTTCCAACACCATGGAAGAGATGGAATGCAAGGCTGTGTAGGAAAGGTTCCATCAATTCTTGGTAACTTCCATTATATTCCTTCATTTAACATGAGCGATCTATCTTGGGTGATTTGTGTCCACTACTGCTCCTAAAAGTCTCCCCTCTGGGATGACATGTGCCTAGTGATACCAACTGAGGTCCACTGAAACTCTCCTCTACCTCTTTCTCACAAAGACTTGTTCCTGTGATAGAATGTTCCATGAGCAGAAGTTGACATAGGCAAATTCCAGTGACACTGCAACTACAATGAAGCACAGTAACTATCATATCATCTCAGGATTTCTGAGAATCAACGTAAGGTGGTAAGATTTGGGCAAGGGTAAGAACTCATGATTTATGAGTTTCTGCTTAACTTCATACCCCCCAATATTTTTGTTACATGTTCTGGGGAGTTGATACCTTTATTGGGGATAACAAGACAAGATGGAAGTGTTAACATAGTTACCACACCTGAATGTGGAATTATACAAAATTTATAATCTGGTAAATGCTTCTGGAGTGGATACATTTAAGTAAACATGACCAGAAGAAATGAGAAGTTAGCACTGTCGAGTGACTATATCAAATGTAATGCCAAAATTTTTTTTTGAAAATAATAGCATTTCACATAAAAGTTATCATATTACACTGATAATTTCTCTTTTGGAAAATTTTAAGATTTCTAGGAATCTTATACCAATGTCTTAGGTAGCACTAGTTAGTATGTACAAAGTAAGCCAAACTGAATATCCAAAATTAGTCGTTTCTCTAAAGATGTTAACACTATTATCATTGTAAAATTGTCCTACTTCCAAATATGTCAGTGTTCTTATCTTCTTTTATCACAGATAACAAAACATGGAAAACTAAGGTTGATAGCACAGGATGTCATCAAACAGGCACACAACAAACATTTATTGAACTGAATATTGAAATGAATTTTGTCTGGGTCCTGTTGATGGGGCTGGTTTGTCTTTTAAGTCTCCTTTATTGGGATTTTTCTCTCAGCAGCACTCCTCATTTTTCAGAACTATTAATCTGGTTTCTAGTGTTCTTCATCTACTGTCCAGGTCTGAACTCAAACAATAGAGAACTTTCAGGTTGTTTTCTGTTTGGCTTCTCTCTTCATTACTCTTTAGCATTCAAATGCCTTGTCTATTTTCAAATTATAAAAAATGTTCTTGGTCTCCTTTATTCTAGGAAACTTTTTTTTGAAATTTCACCCTTGAATTTCCCTTTAATAGATCTTGTGGGAAATTTTAAATGTTTGAAATCTCACTGTTGAATTTTACTTCATTTCCAGCTGATAGACTTGTGGTCCCTGCCAGGGACCCTTTGCTCGTCCTGGTTTCTGGTTGTTTCACCAAACCATGTGTGGTTTCAGGTGTTTCCTCAGACTCTCCTCAGTCTTGTAAATCAATGGTTCAGAAAAATGAATATCTTCTGCTTTCTCCGTTTTAGCCAAGCCAAGAAAGTTTGATGGATCTGGGAGTGGTGGTAAGATTCAGTTACTCTATAAATAAAGAAAAATTTAAGCCCTGAAAAGAAAGATTGTGATTCGTGAAGAGTCAGGAAACCAGCATGGAACTGGGTTCCAGCACAGCCAGCTATGCACTGTCTTCACAGAGGCTGGCTTGACAATGATGCGTACCCTACAGATGTGAAGCTAGTCTGGGCATGCCCTGGGCCCACAAGGTGGGGAGGCCTGAGGGCCACATTTTCCTCACCTGTCATTAACATAATGAGAAAGAAGTCACCTCTGCCAAGCTTTTTCTTTCCATAGTGAGAATTTTGCAACCATTTTACAAACAAAGTGGGAAAACAAGTTTATTGCCTTTACTTCCTCCCCTAGGATTTAGAGGTTATTAAAAGCTACCACAAGGGCAGAGAGCAGAAGAATGAATTTGAGGGAACAACTTTAGATTGAAAGTGAGCCAAATGATCTGAATGTTGGGAATTTTGGCAAGATGAGAACAGGAAGTGGATGCTGTCTCATTTATTAAAGTAACATGAATTGAAGTAAACTGTCATAACATAAAGCATAAAGTACTCTGTACTCCTTCCCACCTTACTCTCAAATTGACAAAAAGAAAGCCAGTGAGTAGCTTTAAAAAATTCTGAACAAAGATATAATCATTGTTTACCCTCTAGAATAAAGTTTTCCTAGAATAAAGGAGACAAGGCACATTAAAAAAATAAAAATAGACAAGGTAATTGAACACTACAGTGGTTTACTGAAGAAAGAAGCCAAACAGAAGAGGAAAAAAATTAATTATCTTTGGTTTCTTTAAAGACCCCTGAAGCAGGACAGAATGTAGCCTTTTTACAGATAACCCCAGATCCATGAGAATCTCTGTCTCTGCATGAGAATTGAAGGAGGACTGATCATGGTCTGCAATATGAGAATTGCTGAAAATGAAAGAAAAAAAAAAGTTAGGACTCTGAGAAACTTATACGTGACTGTTAAGGATAGCGTATAACTCCACCTCACTCTGATAGATCTCTGGTCCCAGCCAGGGACTCTTTGTTGGTGCAGAAGCACATGCCTCACATCCATCCATCCTTCTCTCAAGATTTTCAGGAGCTAAACAGCATCAGTGTAGATCTCCAAAGGAAACCTGCTGAGGGATACAGGGTGTGTACAGAGAATACAGCTGAGAACAACAGACTGAGCAGGAACTGTGGCACAGAGCTCAGCGGTGCCTGGTGATGTCAGGAGACTGGGAGACTGTCGCTTGCTGGGATGTATCTCTCTGGGCTGCAAGTACTTGATATTTTGATGTTTATGAAATTACCTCACAGAAAAGGGGCAGCAATTCACTATCAGAGTCCTTTCAAACAACAGCATTTAAAAATTGAGAATAACAAAAACACAAGGCAAAGTGGATGTCATTAATGAATTACTATGGCAAGAGGAGAAATGAACATACTCTTTTAGAAGGATCAACACGTATTTATGAAATATCTACCATTGCACTACACTTTGGAGTCGAAGAAAGTCATGTAAAACATGATTCTATCTCTGAAGGAGATTACAGGGTTTTTATTTAAATTCTGTTTACCAAAGCACTTTAAGTATGCTTGATAGTTATATTTACAAGCCAGTGTGTTTATGTGCTGGTAAATCAGCTCTCCTCAAAAAACAAAAATAAACTAACCCTGAGTTGTAGTTTTTACCAGTTTCTGTGATGTAAATACTTGCACTGTGATGCAAGAGTTGAGAATGCAGTCACTGAATGCAGAGTTGAGAATAGATAGCCATAGCTAACTCTCACAAGTCAGTACAGCCAGCTCTAGCACACAGATGATAGTCACCTGAGATGTCTGCAGGAGAGAGGCCAGCCTATCAGAATATTATCAGGAAGGCTTTAAAGGGGAAGACAGGATATAAACAGAAAAAGATCATTGTACGGTAATCCCCTCCCCCAACCCTGTGCAGGGGATTAAACCCAGACCTCACACATGCTAGGCAAGCCCTCTATCACTGAGCTACATCCCCAGTCCTTGCGGGGCTTAAAAGACTTCTTGATTAATTTTCCCAAACTCTCCACATCCTAGCATGGCCTGTGGATATACTTTGTGCTCAATAGAAAATGTTTGTTGAATAACAGAAACAAATGGTTAGGCTGAGGAATAAGATTTTTCTATGCAGAACTTTTTCTTAAAACAAAACCAAAGGGGGGAAAGATCAAGTGTGATCAAAGGCTAATGTGTCAAAGCTGGTAGTTGATGTAAAACTACATATTTCATTTTCTGCTTTCTTCTGTATCCTTGAAATACACCGTAATAAAATCATTTAAGTTTTTTAAAACTGAAAAAAGGGGAATTATGTGAACAAAAGAACAGAATTAAGAATGGATGTTATCCAGAGGTTTCAATCTGATTTGATCTGATCAAAGTAAATATGGCAGGAAACAGCAAAAAGGAAAGATGGGCATAAGAATGTAGATGAATGGGAACGAAACCCCAATGAACGGCTAGCTTCCACACTACTTCTTAAGTGGTGCAAAGTGTAATTCATTTGTTAAATTTGGACTTTCTATATTTAAGGAGAAAAATTATTAACATGAATCAAAGTGAGAATTAGATGGGGGAAGAAACATTTCATTTGATTTCATAGGGAAATAAACAGATTAAATTAAAATACTTGTTATTGTGAAATGAAATCAATGGGATCAAGTCATTTATTACCACAGCGGCCTCTATATTGAATACACTCCCAGTTATCCAGCCTCCTCTCCCTGCCCTAAAGGCATATATATTCTCAAGCAGCTTAAAATAGTGTCCAGAGGGACAAATGTAGAGAATGGCATAAGGTCCTTTGAATGATAATCCAGTGTTCCATTCACTGCATAAAACAAAGATGTAAATCATAGGTAAATTTACACTGTGTTGGAAGTCTATTGTTGATACAAAGGAAGTAAACAAAATGTAATAATCACAGCAAGCTGGCATTCAAGACTCAGGAAAGAATATAGAAAAGGGCATTCTCCACTCTGCTTTGTATACTTCACATTACTCTATTAGCATCACGTGGTATTAAATAACATCTTAGAAAATAACTGAGCACAAAAGCTCTGAGAAAACATTCACTTTATCTTCAATGCACCCTCCATAATGCACTCAGCATCCTACAGTCACGGATAGATTCACAATAATAGGAAAGCAACAACAAATACTTGCCTGAAACACAGGAATTCTGCAGTTAGAGATGGAGATTTCTTTATTCCTTCAAAGCCTTCTTATGTAAAGTTTTCATAGACCAGCTGTATTAAAATCTGAGTAAAAATACAGAATATAATGGTGGCAATCTTTTGAGTGAAGGTGGTCACCAATCAACATCCAGAAACCATTTTCAAAAAGCTGAACTAACAAAGGGTACACCAAATGACACAGCTAGGATGCATTTTATTGACAAATAATCATTTGGGACATGTTATACAAGTCCCTGCCATTTTTTTCACAGACACTGAAGCCTGAGCTGTACCCCATTAAATGTTCTCTCTAATTCTAATCAGTATCTTCTTACAGTATTTCCCTCTTTCCTAGACTGTTAGCTTTTATGAAAAAATTAAAATATCTAAAGGAATAACCAGTTACCAGGAGATTTCTCCATTTAGATAGTTTTTCTCCTACCCAAAATGAAATACCATAATAGAAATTTTAAAGGAATAAGTTTTTCTTCTTACTCTATTCTTTTTACCTACCAAGTTCTGATGTTTTCCAGCCACTATCGATTTTCCTTCTTCCTCTATTTACAAACTTAAGAGTTAGTTGTGAATGAAGTTTCTCTCAACTGATATATTTAGTTCCTTTCATTTCATCATGTTATTGAAATCTGACATCTTTCAAATTATTCCTGTGTTTTTCCTCTAAGTTTTTGTCTTTCTCTTCACTTTGTTAGTACATGCTGTTTGTGTAATAGCAAAGTAATAGAACATATTTTTGAGAACAGATGTGGGCTGCATACTTAAATGTGGCTTTCCAGAAATATAGATTTGGGTCCAGTATTCCAGATGTGGTCTAATAGTTCACATGATGATGTGTTTTCCTGATTGCTGAAATGATGTTATGTACTCAATAAAGTAGGGTATCAAAGTTTTTTCAATTACCACTCCAATGCGAGGCTTTCTTCAACTTGTTCTGTGGCTGAGCATTCTTACTTAAAACGGTATGTCCTTGAACACATTCTGCATATTCAATGCATGGCTTTTGTTTATGCTTTTCTAGAATTTATACATATTTTCTTCTTACCTCTTTATTAAGTCCTTAAGCCAACTCCTCCTCTTACAACTTTTATTAAGATAAGATGAAGTGAGATATTTTACTAGTCTTGGAATTCCTAGGATTCACTCACGTAGAAGTCACTTTGGTGAGTTCTCTGAGGACTAGATAGGACATAATCCATTAATTACATATATTTAAGTGAAAATAACATACCTAAATTAAGATATAGAATTTGAGATTTCATTAGGCCATGTTTCCTCTGTCTGTTTTTTGATAGATACATCTTTAGAACAAAAGAGAACATCTGAGTTTTAAGCCTTTAAGACATGGAAATAAATAATATCTTTCTGTATATCTGGATGATTTTTAAATTTAGGTCCTTCAGATATCTGATATTTTTAGGATCCCCCTTTTAGAAACATTTTCTCTAAATGATGCTACACTATATATTATATAAATATATGTCTATACTACTATAGATAGTAATCATTCATTAATACACCTGATTATTATAGTTAATAGGCCACATTGGAAATTCTAGTTTAAGAATGAGTTTGAAATGGTACATTTTTTATATTAAGTAATCAAATATCACTTCAAAGCAGCCTTGTGAAGTGGGAGCTTTTTTCATTTTTCAATTATTATTTTTGTTTTTGAGACAGACTCTTGCTGTGTAGTTAAGGCTAGCCTTGAACTTACTATATGCCCTAGACTGGCTTCAGACTTTATCCTCTTGCCTCAGGCTCCTGAGTGCTGGGATTACAAGTACCACCACCACACCTGCCTAAAGGAGCACTTTAAATATAAAATTTTATTCTTGTTCTTATACTAGAGCAGCTTGACATATATTACAAAACTTTTAAGAAACTTCCATTGAAGTTCAGTAAAAAGATCCCTCTGGTCTCGTTTAGATCCCTGCCTTCAATAACTTTCAGAAGTATTTACCCGTGTTCCCCAGAATACCCTTCTTGAATTTCTGTCCTAAACTTGTCCCTAGATTCTAAGTGGTGTGTTTGACAACACCTCTTGGATGACTAAAGAAATGTCACAGATTAGTTCAGTTGACCTGAATTCAAGGTCAAGTGGAGGAGGAGGACAGGAGGACAGGAGGACAGGAGGAGGAGAGGAGGTGCAGGAAGAAGACGAAAAAGAGGAAGAGGAGGAGGCCACCATCACATTAGGTGATTGAACTCATTTAGGTTCGTGTTAGTATATACAATAATGTTTACCTTATGATGAAATCAGCTAAAGACACATTTCTCAGATGCCCCTGTTATTAAGCAATGTGTGAGTATATAGCCAAAGAATAGAATATTATTAAGCAAAAAAAAAATATTGGTACATGCTACAATATAGATGAATCTCAGAAATATGTTTAGTGAAAGAAGCCAGACATAAAAGAACTCAAACTATAAGATTTCATTTATATGAAATTGGTAAATGTAATATATACATATATAGAGAGAGAGAAAGAGAGAGAGAGAGAGAGTGCCCAAAAAGTGTATACACACTTCAACAGTTCACTGCACTAATAAATGTCTAGAAGCTAATGGCTACCACTTTGAGCAACTCTTATAATTGTAGAGGCCAAGGTAACTTGTATGAATAAATTTAGTCTCAATAAATTTAGTATTAAAATATTTATATGTTTTTCCTTTCTTGATGTATACATTTTTTGGTGGGCTCTCTTTCTATATATAGTATATATCATATATAATATGTATAATATACACAATATGAATATTATATATAATATGCATTATATAATATAAATACACATTACATAATATATAAATACTTGTATATTTATATACTCATATGATATATATTATATAAATTTATATAATATAAATATATATGTATGAATAATATATAAATATATTTATATCAATATAGAATAATATAGAATACATATAATATACATATTACTTATGTTTATGTGTACACATACTTCTATATTTATATATAATGTATATATTATTGTATAACATGTATAATATATATTTATATACAGCATATATTATACATATACATTATGCATATACACTATAAACATATATTACACATGATATACATATAATATTGACATATTACATATAAAATATATAATATATGTTTTAATAAATATAAACTTTATGAGGTTGGGAGAGTGTCTCTGGGACTGGAAAGGGGCATGAGGGAATCCCCTGGAGTGACTGAAATATCTGTATCTTATTTTCATGGTGATTATACAGTATTCATTTGTCAAATCTCATCAAACTGTATATTTAAAGTGAGTTTGTTTTATTGTGTATAAAAAAAAGCCCACAAGTCTAGTCATGTCAGTCTCCTGTTTAAAATACTTCAAAGCTTCCCATTACTTCCAGTAAACACTGGTATCTTAACATCTGGCCCCGCCTGCCTCTGTGATGCCAGCTCATTGCCACTTCCCTTGTACTTGCTGCCAACCCACCCCATGAGCCTCTTCTCCTCCTTCATTGCATCTCAGGGACGTTGTACTTGCTTTCTCTTTTGCCTGGAATGACCCCCACCACATTCTTCATACCCGCTGATCCTTCAAATGGAAAGGAAACTGCCACCTACTCAGAGAAGCCTTCCTGACTCCGACATTGCATCATATGTTGGCATGATACACTCTTATCACATTTCCTATACAATACAAGTATCTTTATAGCATTTATAGTAATTTGTAATAATATAATAGTGGGATATTTTGATGAATGTCTACCTTACCATTAGAATTTATGCATCATGAGGTTAAAAAGAATCTGTCTTAGTCACTAGGTTATCCTAGCACTTCACACAGTGCTGGGCTTAGAGTAAGACTCAATAAATATTTACTAATTGAATGAACACTAAATTGCAAATGATAATAATCCTCCCACACTACAATACAATAGTATGTCAATCTATCTATGCAGCCTTATTATTTAAGTTCAAATTGATCAGCAAAGAATTTCAATGTCTAAACATTTTTACAATTATGCAAACTTCACAATAACATTTTTCTATCAAAGCCAAGCAAATCACTTAGCCAACTGTTCAACAGACTGACAGAAAATGGAAAATTTATAAAAACCAGACATACAATAGAATTTTTAAAAATCACATTATCATTATATTGGTAATGACTTTTAAAAGTTGAACTGTTAAATAAAACTTCTATTTCTCAAATAATAATACACTGAATTTTGTCTTTGCCAGAATTATCTCAGATGCAGCTTATTTGATGAAAACTGAAATATGCTCTTAAAAGTCCATAGTACACTCTTTTAATAAGAGGAAAGAGCAAAATCATTATATGACTACCTCAACAAAGATTTTAATGACACTGAGCCAATCTTTTTTTTTTTTTTTTTGTACCCAGGATCAAACTCAGGACCTTGCGCTTGCAAGGCAAGTGGTGGAACCACTGAGCTAATCTTTTGAATACAGTTAGTAGTTACAGAATATTTATTGTGAATTTTTCTTTATGTTTACTGTTAGAAATTCTCAGGAAAGTGGAACATTTTCCTTTACAAATTTGCAAGGTACTAGAATAATAAAAACTAAGATATTTTGAGCTAATAATAAAAGGGTGCTAACTAAAATATTTTGGAGAAGTAAATGACCTCTACAAAAAAGAAAAAAAATCTCCACCTCTGTTATATATGATGGTGGTTGGCTTTAAACTCTTGTCAAAATACTTACTATAGCAAAAAATAAATTCATCTCATATTGTCTTTGTAGAATTGATGTTGGTCAGCTCATGATTAGGATTTGCTTCCAGGAAAAGGTTGCCACTGCAGATGAGCACAAACATTTCCTTTTTGTCAGGAAAAGCAACAAAAAATAATCTAGGTTTCCATTTTTTTCATCTTAGCTGCCAGAAAACTAAAAATCAAATTCAACTCACAGGTTCCCTGCACTTTTAAGGTGCCTGGGAACATTTATTTATGTGGGACACTTTGATTTTCTTATGTTATACTACATATTAAAAATTTATTTTCCAATTCTTCGGTAGACATGATAGATTTTTATAAGAGAATTAATCTATATTGAATTAGAAAAATATATTGAATAATTAATTTAATGTTCTTTTAAATATTTGCAAGTCATCAATGAACTGGTCTCTGAAGATTTACGGGAAGGCAGAGATTGCCTTCCCCACACACCACCATCAACCAGGCACAAACCCTGGGTAAAGCAGGGGCTCAGTGAATATTTGCCAAAATGGGTGAAATTACCTAACACAATCTGAATTGATTTGCTAACTTCTTGGTCTTCTATTTGGAGCCAAAATGATCTGTACTAAATCTGTGCTTTCAGACTCAGCTAACAAATCCAGGTAGAAGCTCAAGTTTCAAAAGTAAAAGCTGTGAGCCAAAATAAACCTTACCTCCTTAAAAAAAAAAAAGGAAAGAAAGAAAGAAAGAAAAGAAAGAGAGAGAGAGATAAAGAAAGAGAAAGAAAGAAAAACTTAACAGGAGAAAAAGATGATTTTCAAAGCTGTAAAGTTAAAATAAATTGCTTTGCTGTGATTGAATTTGGGGTCAGGGCCCTAAAATGACCTATTGCTGCGAATGGGAATCCATTACACCTTTTGAAACCTAGACTACAGGGTCCTAGTTGCTTAACTTCAAAATCTATCAACAACATTAAATCAATGACATTCCCCTGGTTTTTATTCAGTGAAATCTTTGAAGTACTTTTAATAAAAACTGAAGATGATCACAGTTACTGTATCCGAATACAGTAATACAGAATTCATGACTGGTCTTCTGAGTTTGGCCCGTGAGAGAATGGATTCCAACTCCACTGGTAGGACCCATAAGTGGCCAAATACCTTTCTTGTTTTTACTAGCAATGTCAATAAATGCCTACTTTTACTAATTTTTAATCTGATAATCTGATAATGACTTACTTGGTTTTAGTGCAACTTTAGATAAAGCACATGCTTAACTCATCAGCCAGCCATACATTCCCACATGTCTTCCCCCCTATTTTTAGATCTGACCTGAGAACCAAATCCTTTCATGCTAATACACACAAAGAATAAAGTCATTCTCACCAGACCTGGAAAACCTTACACATAGCTTTGAATCCTGTACTCACAGTTCACTCCTGTGAATTTGCAATTGCAGTCAGGCATGAGTTAACAGAGAGCAAGAACCTGTTCTCCCATTTTTCAAACATTTCAGAGGACAGATGAATTTTCAGATTCCACATTTATTTGACAGTGAAATCAGGATGAGACTTTCTCTCTCTTTCTCTCTGGGTGTTAATTATTCATTGAAAAGCTTTTTAAAGACACAGTTCAATATTTCTTTACTGACTGTTATAAAATTGCAAGTAGTAATTGGAGACCTTGATTCCTAATTATGGGACTGTTTTATTTCTAAGTCACTTTAAAGCCATTTTCTGCAAGTGTGAACAGGCACTATTCCTTGTACATTAAGGTACCATCAGTACCACCATTAGCAGGACTTGCCCCAGTCATTAGTACTTTACTTCTTCCTGGTTGGTTTTGACCAATTCACTTTCTCATTCAGCATCTGCCTCGGCCAAGGCAGGGAGAGGACACAGAAGTACAAGGAGAGCAAGGATATTTGGCCCAGAATTTTCTGTCCTGGTTTGCCCACATGTTGAACTACTATACCTAAGAGAAACTGTATAAAAAACAGACAAGTTTGATGACAGAGGAGTCGTCACGTATAGCAAGTCTAAAATTTCATTAAGTGTCGTTTGGGATGCTGTTAATGTTATTACAGTAATATAAACATCAAAGGAAATCAGATCATACACTCAGGGAAATCATTCCCTGCTGGAAATCCTGTTAGCTGACTTCAATTATGCTATGATTTTGCTCATTCAGAAGGCTGTGTCGGCCTCATTATCTCATCTCCAAATCGCCTGTTTAATGATTGTGCATGCATTTGAAACCCATCAAATTAAGTAAAATAAAATTTTTATCTTGTGTTTGTTTGGGTTCAGATCATAGCAGCATCAAAATTATTCCGATTGCAAGAATTGTGCCTGTGGCCAGTGTTAAAATATAAACAAGAAGGATTGAATCAGAAAGAGAAGCTTTGTGATGAGAAGGCTTAAAGGAATTCCCAAGTAGATGTTTCTTTAAGGATTAACATCTGTTTCTTAAAGTACAAATTAAGATTTGTTAAATTCTCTCCATCCTAGTCTCTAAAAGGAAAAACACATGCATAGATACATTCAATATATTTATCCCCTTTTATTTTCACTTTTATTGTGATAAATGTTACATATAGAAAAGTAGAGAGTCTAGCATAATAAATACATGCCTATCTTTAAAAATAATTGTTACCACTGTGGCATGTTTATGTCATAAATTCAAAGAATTTTAAAACTAATTTGGATACCGTGACATTTCATCCCTCAATACTGCGATATGCATCACTGAAAAACCAGTATGTTTTTCTAAAACCTGTTTTATTATCATATCTTATATAAGTAGCAATTATTCCTTATTAGTATGTAATTTCCAGATAACATTTGATTTCTCTCAATTGTTCTAAAAGAAGTCCTTCAGTGCTGGTTCAAGACAGAAAATACTTATTCTTAAATACCACAAACCCAACTTCAACTTAAATGTATTTGTGGAGGTCCCTATAAATTTTTAAAATTTTAGCTTATTAGCACATGTGTGTAGTATATAATGTTTACATTCCTTGTGGGGAGTTGGTACATGTACATAACACATCCAAATTCCTTTTTCTATCCTTTATCACTTCCCTTACTTCCCTCTCCCTTCATCTCTTGATCCTCTTCCTCTTTGGGAAAGATCTATCTCCCTACTTCCTATTATCTTTTATTCTATTTTATTTTTACTCCAGGTTTCTCATGTAAGAAAAACTATGTGATATTTAAGTTTGTGTGTCTGATTTATTTCACTTAATATTATGGTCCTGAGGTACACCCATTTTCCTACAAATAACCCAAGTTTACCTTTCTTTATGGCAGTGTAGTACTCCATTGTAAATGCCACATTTTCTTTATCCATTCATCTGTTGGTGGACACACGGGCAGCTTGCAAGGCTTAGCTATTATGAATTATGCTGCTATAAATATGGATGTGCATGTATCACCGTAATATGATGTTTTTAACTTTTCAGAAGTTACCTAGAAGGGGACTAGCTGAGTCAAATGTAATTTCATTTTAGTTTTTCTGAGAACTCTCCATTTGGAGAGAGTTCCATACAGAACTGATTTCCATAGCGGTTGTATCTCAATATTGTAAAAGGGTTCCTTTTTTCCTGAAGTCTCTCCAGCATTTGTTATTATTTGATTTTTTTCCCCCTTAAATTCTTTTATTGGTACATTTTAGGTATACAATACGGTTACATTTATCACTGGGTGCTTGTACCTGTACATGACATATCTCGGTTCTTATTTTTTCTCCATTACCTGTGCGCCTTTCACCCCCTCCACCCTTCCCTATTTACATAAACTTCATTTGGATGGGAAAAGAAAAAATTGATTTCTTGATAACGGCCATTCTTTCTGGGATAAGATGGAATCTCAGATGCACTTCTAACCTTCAGTTATACTTAAAATGCAGCCAAAGAATGAAATCCATCTTATATTTCAGGCATCAGAGATTGGTTGTATCAAAAAAATTTTATTTTTCAGTGTTTAATTAAAAGTACTTTTGCTTTCTTTGTTTTAATCTCTGTAAAACAAAATCTATAGGAGACCCAGGATAAGTGGAAATATTTTCTATTGCATAATAAACAGGGAAACTTTCTTTCTCAAAAGTTTTGACACAAGTTCAATCCCTGGCACCAAAAAAAAAGAAAAAAAAGAAAGAAAAGAAAAGAAAAAAGAGTTTGACACAAGTATAGGAAACAAATGCCAAGGTGAAATGGCTTGAATGTTAAAACATCATAACCAACCTGAATCTCACTAGTATGTTGGTCTGAAACGCTGATGATGAAAATAACTTGATTAATTCATTAAGTCTTTTGTAGGTCCTGATTTCCATTGGCAAGCACAGAAAGGACCTACCAATGACTCCTGCAGATGGTCTCTCTGTATTTCTCTGAGGACTTATTAGGGATGCCCAGCCACTAGGTAGTGCCACAAATCTGTGGGGCATATGTCTGTGTCTATGTACCTTGCCATCCAGGGTTGGACAGGGAGAAACTGAAGCTTCCATTGTTTCCAAACAAACCCTTCTTAGTGACCTCACAACATGAGAATGTGGACAGTGTATCTGGGAGGGGAAATCAGAATTGTATCACACCAGTCACTGGTTTGGAGCATCTACTCAAACCAGCCCCCAGGAACATGTTGTGTGAGTGACAGTTTCTCACCCACAGTAACTAATTCCTCATTTTGGATCTCCCAAGTCTGTCAATAGTTCTGTATCCTCCAAGTGTATATGTAACCCGATTTTGCAAATGACACTTGATGAGAATGTCAAAATTGTGGTTTTAGCCAATGAGATTTTTAAAATCTACTTATTATAATGAAGTAATGATATTGGTTATAATTCAGAAAAAAAGATTTGCTGCTAATTTGTACAAAATAAGTATTTCATCAAGAAAAGTTATTTTAAGTTTTAAAATGTTCTTAAAATCTTACTCTTGGTATTGTCTTGTGAGATGCTAGAGCAATGATTTACAAGCATGATATTTTCTATGAGTACTGATAAAATGAGAAAGATAAGGGCAACATTTTCAAAGTCAAATTTATTAAATTTAAAGAACTAATCTTCAGTAAGAAATTGTCTTTTTTATGTCTGTGTAGTTTTTTCAGTGTCAACATTGTCATTCTTTCATGAGATGATGATAGTTGATGTCATTTTAATAGCTTTGGCCAAATTTAAGATAAAAATTATGTAATCCATGTAATATAATTTTCATATTGGAAAAAGAGTATGTTCGTGCTTAGGCTATCCATTGCTCTAGAGCACACCAGCTCAGAAGCTGTGGTATTTAAATAGGAATCTTTTATTTGTTCAGTGGTGATATCTCTGCTCTACCTGCCAGTGGGTGGCTCACCTGGGATGGAAGAATCACTTGGTTAGTGTGAACATATGACAGAATTCATGCCAATAAGATATAAGAAAAACTTATTGGGTTGAGGGAGAATCATTTAGAAAGAATGACATGGGGAAGAAACATTTTTTGTTCTGCTAGACATTGCTACCTCTGCAGGTGATACCTGAAACTGTGTCACCCACTAGAAAACCATGATGGAAATTGGAACAAAAGTAAAGTTAGCATCTGGAGGTTGACAGCACACAAAGATGGAAGGAACTTGAAACTTTGATGATGTGGACTGGCTTGGAACCATCTTGCTACTTATGAACCAATTACGTGATGTGAATATTCTTCTGCAGAGTGCAAAATTTTTTCTTTTACTTACAACCAAAACATTTTGACTGATAATCCATGATTTTGTTGCATAAGTCAACATTTGGAAAAAAAAGAAAGAAAGAAAAAGATAATAAAGGATACAAATGCCAAGTGTCAAAAATGAAGATAATTTTACAATAATGAAGCACAGGAACAAACTAGCACATGAGAAGTGTATTCCAAGGGAGTAATTATTATTATTTTTTAAAGTTGTCCTTGTTAAACACACTACACAATGCATTACAATAGTGTCATATCCATTGTGATTTCTTTTTGTTTAATCTAGAAGAAATTCTGTTTAATGCTAACATGTCTTTAACATTTAATAGAGTCATGCATCATTTAACAAAGAGGATATGTTCCAAGAAAGGTGTTCTTAAGTGGTTTTGTTATTGTGTAAACATCCCAGAATATACTTTAACAAACCAAGATGGGTGTAATGTCACTAGGCAATATAATCTTATGGCACTACCATCATTTTCCATCATTCATGGAAGCCTCCTAATGTGACACATGCCTCTATTTTCAAGACTAAATTTTTAACAAAAAAGAGCAAGTTTCAACTCAAAGCCACAGGTAATGATATTTAGCTAAAATTCAGTGATATCATTTTGCTTTAGTTGAACTTACTTTCACGATACATTCTGTTAATGGTAAATTATACTGTTTTTCTCTTTACAGTAATAAGTTCCTATTTTAAAGTAAGAACTATTTAAAGATAAATGTTAAGTAGGTATTAGTGGAGTTGGTGCATAGATATGACAAAAATTATGAAGTGGCTCAGGGATGCCTGGAGTTCAGAGGTTCACAAACTGGAGGGGTAGAGAAGATACATATACCACTGCCATCGGGCTGGAATGTTGCTTTCCAGTGAGACTGTTTATGAGAATCTTTTTTTTTCCCATTAAGTTTATTGGTACATTTTAGGTATAAAATACAGTTGCATTCATCATTGGGATCTTGTACCTTTACATGATGTATCTTGGTTCTTATTTTTTCCCCTTCCCCTGACCTCCCTTCACCCCCTCCACTGTTCCCTATTTCCAAAGACTTTGTTTCCATTTTTTTCCTTTTATCATATTTTTTCTTTTCCCTTCTTTCCTTTCCCCTACCCTTCCCACTTCCCCTACTCCTTTAGACCTTTTCTTTCTATTACACAATATCAATTATACATTTTTTAAATTACAATATCAAAATTTAGAGGACATTACCACAGATTTTACAGAATTTAAAAGGATATAGAAAGCATATTACAAAAATCTTTTTTGAAATAAATTTGACAACTTCTAAGAAGTACCTTGGAAGACAAATTAATGAGATTGACTCTGGAGGAAATATAAAATTTGAATACCACCTATCAAAGAAAGTATATTCCTAGCTTGAAAACCTACGTATATGACAACAACAGGCTCATATACATTTTAACTGATAAATTATATCAAACATTTAAAGCAGAAAGAAGAAGGAACACTTCTCCCTATGAGGATCTTTTTAACATTTCACCTACATGGATTTCCAAGATAAATTAGACATAAATATGGCATTTCCACCGTCTCCATGGCTGCATCCTCATCTCGGTCTTATAGGATCAGTTTCTCTGGATTTTGATGCCTCCGTGAGAGGAACTGGCGTGTCATGCTCTTGCTTGGACTTTCGTTTTTATTTTCAGTATTTTCCTGGCCTTGAACTTCCACCCTCCACTCAGTTCAAAGATTTACTATTTCTAGACCTTTATTAATTCTGATCCCTTTGAAATAAAGTGTCCCTCTCCTCCAGCTCTTCCCATACTCCTGTCAATCCTTCTCCCACCAGCTCAACAGCTTCCTTCCACTTCTCCTCAGGTCTCAGACCTCACTGCAGTTGGAATCAATCTCTTCTGCCACAGCGTTTTCCCTCAGCACCAATGAAACTCATACCTGCCTGTAGGTTGAGTACATAGGAGCTCCTTGAGAATGATGAGTTTGTCTCAATTATCTTCACCTTATTAGCAAATGCCTAGAAAGTATTTATTAAATTACATTGAACTAGAATCAAATCATTAAATGAAATTAGTCTGAAATAAAGATGATCATTTTTATTTTTAAAATGCTATGTTGTCATTTCACAATAGTTTATATCAATTTTGCTTTGTTTTTTTCTCCAAAAAATGAGAGTCTAGCAATGGAAAGTTTCTGCAGCATTATATTACAATAAAACCATCCAAGAGCAAATTTATTGTAGACATCCAGAAAAATGTTGAGTTATCTTCCTTAGAAGTCCATTCCAAATTTTTACATCTTGTATTTACAGGAAGTTTTTCCTGTAACTTGAGTAAGTTTTTCACATTGAACTTAAACCTCTTCAAACTTCAGTTTAATTTGTTTGCTATTGGTCTAGTCTCATGGTTGCCATAAGAAACAGCTGGTCACTATTCACTTAATCTGCTGCAGTCACAGGAAAAGCCAATGTGCTTAAACATCCTGTGGAACTACCCTTGCAGCTTTATTTTTATTATTTATTTATTTTTGGTACCGGGGATCAAACTCGGGACCTTGCACTTGCAAGGCAGGCCCGGCCCCTCACAGCTTTATTTTTAAATCAAGAGTCAGTATGCATTTTATACTAACAGGGTAAGTTTTGATTTTTTTTGTTATTGTTATTTGAGCACAGAGCTCTCTTTTAAAGAGAAAGATATTAATATTACAACAGGGCAGCTCTTATCAGAGGAGAGATTCAGAGAGAGAATCTAGTAGAATGTTTGTTTGTTTGTTTGTTGAGATGGGGGTCTTGCTATGTTGTCCAGGCTGGGTTTGAATTCCTGGGCTCCAGTGGCCCTCTTGCCTCAACCTTTCAAGTAGCTGGGACTGTAAGTGTCTGCCACCATGCTTCATAGTAGAAACTATTTGAAGGGGGAAAAATGGCTCAAACTTGATTTGTGAAAAAAGAAATGTCAAAATAATCAGTTTAAATGAATGTTCACAGGCCACAGTATGATGGAGGAAAATAGCTGATTAGAGAAAAACTGCAGAAAGTTTACAAGAAGTACCCAAGCACCCAGCTAGAATTATGCTAAAGGGGAAGAGGGTTTGACTGAAGCCCAACTGGGCAGGCCTTGTTCTTGGACACCTTGCCAGCAGGACAAGATTCCCACAGTGATGACACTAAAGTGTGAAAACTGCATTCAAGTGAATAGTAATTAGAAGTAGAGCCACACATTGTCTGCTTTGGAGAAAGATTTGGTAGGAGTTGGCATGAAGTTATAAGAGATAAAGGAAGAGCTTTTTGTTGGTGTAAATGAATGCCATAGACTGTGAAAATAATTAAAAAGTAGAGGTTTATTTTGCTCGTGGTTTTGGAGGTTGGTACTGGTGAGGGCCCAAGGCTGCATCACATGGTGAGATAGAGCAGGTGTCCTAGCTCAGGCCTCTCTTCTCTTTTTATGAATCCATTATGGCCACCACGGGGGCCCAGTGTCATGACCTCATCTAATCCTAATTACTTACTTCCCAAAGGCCCCGCCTGCAAATATCATTAATATATAAATTTTGGGATTAAATTTCCAGCACATGAATTTTGGTAGACATATTCAAACCATAGCATCATTAGAAAAAGAATTTGAGTTACAAGACAGGTAAATCACAAATGAACTCTTAGGAGAACTTGGAGAAAGCACTTATCTGTCATTGATCCCATTAACAGGTTCCAACCAATGCAGATAGATAACAGGTTATAGTTGCTTATCTCTGGCCTTTGGCATCACTGACTAGAGTGAACCTCCAATATAAAAGTAGGGAAGCTCAGCTTCCTGGTAACCACTGTAATTTTATCTGGGTTTAATACAATTGCAATAGCTTGAAGCTTAGGTGACTTTACCTGCCCAGGAAATTTGGAACCTTCCAGAGAAAGAGCAGAAAGAGTAGGAATGAGAGTCAAAATATATCAGTAATAAAGATGCATGCAAATATAAGGAAATAATATGATCTATCATTTGTTGTTTGACAAGGTCATCAACATTAACCACCCACAAAAGTCTAAATGTGGGGCCTGGGATTTATCTCAGTGGTGCTGCCGCCTGCCTTGCAAGAGCAAGGTCCTGAGTTTGAATCCTGGTACCAAAAAAAAAAATCTAAATGTGGTGAGCAAATTAGTATAATGTGTTTATGTTCAATATCTTGAAAAATGTATAGAGCACCTCTTAGAAAAGATAACTACTATAAGCTCTTAAAACAATACCTGGCACATTAGAAGGACTCATATCGGTTTAGGCATCAATCTTGCTTGTTCTCAACAAATGGAAAGCAGTGGGCTAGATACTGTGGGCTATAGACAAAGGACAAAGACATGGGCTGCCTTCTTGGAGATGTAAACCCTTGGGCTCCATGGAAGGCAATTCTATTACTTCTCTTAATTATACCCAGTGGAGGCCCCAAAGCATTGAGCATAACATCTGCCTACTTTTTTCTATCATCCATCCTGGGAAAGTTCAGAGGATTTCCTAAGAGGGGAGATATCATGGGCTGCAACTCTTTTCATCCTCTTCCTTGGCAACATGGTTAACCACCCTTTGCATAACACACACACACACACACACACACACACACACACACACACCCCTAATGCTTTTGTTAATCACAAGATTTTGGGAAGATAAACACAATTTTGTCTTACAACGTTCCCCTTTTTTTGTACAATATTTGAATAATGTAAATATAAAAGGGGGAAAGAACTGTTAAATTTATTATTCAGTGCCTCAAAGACAGCCTGACTTACATATTATTTTCATTCTCATGAGAGCAAGGAGCCACTTTCCTCACTAAAGTGAGTCCCAGTTTTTTCAGACTGGCTGAGGTTAATAACCTGAGAAGAATTTCTCAGACATATGCCTCAATATAAAAGTACTGAAAATCTTGACCTCTCTTGGCTAAAGGTTTAGAAATATATCTTATTTAAAGCTTATTTAACATCGACATTATTTTTTAATGTGTAACACACATAAAGAAATAAAATTTTTTGTTCTACAATCTTGACTAAAATACAGGAGGTAACTATGAAGATTATTGAGTCATGACAATATCAAAAGAGGCTCCTTGATTTAGGTTTCTGTGAGGATAACAAAATGATGGGTTTTTTTAAACAATGGTTAAGAATGAATGAACCCCAACTCTGGGACAGAAAACAGAGAAATTTTACTATATAGTTAATTTGGTTTGAAACATTTAAAATAAAGATGAATATCATAAGGTGAAGTTGCTCTGAAAGCAGAATTTGAGAGGAGAACTCTTGTTTTGCTATGCATTTGATTTGGGATTTAATCCCAAGAAGCAGAAGTGGAGCACAAGAGGAGACAGGCAGGAAGAAAGCCCAACTATAAATAGAGGTCTCTGATATAAGCAGTAAAAGACTTGATTCCACTGGGAAGTCCATGGAATATCTTCCAGAATCATCCACTCAAGAAGACAGGAAGCTGGAACATTGATTGACTGGCTGTGTATCCTACTATGTGAAGATTGCCTGCAAGATCACTGTGCTTATGCTTGCATGAGAGGCAAGGAAGCCACCTCCTACAGACAAGGTCCTGGGGCAGAATGTGATAGTGAGAGGTAACTGTCTGCTGTAGATGCCACTTGAGATTGGAAAAAGGCCAGGAAATTGGAAACAGGTACCACAAAAGTCACCTCAAGGGTTCTGCCAACAGTTGGTGGCATCTTACTGAACAGTGGTGATAGTCGCTAGACAATAGAGCTGAAACTAGAATCTGACTTCTTATCTGGTATGTACTTCTTTCTTTTCTATATAGGTCCTAGAGTATCCATAACAAGATATTCACCTATGTTCAGCTTCTGCTCTCAATCTAATTTATGCCATTGGTCAAGGTGGATGCTTTGGGTTCTTTTTGGCTTTCTATTAACTGATGTCAACAGCAGGCTTAGGGTTCTTTCAAAATGTTCTGTGAAGTGCTAGTGTCTTGTTTGAATAATTAAGTCATAAGCAGGACTCCATATCTCCATAAGCAGTCCCTCTAATAAGAAACTATCTTCTTAGTAATACAACTACATATATACATATATGTATACACACATATATATGTAGTATATATGTATATATGTAGTATGTATATATATGTATATGTGTGTGTGTATATATATGTTGTTTTCTGAAACTAGCATACTTCATTCACTGGGAAGGGTAGGTAGGGTGGGGTTAAATCCCTTTAGGCAAGAAGATTCACTTTTTTTGAGAAATCTGAGCTGAAAATAGATTTTCTTTTCTGGAAGAGCTAGAACAATGCTGTATGCCCTAGTAAGACCTATAGGTGTAGAAATATTATTTATTATTTCATGCCAAAAATTATAGGACTACAGTTCCATAAAAGCTAATAGCCAATTAGTGATAGCTAAAACTTGGAAACAACCCAATTGCCCATCAGCTGGAGACTGGATAAAGAAAATGCGTTTTTTTTTTTTTTTAATAAAATGGAGTTTTACTCAGCCATAAAGAATGAGAAACTAGAGACATTTATAGCTAAATGGATGCATATCGAGGCGATACTCTTAAGTGAAATAAATAGGACACACATGTAAATACCAGATAGTTTCTCTAGTGTGAGAAACTGAAAGTGTAAATAAGGACTAAAACGTATAATAGATTATGTGAAATAGGAAGAAAAGGTGCAAAGGGGAAGGAAGTGGGAGGGTTGGGGAAAAGAAAGAAGGGAATGGAATTAATATGAAAAAACAAAAAATGGAAACAAAGTCTTTAGAGATAGGGAGGGATGGAGGAGTTGAAGGGAGGGCAGGGGAATGGTGAAAATATAAGAACCAAGATGGATTATGTAAAGGTTCAAATTTCCAATGATGAATGTCATTATATTGTATACCTTAAATGTACCAATATAATCAATAAAAAAATAAAATTCTACTTCATCACTTAAAAAAAAGCTAATATGAACAATTTCAAATAGGAAAGACCTCTGTGAACCTCATAAGATTTAATCAGCACCATCTTTAGACCCTAAGTTATCTTGAAATGTGGCCCAGAACTTTGTTTTTTAAGTCAAGTCCAGTGATTCTCTATGGGAAACAATTTTGCTCCCCTCTGTAAGGGACATTTGACAATGTCAGGAGACATTTTTGGCAGTCATTTTACCGGGAGGCTATTGGCATGTAGTTTGTGGAGGTAATGGATGCTGCAGGACATTCTACCAAGCCCAGGATAGCCTCACAACAAAGAACTGTTAGTTCCAAAATGTCAATATTACCAGTTTAAGAAGCCCTGGCCTAGAAACATTGAAATCTTACTGCTATTGACTTTGAAAGATTAACACAAATATCCTTTAAGACCTTATGCAAGTCATTCCCTTTCCTGGCCTCTGTTTTCTCTACTGGGGAGGATATTGTCCTAAATAATCTCTCAGGCCACTTTCAACTCTGATTTTATATAATTTATAATTCTGGTTCTTTCATTGCTGCGTTATTTTATATAAGTTTATGGCACTGTAAGATCAATCTGTTCTTGGAAAAGCTGAATGTAAGCAGGAATTGGTTCTTTAATGTTTAGTTTCAGCAGTAGAAAATTATTGAGTTGTCCTGAGAGTAATATTACTGATTTAACTATGCTTTATGGTGAATTTTAATAGACATAAAAGATTTAAATCACAGCACATGTAAGATGAATAAAAGACAATCTTCCCTTTCCCAAAATCATTACCCTTCAGCTATGAGTATTGGAGTATCAGGGGTTCTGTGGGTGGTGCTGAGGCAGATTCAGAAGGCTCTACCTTGGAACAGAAACTGGTGTGGAAGACACCTGCTCCTGTGGCCTCCATCAGTATCTTGATGATCTGTGTGCAGGTATAGCGCATGGACTTAGTGAAGGACCTGAAAACTCTGAACAGATCATTTTCCTTCTACTTCCAAAAGGAACAAGAATACCTGTCCTAGGAAATGCCATTCAATTACTGTAACTATACACCAATGTAAGTACAGGGATTATTTCCTCTTGTTAGTAAATGCTGAAGATGAAACAAGATTACCAAAGAAAGTGCTCTTGTAATTCTTACCGATAAGAACTAGAATATAGAAGAGATAGAAATAAACCTCTGTAAGATTATATATGAGTCTGACCACAAGGAAAAATTAAGAAATATTGTAAAGCTGGGCATGGTGATCATGCCTGTGATCTCAGTACTGAGGATGCTAAGGCAGGAGGGTCAACCACAAATTCCTTGAGCCCAACTTAGGTAACTTAATGATTTGGCAAGACCATGTCTCAAAATGTAGCATAAAAACAGCACTGGGAATGTAGCATAGTGTGAAGGCCTTGGGTCCAATGTCAAGTACCATAAGAAAGAAGTAGAAAAAATATGGTAAATAGCAGATTGAAATTTCTTTTATGGCATAGCTTCTTTTAACCACCAAATCCCTCATCGCTGGACTTGCTGAGCTTGTCTGGGAGAAAAAAAGACTGTGTTGCCTTTCCATCTTCCAAGTCACCATTTCCTTTGCTCACATTAAGGTTCTTATGAATGATGGATTCTCTCACGTTATTTCTGATTTCAATTTTGACTCCTCCCGAGAATGAAATGAACCAGTAACACACCAGCACATTGAAAAATACCCCAATTTGATTAATGCAGTCCCGGGAGGTGTTTGCATCAGTGCTGCCCCTCCTGCCCCATTTTGGTTTCATAAAGCCCACAGATAAACTTTAAACTCTCAACTCTGTAGTATCTTGAAATTCTGTAACAATCTAAGATTCAAAAAAATTTTAACAAAACATAATGCCAGGCAAAACTACTAAAAATTAATTTTAGCAGGGATAAATGTACATTCTATATTTGGGACTAAAATGGAAAACCTGACTGCATACAGTATGGAGATCCAGTTTCATGGTAACTCATATGAGAAAGGCCTCATAGTGTTAGTGGACTTAAATCTTAGCATGACTAAAAATATGATAAGCAAATTAAAATTTAGGCATTAGGTTGTATGGGTAGAAAAACCACATCCAGATGGATGGAGATTACGGTCCTCCTGGTCAAATTCACATCATGCTCAAGGATTCTCATTTTAAGAGGAAGACTGGAAAATGACAAAATATCTTGACATAATGCAGAAAGGATGGTAAGGCTAGTGAGTATGTTTATTCTGTAAAGTGGGTGACCACAGGGAAATGTGACCCCTGTCTCCATTAGTAGACTCAGACTGACACTTCAAAGGGGTAGAGCCAATTTCATTTTGCTTCTGAGAGCAAAGCTTAGTCACAAGAAGCTATAGGGAGGCAGATGAATTTTGTCCTAATTGAAGAATTTGCTAAAAATTAAAAATTTCTAACTATGATTATGAGCTACTTCCTGGAGTAGAAACCCCCTATTACTAAAACAAAATAAGCAGAGATTATTTAATCATAAATTAGGGATAATAAACATGAAGCTCCTAAATCCATTCCAACCTTGATAAATGAAGTTATTATTGACAATCATCTGTAATTATGATTGCTTCACTTAGACAGCTAATAACAGTAAAGGTTAATACAGACTCTAGATGCAGATAATGGGGATTGAACTTCACAAGCCACCTCCTGTATAATATTTGGGTGACCCTGGACAAAGCAACTTTGAGTCTCTGAACTTCAATTTCCTCATTTTGGTAACAGGGATACTCAGAAGTACTAATCTCACAGAATAGTTTGAAGATTGATATAGTTAATATAGGTAAAGCAACCTTTCCTTGTACATGGTCATGCTATGTAAGAATAATTTTTAGGACATGTGACCAAAGTCTCTGAGACAGATAGTTCAATCACTTCTATGTGGAGCATCTTTCACCAATTTCCAGACTGAATTGAGGAACTCACCCTGTGTCTTCATCTTTTCCCACAGCATGACAGGTAGTGTTCAGGTGGAATTCAATTTTCTCTGAGTCAAATTGTAAAAAGTGTACTAAATGTTTTCCTGTCCACATAAGCTAAACACAAATTTACTGCTTTCTTGACAGTCAAATCCTTGAAGGATAAGAGCATGGAAGCCATGTATGATTTTATAGATGACCAGTTCTCAGGACTATTGGACAGTGGTCACTAGGTGATTATGATGCTCTGTTCAGAATACATGATCCTTGCATTAATAGGTTTAGATATTCTTTCAAAAATAGCTAAAATTGTATGAAACTATAGTCTAAAGATAAAAGCTCCTCAGGCTGTTGTTAGTTGATTACAAATGACTGAGATTATAGAATGGTAATGGACTTACAAAGGGTTAAAGGTCTTGTCTGTTCAGCAACCGTGAACCAATTTGTAAGAGTCAAGTAAGGCATGTTTTTAATGTTTAGGAACCCGACTGACATTTCCTATTCACTTAAGTGTTTTTTCTATTTGTTGGATCAGCTATTCTCCTTGAAGATACGTATTTTCTTATGAATTATTCTATCCTGTTATTCTACTAAATAGATAATATATAAAAGCTGCATGTGTCTTCAATACCTGCAGCCTCTGCCACAGCTCTTCTGTCATCGCTTAATGAAGCGACACGACTGATACACAGGGCCTTCTTAATAAATGACCCTATGTACATGATATATGAATAGGAGTTGCTGAATTGAGAGGCTGCTAAAAACCAAGGCAACCAAAAGTGTCAGACCTTGTTGCCAGTTCTTGTTAGCATTTGGCACTAAATATGGTGAGGGTGGAGAAGGCAGAGGTGAATGGGATTGTGCAGAAGCTTTCTGAGCTAACTGAAAAGAAACTTGTCAATATCATCTCCTTAACTTTGAATCTTTATGAGTTAAAAATAACCCTGAAACAAACAAGCAAAAAACCCCAAAACTACAGTGGTTATAATCTCACACCAATATTTTGTCAATGGTAATCATTAACTTTCCAACTTGGAATTTCAGAATAATTTTTTATAATATATATATTAAGTCAGGACAAAAGTAGATGTAGGTAGAGTGGTACCTACATATTCAATACATATTCAAAAAACAGCTCTTTGGAAAACTTTTCTCTCAAAAATCCCTGATTTCTGGACTTTTCTGATTTCTGCAGCAAGTAGTCTCACTAAGGCCACTTTCAAGCTACCATCATGACACTGTTAGATGTGGATCTGGGAAGCGATGTGTGCAGTTGGCTCTGGGGAGCTGATACAGCTGAAAAACACAAGCCACTGGGTACAGGTCTACATTTCATGGGAGAATATTTAACTCATTATTAGGCACTTGTGAGATAGACTTTTAAAGTATGATTTTAAGTTAAAATGAGACTTGTCCTCATATTTGAATATACGAGTCACATTATTACTGTCAGGTCAGTAGAGCCTCTGGAGAGAGCGCAGGCGTGGGTCCTGCCTTTGTCACCTTCTAGTGATGTGACCGCTAAGTCACTCTGCCTCCCTAGGACACTAATAACAGTACTTACTCTAATGACTATGTGGAGTTAGCGCAGTATCTAAGGATGTGATTGGTAGTAGTAGGAGAACTGATATATGACTAAAGTTTACAAAATTCGCCTTGGAAATGTTGATAAGTCCAGCCCCTGCCTTCTCTAAACATTTCTTTTACTATTCTAGGCTCATTTCCTAAAAATGTCACACAAACCAAACCTACTCTGTTGCAATGTTATACTTACATTGTCATAATAGCAATGCTCTATACTTGTGATTGTTCTTCATGTACCCCTTACCCTAGTTTGTTGTATTGCCACAAAATACTTGTACCGAAAAATAAAACCCCTTTACTTAAGCATGTATCTCTTAAGAAGACTCAATGAAAGAAATTAAAGTTAAAATAAATTTGAGCATGATTTTTTTCTAATTATATTAACTTTAATGAAGCTGGGTTCTTTACATGTCTAGCCTATTCATGAACATTTATTGGATGTTATTATGTGTCAGATACTATTCTAGTCCTAAGAAAAGTATAAAATGAGAAAAGATTTCTGCCATCTAAAAAATATGGAACATATTATCTAAACTTTATATGCATCTAAAATAGAACTCATGGGGAAATTATTTTAAGAATATAGTTACTGAAAAATAAAGAAAAAGAAAAGTTGTCTGTAAAGTTGCTTATGACCTTCTATCTAGAAGCCTATATATTCCCTGAGACTTTCTGCTGCCATCCTGAGACTGCCAGAAGCAAAGAGTTTTTTGTTTGTTCCTTTCATTTTCTTTTTGGCCAGCCTTCTATCTGTGTAAACCACTCTCTTCTCCCCATCTCTCCAAACACACACACACACACACACACACACACACACACACACTCCTACATTCACCAATGAAAACAGAATCTCTGTGGGGTGTGTGTGTGTGTGTGTGTGTGTGCGTGTGCACGTGTGTGTTCAGGGATCAAACCCAGGGCTCTACCACTGAATTACACCCTTGGCCCCTGAAGAGAATATCACTAAGGGAGAAAATTCAGCTAATATCACAAAACTAGTATCCCCTATATATTGTCTCTGCACATATAGTGCCTATGATAAAATTTTATGAAGCTTCTGTAACTTCAAAAGTGAGCTGGGTAACCTGAAACATAAAAGAAAATTGTAATAAGTAAACATCTCTGTAACTCTCCTTCACTGCTCTTTAGCTTTAAAGTAATAAAATTATTTAGACACGAAGAACTACAAACATTTATAAAGAAATAGGATCTCGAAAAAGCAGATCATAACAAAATGAAATTTCCCTCCTCCCCCAAATAAATCTTAAATAAGTATCAAAAAACAAAGTTTGGGGTTGGGAATGTAGCTCAGTGGCACCACGCCTACCTGGCAAGTGCAAGGTCATGAGTTTGATCCTCAGTACCATAAACACACACACACACACACACACACACACACACACACACCAAAAACAACAACAACAAAACAAAGTTTGGAAAAGCAAATATTAAACGTAAAAGACAAAACCAAAACAATACCCAAGAGGACAAAATTGTTTCAAACTGTTCCTCTCTGAGTGTAAGTTATCAGTGCCACCTCATTCCCATGGGCTGTCACCAGTGATTTTTTTTTTCATGTAACCAAAGGTCTATGTAAGGCTTTTATGTAGTTCTAAATATATTCAAAACTCAGATGCAGAGCCTTTCTAAAAATGGTTACAATTCCAGAAAAGAACCGTACAGCAGTTTATTTTTTAAAGCTCTCTAGCCATATTGCTATAATAGACTGTGTTCCTGGCCAGTGCCTAGGCTGAGGAATGGGAGACCAGACCCCAAGGCCAAGGGCGGCTCTTGAGTACTATATGTAAAATCAGAATCTGATCTACTTTATCTCAGAATCTGAGGTCTCAGTCACTATCTGTTAAATCCTTCATAGCTTACCCTGTCACTATCAATCTATTCGAATCTAGCCAAATGCAGCTAGCTGCACATTCTGTATAGAACATGCTTCATAAGCCAAGAATAAACACAACAGAACTACTGTGGTTGTACTGAGAATGTTATTAAGCAAAGGCAAAAGAGAGGAAGATTTGTTCCATGAAACAGCAAGTTAAGTGGGCAAACTCTGATGTCACAGATGCCAGGCTTTGAATTGGACATGTTAGCTTTTTTCCCAGTAAAATGAAAAGTTAGACATAATAAATAAATATCCATTTGATAATGATTAAGAAGCTCTTAATGATTTTAAAACTCTGCTCTTTGGAATTCTTTTTTTTTTTTTAAACTGGAAATTTGCACCTTTACATAATCTCTCTTGGTTCTTATTATTTCCCCATTCCTCTGTCTTCCCTTCAACCCCTCCATCCCTCCCTATTTACAAAGACTTTGTTTCCATTTTTACATTTTATTATATTGATTCCATTTCCTTCTTTCCTTTCACCTATGCCTCCTACTTCACCTTCCACTTTGCCCCTTTACTTCCTATTTCAAATTATCTATTGTAACTTTTAGTCCTTATTTACACTTTCAGTTTCTCACACTAGAGAAACTATTCTGTATTTACACGTGTGTTCTATTTATTTCACTTAAGCATATCACCTCAATGTACATCCATTTAGCAATAAATGTCTCTAATTCCTCATTTTCTATGGCTGAGTAGTACTCCATTTTATTTTAAAAAACACATTTTCTTTATCCAGTCTCCAGTTGATGAACAATTGGGCTGCTACCAAGTTTTAACTATTACAAATTCTGCTGCTATGAACATGGGTGTACATATATCACTGTGGTATCATTCTTTTAATTCTTTGGGGAAGATACCCAGCAGAGAAATACCTGGGTAAAATGGAACTTCCAGTCCTAGTTCTTTGAGGTATCTCCATACTGATTTCCACAGTGGTTGCACCAGTCAACACTCCCACAATAAGTGGAGCAGTGTTCCTCTTTCCCCAGAGCCTCGCCGGTATTTGTTGTTGGTTGATTGCATGATAGCAGGCATTCTTTCTGGTGTGAAGTGGAATCTCAGTGTTGTTTTCATTTACATCTCTCAAATGACCAGTGATGTTGAACATTTTTTCATGTTTATTTGCTATTTCTAATTCTTTGTCTGAGAAATGTCTGTTCATTTCATAAGACCATTTTTGGATTAGGTCTTTAAATTTGGAAGCCTGATTTTTTAAAGCTCTTTATATATTTTAGATACTAGACCTTTGTCTGAGGGACAGTTGGTGAAAATTTTGTCCCACATTGTGGGTTGTCTTTTCACACTGTTGGTGGTTTCTCTTGCTGTGCAAAAGCTTTTTAGTAAGAAGAGATCTCACTTGTTGATTGTGCTAGTTCTCGGGCAACTGAAGTTCTATTCATAAAATCTTTTCCTACACCAATGTCTTCAAGAGTTCTTCCTAAACTCTCTTCCAGCTGGTTTAGTGTTTCTGTTTTAACATTTAGATCTTTAATCCACTTAGATTTTAGTTTTAGTCTTTGGCAAGTTGAAACCCAACTTTTCCAGCACCATTTATTAAAGAGGCTATCTTTCCTCCAGTGAAGGTATTTGACTCCTTTGTCAAAGATGAGGTGGCTGAGTGTGTCTAGAGTCGTTTCTGCATCTTCTAACCTGTTCCACTGGTCCTCAGGTCTGTTTCTTTGCCAGTACCATGCTGTTTTTATCACATTAGCTTTGTAGTATAGTTTCAAGTTGGGGGTTGTAATACCCCCCACCATGTCTCTGTTATCTGGAATTACTTTTGCTATTCTGGGTCTCTTTTTGCTCCAAATTAATTTTTGGATTTTTTCTCAAGGTCCATGAAGTATGCTGCTGGGATTTCAATTGGAATTGCATCAAATCTACAGCACAATGTTGATTTACTAAAATGAGGGGAGAAATGTTCTTTTTTTTTCCTGCTTTAACTGTTTACTATAATTTATCAGTTAAAATGTATATGAGCCTGTTGTTGTCATATAGGTAGGTTTTCAAGCTAGGAATATACTTTCTTTCATAGGTGCTATTCAAATTTTATATTTCCTCCAGAGTTAGTTTCATTAATTTGTCTTCCAAGGTACTTCTTAGAAGTTGTCAAATTTATTTCAAAAAAGATTTTTGTAATATGCCTTCTATATCCCTTTAAATCCTGAAAAATCCATGGTAATGTCTCTTAGATATTGATATTGTAATTTTAAAAATGTATAATTGATATTGCATAATAGGAAGAAAGGTCTAAAGGAGCAGGGGAACTGGGACGGGTAGGAGAAAGGAAAAAAGGGAAAAGAAAAAATATGAGAAAAGGAAAAAAATGGAAACAAAGTCTTTGCAAATAGAGAAGGGGGGGGTGAAGGGAGGGCAGAGGAATGGGGAAAAAAATAAGAATCAAGATACTCATGTAATGGTACAAGATCCCAATGATGAATGTAACTGTATTTTATACCTAAATTGTACCAATAAACTTAATGGGGGAAAAAAGAAGAAAGTATATTCCTAGCTTGAAAATGTACGTATATGACAACAGCAGGCTCATATACATTTTAACTGATAAATTATATCAAACAGTTAAAGCAGAAAAAAGAAGGAACACTTCTCCCCTCATTTTAGGAACTCAACATTGTGCTAATCTTAAAACTGGATAAAGATAATAGAAGAAAAAAGTATGAACATAGATAGAAATTTGTTTAAGAAAAAAAACTATTGGAAGCCAGATCTGGCAGGATGTAGAAAGTGGTTTTGTTATAGGGATGGCAGTGTTGGTTCAGCATTGGAAGATCCACCCCCAAAAGTCATCATTTTAACAGAGGAAAGGAAAAAGCCATATGAACTTGTCACTAGTTGGAGAAAAAGTATTGGACTAAATTCTACAGTTGTTCAAGGTAAAAGCTCTCAGAAGACTAGAAGTAGAACAGAACTTTCTCAGCAGATCAAAGACATGTACTTCATACTTCCAGCGAGAATGCCTTATATGAATGGAAAAGATATGATGCTTTCTCCCTAAGGTGGGGAACAAGGGCAGATATGCTTACTCTACATCTGTCCATTAAAATTTGAAACATAGGCCCAAACCAAAATAGTCTGGCAATAAAATGACACAATTAGGATAGGATTGGCAAGGTAGAAGCAAAATCTTTATATGTAGATGAAATGATCATCTACAGAGAAAATACTAAGAAATCTCTAGGAGGCCCTAAAACTTGTATTTGAATTTAGCAGAATTAGAAAACACAAGGTACATATAAAAATTCAAGTCTATGTATACTTGCTATAAAGGAAGAATTCGATATTGAAATTTAAAAGTTATGTAGGAGTACAAAAGACCTAGAAAAGTAAAAAGAAAAAGAAAAAAAAACAGTATTGGAAGATGTTTGGTACCTAATTTTAAGACTTCCTCTAAAGCTACAGTAATCAAGGCAGTGTTGGTGTAAGGAAAGACATATAGATCATTTGAATAAAACAGAGAATCTAGAAATAGAACCATACATATATGGTCCACTGAGTTTTGAAAGATTATTTAATGTTAACATTTTATAGAATATAAACTCAATTTAAGAACAGAGGAAAAGATAGTGTTTTCAGCAAATGACACTAGAACACCTGGTCTCTGTATATAAAAAATTAACCTCAACTCTATATTTTTATACATAAAAATAACTTGACAGGATCTATGAACCTAAATATGAAAGCCTAAAAGTATAAAACTTTAAGAAGAAATTATACAGGAAAATATTTATGAATTTAGGGTAGGCAAGAACTACCTATGATACAAAAAACATGATATATAAAAGAAAAAAGTTGATAAATGAGATTCCATCAAAATTTAAAACTTTATTTTTTTTTGTTAAATTCTTTTATTGATACATTTTAGGTATACAACACAATTACATTTCTCATTGGGAATTGCACCTTTATATAATGCATCTTGGTTCTTATTTTTACTCCATTCCTAACCCTCTCTTCCACCCCTCCAGTCCTCCCTATTTACAAAGACTCCTATTTTTCCATTTTCTCATATTAATCCCATTCCCTTCTATCCTTTCCCCTAGTCCTCCCACTTCCTTCCACTTTGACTCTTTTCTTCCTATTTCACATTACCTATTATACATTTTAGTCCTTATTTACACTTTCAGTTTCTCACACCAGAGAAACTATTCGGTATTTATACATGTGTGTCCTATTTATTTCACTTAAGAGTATCTCCTCAATGTGCATCCACTTAGCTATAAATGTCTCTAATTTCTCATTTTTTATGGCTGAGTAGTACTCCATTTTATTAAAAAAACCACATTTTTTTTTATCCAGTCTCCAGTTGATGGGCATTTGGGCTGTTTCCAAGTTTTAGCTATCACAAGCTGTGCTGCTATGAACATGGGCACACATATATCACTGTGATATTGTTCTTTTAATTCTTTGGGGAAGATCCCCAGCAGTGGAATAGTGGGGACAAATGGGTCCTATATGCCTCACTTATCTGTATGTCAAGTTCTTTTCCCCTGCTTAGGAAGTTTTCTGCCATCACTTCTGTGAAGAGTTTTTAATTTCATCTGCACTCTCTCCTATTTCTTCATTGAGCTCAATCAGTCTTATGTTATTCTTCTTTGCATCATCTAGCAGCTGCTGGATTGATTTCTCATGTTCCCTTAGAATTTTGAAGCAATTTTTCTTTTCCCGGTCATTAATTGCAATCTTATCTTCTATACATGAAATTCTGTCCTCACATTGGCTCATTCTGCTGTGTAGACTTTCACTGGAGTTTTTCATGTCCTGGAAATCTATTTGCATCTGTTTTATGGATTCCATTTGTTTCTTATGCTGGGATTCCATCCTGTTCCTGAGCTCCTCTCTAGATTTATTAATCATGTCTTGCACTAGGAGGACAATTTCTCCTGTTATCTGAGAAATAATTTCTGATTTCATTTTTTCCAGATCCCCTTTTGTTGCTAGTTTAGTGTGTCCAGGTGGTTGAGTATCAGAGTGTTCCATCTCATTTCCCTTTGGGGTTGCTGTAGGTGACCTGGAAGTCTGGTTTTGAGGTTTATTTACGTGTTTTCTCCTTTTGACTGGGGGGTGCTGTTGGTGCCTGCACGGATTACCTCCTCTGAGCTGGGAGAGGTGGGGCAGGGGCTGGGAGCAGCGGTACAGATGGTGGTCCAAAAGCCCTTTCCTCTGGGTTGGGAGTAGCAGGAGGGATGGTGGCCGGGAAGCCCCCTCCTCTGGACCAGGAACAGTGGGACAGTGACTCAGAAGCCCCTACCTCTGGGCCGGGAGCAGTGGGAGAGATGGTGGTCCAGAAGCCCCTTCCTCTGTGCCAGGAGCAGCGGGACAGTAGGTGGCCCAAAAGCCCTTTCCTCTGGGCTGGGAACAGTGGGAGGGATGGTGGCCGGCAAGCCCCTTCCTCTGGACCAGGAGCAGTGGGACGGCAGCTCAGAAGCCCCTACCTTTGGGCTGGGAGTGGGGGGACTCATTACCGTGGTCTGGTGGTCCGGTGTCCTCTGTGTCTTTGTAGTGTGGAACCAGGTAGCTGCCTGTCTGCAGCGGGCTGATTAGCCGTGTTCCACGCGACTCGTGACCTCGGTAGGGCATCTGCAGACCTGCCTCTCTGCAGTGGGCTGATTCGGCATATCAATTTAAAACTTTAAATGACATCATTAAAATGAAAAGTTGTCCTTAAACAGACCATATTTACAAGGCGTATAACCTATGAACAGAATATATAAAGAATTCTTGCAGCTCATTAATAGACAACCCAATTAAAAAGTAGACACAAGAAGATGATAAATATCCAGTACAGCACAAGGAAATGTGTGCAACAATAGAATCAGAAAAATACTAATCAGTACAATAGAAAGATTGAATTATACACTCATTAGGGAGATGAGGTTAAAAGTTAAAAGTTAAAAGTTTTAAAAGCCTTGTCATGACGTTTTCTTTTTGTTAGAGTCTCCCCCTCTGCATTTAGATTATCAAGCCCAATGGATTCATTCTGCTGGGCTTTCTGGGGTTGTGATACTCATTATCTTTTCCTAGGATATTGACTAAAATTTTTTGGAGTGCTGATTTGGTATTCATGAAATTTCTAAGGCAGTCTTTGTCATGAAAGTATCTTATTTCTCCATCCATTTTGAAAGAAAATTTTGCAGGGTACATCAATGTGGTTTGGAAGCTGTTTTCCTTTAGGGCTTGAAATCCATCACTCCAAGTTCTTCTTGCCTTGAGGGTTTGCACTGAGAAGTCTGCTGTGATTCTGATGGGCTTTCCTTTGTATGTGATTTGTTTCTTTTCTCTGACTGCTTGTAGAATTTTGTTGTTCTGTTGGGTTTCTGGAATCCTAACTATTATATGCCTATGTGTAGATTTTTTTTAGATCAAGGCTAGCTGGAGTCCTATATGCCTCACTTATCTGTATGTGAAGTTCTTTTCCCCTCCTTGGGAAGTTTTCTGCCATCACTTCTGTGAAGAGTTTTTTTATTTCATCTGCACTCTCTCCTGTTTCTTCATTAACTCCAATCAGTCTTATGTTATTCTTCTTTGCATCTTCTAGCAGCTGCTGGATTGATGTTTTGTGATTCCTTACAATTTTAAAGCAATTTTTCTTTTCCTGGTCACTAATTGCAATCTTATCTTCTATTTCTGAAATTCTGTCCTCACATTGGTTCATTCTGATGTGTAGACTTTCTTTTTTTTTTTTTTTTGGTACCAGAGATCGAACTCGGGTCCTTGTGCTTGCGCAGCAGGCTGCAAAACCACTGAGCTAAATCCCCGGCCCAAATATGTCAACTTTTAACCATAGGACCTAGAACATATTATCATATCAAGCCTTTTATATTTCTTTTTTTTTTTTTTGGTACCGGGGATCGAACTCGGGTCCTTGCACTTGCACAGCAGGGAGTGAGACCACTGAGCTAAACCCTTGGCCCTTGTTGTGTAAACTTTCAAAGGAGTTTTTAATGTCCTGGAAATCTGTTTGCATCTGTTTTATGGATTCCATTTGTTTCCTATGTCGGGATTCCATCATGTTCCTCAGCTTCTCTATTTTTTTTATCTGTGTCCTCTCTAGATTTATTAATCATGTCTTGCACTATGGGCACAATCTGTGCTATTATCTGAGAAATTATTTTTGATTTCATTTTTTTCCAGATCCTCTTTTGTTTCCAGTTCAGAGATTCCAGGTCGTTGAGTATCAGATTGTTCCATCTCATTTCCCTTTGGTGTTGCTGTAGGTGATCTGGAAGTCTGTTTTTGAGGCTTGTTTATGTGTCTTCTCATTTTCACGAGGTGGTGGGTGCTGCTGGTGCCTGTGCAGCTCACCTCTTCTGCCCTGGGAGCAGTGGAATGGTGGCAGTGGAGCCTCCTCCTGGGCACTGGGATTGGCTCATCTCCTCTGCCCTGTGAGTGGTCAAATGTTGCCAGTATCTTATCAAGGATTTTTGCATCTATGTTCATTAGTGAGATTAGCCTACAGTTCTCTTTTTTGATTGGGTCTTTTTCTGCTTTAGAGATCAAAGTGATGCTTGCTTCCAGGAATGAGCTTGGGAGTATTGCTTCCCTTTCAATTTCATTGAAGAGTTGAAACATTAGTGACAGTAGTTCCTCTCTAAATATCTTGTAGAATTCGGCAGTGAAGCCATCAAGACCCAGGCTTTCCTTAGTTGGTAAGTTTTTAATTATTCACTGAATTTCATTGATAGATATTGGTTTGTTTAGAATTTTTAGGTCTTCTTCGTTAAACTTTGGGAATTCATACTTATCTAGGAATCTGTCCATTTCTTTTGTGTTTTCCATCTTATTGGCATATAGGTTCTCAGAGTAGGTATTGATGAATCTCTGGATTTCTGCTGCATCCATTGTAATTTCATCCTTTTCATTCCTAATTGCATGGATTTGGGCCTTTTCTTTACTTTTTCTGATAAGTTTGGCTAAGGGTTTGTCAATTTTGTTTATTCTTTCAAAGAACCAACTCTTAACTTTATTTTTTGAATCATTCTCTTCATCTCTATTTCATTGATTTCTGCTCTGATCTTTATAATTTCCTCCCTTGTATGAGCTTTGGGGTTGTCCTTCTCTTCTTTGTCTAGAAGATTGAGGTTCAGCATCAGGTTGTTTAATTGAGCTTGCTCTGTTTTCCTAATATGAGTATTCACTGCTATGAATTTCCCTCATAAGACTGCTTTCATTGTGCCCCATAGATTCCATTGTCATTGTCTTTTAGTTGTGGGAACTGTCTGATTTCTTCTGTAATTTCTTCTGTGACTCATTGGTTATTCAGAAGTGTGTTGTTCAATTTCCATGTGTTTATGAAATTCTTGTGGTTTCTTTTGCTATTGATCTCCAATTTCATCACACTATGGTCTGATAATATACAGGGGATTACTTCAGTTCCTTTGCACTTACTTAAATATGTTCTATCAGTGAGTATGTGATCTATTTTGGAGAATGACCCATGTGCAGCTGAGAAGAATGTGTATTCTGATTTTGTGGGGTGGAAGACTCTGTAAACATCTGTTAAGTTCATTTGTTCAAGAGTTTGATTGTGGCCTAGTATTTCATTGCTTACTTTTTGTCTGGTTGATTTATCTAGTTTTGACAGTTTGATACTGAGGTCCCCCACTGCTATTGTATTAGTGCTTATATGATTTTTCATGTCAGTTAGTATTTGTTTTATATAGTTGGGTGCACCAGTGTTTGGTGCATATATGTTTATGATTATCATCTCTTCCTCTTGGATTGTTCCCTGTACATGTATGTAGTGTCCTTCTTTGTATCTCTTAATCACTGTTGGTTTGAAATACACTTGATCTGCAAAGAGGATAGCTACTTCTGCAATTTTGGGGGGGGGCGGTGGTTCCTGTCACATGCAGTATAGTTTTCCACCTTTTCACTTTGAGTCTATGAATTTCTTTTTGAATTACATGTGTTTCTTGTATGCAGCACATTGTTGGGTCTTGCTTGTTGACCCATTCTTCCAGTCTATTTCTTTTTATTGATGAATTGAGACCATTAACATTGATGGTTATAACTGATTATGTGTTGACTTATCATTGTCATGACTTTTTCTTTTTGTTGGGTTCTCCCCCTTTGCATTTAATTTCTTGTGCCCAATGGCTTCCTTCTGCTGGGCTTCCTGGGGTTGTGATCCTCATTGTCTTTTCCTAGGATATTTTCTAAAAATGTTTGGAGTGCTGGTTTGGTATTCATGAAATTCCTAAGGTGCTCTTTGTCATGAAAGTATATTATTTCTCCACCAATTTTGAAAGATAGTTTTGCAGGGTACATCAATCTGGGTTGGAGGCTGTTTTTCTTCAGGGCTTGAAATCCATCACTTCAAGTTCTTCTTGCCTTGAGGGTTTTCATTGAGAAGTCTGCTGTGATTCTGATGGGCTTTCCTTTGTATGTGATTTGTTTCTTTTCTATAACTGCTTGTAGAATTTTGTTCTTCTGTTGGGTTTCTGGAATCTTAACTATTATATATCTATGTGTAGATTTTTTTATCAAGGCTAGTTGGAGCCCTATATGCCTCACTTATCTGTATGTGAAGTTCTTTTCCCCTCCTTGGGAAGTTTTCTGCCATCATGTCTGTCAACAGTTGTTTTATGTCATCTGCACTCTCTCCTCTTTCTTCATTGACTCCAATCAGTCTTATGCTATTCTTCTTTGCATCATGTAGCAGCTGCTGGATTGATTTCTTGCGGTCCCCTACTATATTTATGAAATTTTTCTTTTCCTGGTCACTAATTGCAATCTTATCTTCTATTTCTGAAATTCTGTCCTCACATTGGTTCATTCTGTTGTGTAGACTTTCAAAGGCATTTTTAATGTCCTGGAAATCTGTTTGCATCTGTTTTATGGATTCCATTTGTTTCTTATGTTGGGATTCCATCATGTTCCTGATCTCCTCTATTTTTTTTTATCTGTATCCTCTCTATATTTATTAATCATGTCTTGCACTATGGGCACAATCTCTGCTGTTATCTGAGAAATTATTTGTGATTTCATTTTTTCCAGATCTTCTTTTGTTGCCAGTTCAGGGAGTCCAAGTTGTTGAGTGTCAGATTGTTCCTTCTCATTTCACCTTGGGGTTGCTTTAGGTGATTTGGAAGTCTGGTTTTGAGACTTGTTTATGTGTCTTCTCATTTCAGTGGCTGGTGATGCTGCTTACCTCCTTGGCCCTGGGAGGGGCTGTGTTCCTCTGCACTGGGAGTGGTGGTAAGGTGGGCCAAAAGGTTCACCTCTGGATGCTGCGCAAGACTCTGGTCCTCTCTGCTCTTTGCAATTCTGACCATTTGGTAAATGGAAGCTGGAATAAAGTGGGTTTTCTAAAGTGGCCTGAAACTTCCACCTCTGGTCCTCTGAGTGTCTAATATGTCTCTGGAGTGGACCTCTTGGTTCAAGGGGGATGGTTTGTCCTGTCAACAGGCTTGGTACTGCTGATTGGAGTCCAGTGATATGTGCTCTGCACTGTGGGACAAACCTGACAGGGCAAGCCATATGCAACATCTCAGAACAGGCTCTAGGGATGCTTGTGATAGTTTGAAAAGCCTAAATGGGTGTGGCTGAGTAGTAAAACACTTGCCTAGCATAAGGAAGGCCCTGAATTCCATCCCTAGCACCACAAAAACATTCTGGTGGGATATGAGCACACATTTATAGAGAGGTACATGGGATGATTAGAATATATGGCGAATATTTAAATTTTAAAACATTTACTATCAAAAAGATGCATTGCCATTAATTCTCCTCAAAATATTTTTCCTCTCTTTGAACACACATATCCCATCATACTTGACTCTTTTTGAAGTGGTCCTGGAGTCATATTTTGTGAGTGTCTTTATGAGGTGTGATAAGAAATACAGTGAATGTTGCTTCCAAGTACATTCCAATGGAAAAGCAGGTTCACAAAAGCATTATATTGTGTCATCTACCTTATTCTCTGGATTTGGCATCATGCACCTCCTTTCTCTTTCCCAGAGTCAAGATGACCATAAGAGGTAAATGTTTTGAGTGTATTCAAGACATCAAGGCAGTCATGACAGCACAACTAAAGACTCTTACAAAAGAGGACTTCCAAACCTGCTTCAGAAAGAGGCAAAGAATGATGGGCTAAGTGTGTTCAAAGTGAAGGGGAGTATTTTGAAGGGCATTAATTGCAATGTGCCTTTTACTGTAAAATTTTTTAAAAATTTATATATTAATTGCATTTCCCCCCTTTATATAGCATATCTATAGAAAGTCTTTCAGTTGCCCTCCACAAACCCTTATTCATAACCCCCCACTGATACTTATGTACTTGGGAGAGGACTTGGCATCTCTTACTAAGCCCCCAAACATTTCCTTGGACAGAGTCCAAGGCTGGTGAGAGGCAGCAAAAAGTCTCCCCAGTCCAGTTTTCCTTACTTCCATTGAAGAGACAATTCTCATCTCATTGGGAATCCCAGGTGTTTACATCCTTTTGTATTTCTTAGAAGTCCTAAGTCCTATGTATCTAGGACCCTTGAATGCATGCACTCACAGAAAGAAGAAAAAAAAATCCCATTGTAATAGGAACTTCCAGTCACTTAATACTCAAGGGCTTGTGCTTGTGAGTTAACTCCTTTATTACTCCCAATTATCCCTCTTGAATGAATAGGATAGTGAAAATCCTATTTCAGTCTCACAGAGAGAAAGATGAGGGTAGGTAATACTCCCAAAGACGTATAGCTATGAACTGGTGCGTGGTTGTCCATGACCCATGCTTGGTGTCATGGCCCTGAGACCCTCCTACCAATCACACATTCTGTTGCCCATTCCTCTTCCTTTGAGGGATGGGGCAGCTCCTGGAATCTGTGATTGCTACAGACATCTATGCACCCTCTCATTTTCTCTTTTATCATGTGGTTTAAGCCCACCAACATTACTGAGCCCCTTTGACTCTAGTTGTATAGAAATTATAATGTAAATTACATGCTCTGTGTGAATATATGATGCTTTAATGCTCCCTTCTAAAGTAAGAAATGAGGCAAAGTCCAGCTGATACAGAGTATTAATATACTTTTTAAAACAGTAGAATCATGGCTCCTAATTATAGTTTAAAAACAAATATTCATGTAAATTAAATGACATATTTAGGGCTGTCAAGTACTTTTTATTTTTAAATATCTTTTATTAAGTAATAATATACATAAAGTGAAATGCACAGATATTAATAGCAACTTCAATTCATTTTAATGAATTGCATACACCTGCAATAACTGCTTTTTAACATAAATTTTAAAATTCATATAATTCATGATGCCCTCACTAATTGGATTTTTACCCAATAAAATTTTATTGAATGCCTACTATGTGCCAAATACTCTTCAAGGAGACAGAGCAGTGAGTACAATAGATGCTCCTTGCTGTCACAACATTAGCACTATAATTATATTCTAGATAATAAGAAATAGGCAAATGCAAAATTTGTCTGGAGCTGGTAGGCACAATGAAGAAAAATGAAAGGAATCATATATAATTGGGTCCAAGGAGATCATATAATTTTAGAAAGGAAACTCAGAAATGGTCTCACTGACAAGGAGACATTTGAGCAAAAGTCTGGAGGCCATGAGGCTTGAGATGACTGGGGGATGTGAGTTTCAAACAGGAAACAGCCAGTTTCATTTTTGATGCATACAAGGTCTAACAAGAGAGCCCATGTGGCTTCCAGAGAGTGAAAAGGTCAGAAGCAGCCAAGAGCTAGATCCTGTACAGGGTTGTAGGCCATAGAAGGATTTGAGATTCCATTCTAAATGAGACAGGGAGCCTTTGGAAGATAGTAAAATAATAAAATATCATCTGACTTACTTTTTGGAAGAATCACTCCATTATGTGGTGAATTAATTGAAGAAAAGCAAGGGAGAAAGCAAAGAAAGCAAAGGAAACAATCCACAGGAAAGGTGGTGCTTTTGGGACCTGAGTGATGGCAAGTGATACAAAGCAGATGGATTTTGAGCAGATTCATAAAAGGAAAGTTGGCATGATTTGCTAATGGATGTGATATCAAAAGAGAATCTCTAAGGGCAATGGCAGTTTTTTGGTGGCAATCATGATAAACACAAAAAATGGCATAAAATAATGAAAATATGTATTACCTTAAATAAGGCAGCACAGCCCATTCTTTCTCTTTCTACTCAGCTATCCTTATGTCTAATAGCTTCCCTCATGACCAGAAATGGGCAAGTAGGTCCACTGGTTATATAAACCCACTGACCTCCACAGACAGAAAAAGACTTCTACATTCTTGGGAATTCCCTTCTACTGAAGAACCCTTCCACATCAGATTCCTCTCACATTTTATTTGCTAGAATTGGGTCTCAGTCTCATTCCCCTCCCCTTTACACCATTCATTGGTAAAAGGAATAGAACCTCCATGATGGTTAGCATAATGAGAAAGGATTCTTCATCTGAATCATGTGGAAAAGATGTCATCTGAAAAAAAAAGGTCTGTCAACATGAAAGAAGGGCTAAATGACAGTTGTTTGGAAAATCAGTGGTATCTGAAATAGAACAACAATTGCAATCAACACAGTATTTAACCATTACCAATCAGCCATATGTATAAAGGAAAAAAATATAAGAGAGCAAACAAGGTGTGTTTACCACCAGCTAGCCAGAGAGGCCTGGAAAATCACTGATGTTTCCATTTCCTTATCTGTAAAATAAGGTTAGACCGAATGCTTTTCTAGACCCCATTCTGTATATTTAGCCTGCCCACACTTTAGGTCACTAGAAAAATGTCTACGTGGTGTACAAATGCAACATTTAGAGTACAGAATAGAATCAGGTGTTCTGGGTCAGGAAAGAGGCAAGTCCACAGGGCAATGAGTGGGTGAAACTGGCTGGAAATTAGGAACAGGCAGAAACAGGGTGAGGCAGAAACTTGGTGAGGAGAGAGGATGCTCATCCAGTGTGGGATGGGTATTAGATAGTGGTGGCCAATTATGGTGAGGTGTGGTTATATTGGGGGGGGGCTTCTGAAAAATGGGGAGACTTGGTTCAAAATTTTGAGGGGAGTGACATGATATTTTTATGACGGTGAATGTAACTGTTAGCATTAGATATACCAGATGGGTTATAAAGGAGAGAAACTAGAGACAGAAAAGCCACAGAGAGGATGATATATAATCCAACAGTGAGACAATGAATTGATTATGTTTGGTCCAAAATTAACTCAATAGAGTATATGATCAAGAATTCCAACTGAGGCAGGAGTCAAGCACACTTGGAGAACCCCTGCCTGCCTCTTCCTAGCTACATGATCTTGAGTAAATAATTTGTCCTCTATGCTCTGTAAAACTGTAATATGAATAAAATCTAACCCATGGAAATATTGGCAGGATTAAATGAGGAAGCGGTTATATAGGACCACTTAGGACAATGTGGGAGATAATATATACTCAGTAAATAATTATTATTTTCATTAATAAAATGATTATTACTAACTATATTATTAACTATATTATTATTAACTATAATAGCTATAGCTATTAATAACCAGCAGCAAAATTCTGTATAAATCATCAAATTGACAGGTTTTGAGCTATTAGAAAAAAGGTTCCAGTAAACTAATGGGAGCTTCTTCATTCTTGCCTTTTGTTAAATGTGCTTTTCTTTTCCTCCAGTAGCTTGAAGGGTTATAGACTCTGTTCTGTTTATTGTATTTTCAATCTTAAAATTTCAATACTCATGAATTAAAGTAAACATTTATATCGTCTCCCACTAAAAACAATCTTTAGCATACTTCTTCCATCTACTATATTGACCTCATCTTCCAGATAATTTTCCTAATTCCCTTTTATTTACAATTGATAATGAATATTTTCCAATATCTTGGCTCAAAACAACAACAAAGGGTTGATGATATAGCTCTGTTTGTAGAGCACTCACAACATGTATGAGGCTATCAACTTGATTCTCAACACTGGAGTAAAAAACAGCTAATGGATTGCTTACACCCCAATTATTTTTCCTTGTCCTATCATCTTTCTTATTTCTGGAGAACATTTGCTAGTAATTCTTTCAGAGAGATTCTATGAATGATGTATTTTCTGAGTCTTTGCATGTCTGAGAATGTCATAATTCCCACTTTTAGTGTACAATTCTATGGTCAATATTTTTTTCCCTTACAATCATTTAAAAACTATTTTTACATCTGTGCTACTTTACATACTTTTTCTTTTCTACATAGATTTCTATATAATATGTATAATATTTAATTTGGACTAAAACATAAAATAATAAAAAGTATAAAGATAAATTCAGTCTAAATTATTAATAAAAAATGCTCATAAATAAGCGTCTAATTTAAGAACTGGAAGATGGCATTGGGGGTGTAACTCAGTGATAGAACACATGCTTGGCATGCATAAGAGCCTGGATTTTATCCCCAGAACCCCACTCCAACACACTGGAATCTATAGTGACAATGCCAGAGCTGTCTATGTGTTCCTGCCCTGCTTATGGCCTTGTCCCTTCCCATTGTCACTACCACCATAAACAGCTCAGAAACTAGTGCTTACCATTCCCTTGTGTTTTCTCACAGTTTTAACATAGCCATATATATCTCTAAACAACACAGCTAATTTTACTTGTTTTTAGACTTTATAAAAGTGGATCTGTGGCATAAGTACACTAGTCTTCTGTCACTGTTTTTTACCATTATGTTTTTGAAAGGGGTTGCAGTTTATTCAAATTTTCACTCTCCATAGTGTATCTGTTGCATGGATAGGCCTCACTTTATTGATATATTCTTCATTTTTATTTGGCTGGAATTTTGTGTTATTTCTTCCTTTTTGCCTATTTTTCCCCCCATATTACTTATACTTGCCCTGTGAACATTTTTCTGTATAACTACTGGTACATATGTGTAAAAGATTCCCCCTAAGGTATGTTCTCCCTTATTCCCATTTTGGGTTCATGAGATAATCATATCTACAAAGTTATTAGATAACACCAATTACTTTTCTTAAGGACTTGTATCAATTTAAAATCCTACAGCAACATACAAAGTTGAACTGCTCCAAATATTCTCCAACCTTGATATCATCAATCAGAGTCCTTAATTTCTGTCAGTTTGTAGGATATAAAATGTATCTCTTATGGCATACATTTACATTTCGATTTGGTGGTACTCACTTACTATTTTTTGCATCACAAATGCAAATGGCCTATATTCATGAATGCAATTGTGTTCATAAATGCAATTGGCTTTTTTTTTTCTTTTGTCGTGTTTACTGATTTTTTTGTTCAGACTATAATAGTAGCTTCAATTTCATTGTCATCTTCTATCTAATAATGTTACCAATGAAAAATCTGATATTAGTCTTCTAGTCTCTCTTCAAGATTTTCTCTCTAGATGCCAAGTGTGGTGGCACAGACCTGTGATACCACCACCTGATTTTAACTTTGAGGCTGGTCTGGGCTACACGGTAATGCTTAATCTCAAAAGCAAAAAACAAAAAACAAAAACAAAACAAAAAGAGAGATCTTTCTCTCTGAGTATTCTAGGATTTCTTTTTATTTCTGGATTCTCCAAAATTTCATCATATTGAGTCTAGTTATGAGGGCTTTGTTTTTGATGATGGTGTCTGTGTTATTTTTGGAATTAAAAAATTCTTATTATTTGGTGTGTTCTTCTAGCCCAAGAACATATATCTTCTTTCAGTGTAGTGATTCTGCTCTACTTCTTTGCCTATTGCTTGTTATTTCAGTCTTTAGTTGTGTGTATTTTGTTATTCAAGTCATCAGTTATTGTCTTTAGTTTTAATAATCAGGCTTTTACAATGTGTGAGCTCTAACTCTTGTTAATAAAAATGATATAGTCTCAGATATTTCTGACAATTTTAAATTCAACATGCTAGATTAAATGAAACTAAAACAATGCAATAGGAGGCAAAAAAGTGTGGTGTAGGGGAGGAATCAACTAAAAATTGTGGTAATCAACACCCAATAAAATTATAGGAATGATCCTCCATATAATCAGTGTAGGGTCATAATCACAATGTAAATGTAACTTGTTTATTAAAAGAGACTCTAACACTGCATGAAACAAATCTAACTACAAGCTGTTATAAAAGGTATATTTTTAAAAAATAATTTTAAAAGTTTGAAAATAGATATCTCAAGCTGTGGAACCAGAAAATTATAATGATCATTTATTGTTATTTTATCTTCGATTAAAATTAAGCTGATACCCAAAGTGACAAATTTCAAAGAGCAATTTAATGAAGAATTTCAAAAGTAAAAGGGACTATTAACATAAATGCTATGAAAATAAGTGCAAAATGCTAGGCTATCCAATCCATTACCTCCTATAATATGAATAAATGTAAAAACTGAAAATATTTACACAACATTTATCCTAAGGATACTAAGAAAGTAAACATTAATCAAGTTAAGGTGAAGGTCCTTTCTTGTCAGGACTTGTTGCATATCTTGCCAACAAAGAATTGAATTTCTAAGTCTATTCACGATGGCAAAGAGCTTTCTGACAATGTTGAGCTATTTGCCTCAATCATTTCTGAGATTTTTGACCTATGACTTGAGACTTAGCATAATTTCCTAGTGGAACAAATTTGTTGTAGAAAGCTATGCTTGTTCACCTAATACTGTAAATTCTGATTTAGGAATAAATTTTAGACATCAGTTTTGCGATAAATAATCCAATAATGGTATCTTATTGTTGTTAGGACTAACTTAACCTTTATGACAAAGACTGTACAGACATATTTTGGGATTCAGAATGTAGATTAAATCAGTCCTTTTTTTAAACAAGTAAGTAAACAAGTAAAAGTCTACATTTAAAAGTAAAGTAAATAGCTCTCCATGGGTTGGCCAAGCAGCATGAGGCTCCTCGGCTGTGTTCCGGTTCCTGTTCACAACAGGTCCCGGGAATGGTTTGGAGCCCCGCCTGCATCTGGTGCTCCGATTAGCCCTGCGGGCGCCTGCAAGGCCCAATTCCATATCTCCCCCCACCCCGCCCCACCTTATGGCTCTTCTGCTATCTGGTCCCTCGCTACAGAGGCACAGGGGATTATACTTCACATAGTTAAATGTGATAGATTAATAACTACCACAAATTGTCATTTTCTAAGCTGCGCTTGATACTATGGTATTGCTGATTGTAACATTTGGCCTACAATGCTGTGATTGATCTAATCAGTTTTCCTTCCTGGTATAAGGAAAATAAAATAGCCTCAGAGTCATTAGAGCCTCAAAACCTGAACACAAGCCATATCTGGAAGACACTTCTGAAATTCCACAAGGGTTTTAAGCACAACCAACAAAGATACCAACTTTAAGCAATTTTGAAATAACAACCCGGGAATTACACCAAGGACAGTACCAAAAACAAAAATGAGAAGACATTTAAGCAAGGCACAAATGAATGTTTCTATGCCACAAAAATGAAATTCTGGGGGAAATGAGGTGGAAATGTTGGATAATCAACCACCTGGACACCCTGAAATGATACCACAGGAAGAAACAAAGCAGATAAATAAGGCTCTAGAAAAATTCAAAGCAGAAATAATCTCCCAGGTAAATACAGAGATGGTGAGTAGAGTGAAAGACATGATTAGAGGCTCTAGAGCAGAAACAGACAAGAAAATAGATGAGATCAGAAACATGCCAGAAGCCATGAATGCCTAGCATAAGAAAGAAATGGAAACCATGATCACCCAACATAAAAAAGAAATGGAATCTATGAAACAGATTCAAACAGATATTCAGGAGATTAAAAACTCTATTGAAAGCATGCAGAGCAGACTAAGAGAATCTGAAGACAGAATATCAGATATAGAAGACAGGATTGTGGTTAAGGACCATGAAAACAGATTTCTTAAATATAGTAAGGGACCCTGAGAAAGGAATCCAACAGCTGCTAGATGATGCAAAGAAGAATGACATAAGACTGATAGGAGTCCATGAAAAAACAGGAGAATGTACAACTGACATAAAAAAAACTGTTCACAGAAGCAATAGTAGAAAACATCCCAGACAGAGGTGGAGAATTGGACAGACAGATAAGTGAGGCATATAGAACTCCACCCAGCCATGATAAAAAAAATCTACACCTAGGCATATACTACTCAAAATCCCAGAAACCCAACAGAAGAACAAAATTCTACAGGCAGTTAGAGAAAAGAAACAAATCACCTACAAAGGAAAGCCCATAAGAATCACAGCAGATTTCTCAACACAATCCCTCTAATCAAGGAGAGCCTGGAGTGAAGTATTTCAAGCCCTAAAAGAAAATAACTTCCAACCTAGACTGTTGTATCTGGCAAAATTATCTTTCAAAATTGGTGGGGAAATTAGATACTTTCAGGACAAAGAACACCTGAGAAATTTCATGAACACTAAACCAGCACTCCAAACAATTTTATGCAGTATCCTAGAAAAAGACAGTGAAGGTCACAACTCCATGAGGGCTAACAGAGAGAAGACACCATGCAAGGTAAGGCACTAAAGGGAAAGGGGGAAAAATAAGAAAAGAGCCAACAACAATAAAACATCATGGCAAGAATGAGTCAATATCTCTCAATTATAACTATCAATGTTAATGGCCTCAATTCACCAATCAAAAGAAACAGACAGAATGGATTAAGAAGCAAAATCCAGCAATATGCTGTATACAAGAAACACACCTAACTCAAAAGGAAATTCATAGACTGAAAGTAAAAGGATGGAAAACAGTTCTCCATGCAACAAGATCCCAGAAAAAAGCAGAGGTAGCAATCTTATTTGCAGACAAAGTAGATTTCAAACCAAAACTAATTAAGAGAGACAAAGATGGTCACTACATCCTTGTGAAGGGAACGACCCAAGAGGAAGACATGACAATCCTAAATAATTATGCACCAAATACAAATGCCCCCAACTATACAAAACAAATATTAATGGACATGAAAAACCAAATAAGCACTAACACAATTGTAGTGGGGGACATCAACACCCCTCTATCACAAATAGACAGATCATCTAGGAAAAAAATTAACAATGAAATTCTAGAACTGAACCAAGCTATTGAACAAATGGACTTAAGAGATGTTTATAGAGTGTTCCACCCCACAAAATCAGAATACACATTCTTTTCAGCTGCACACGGGTCATTCTCCAAAATAGATCACATGCTAGCTCATAGGGCAAATCTAAGTAAATGTAAAAGAATTGAAGTTATCCCCTGTATATTATCAGACCATAGTGCAATAAAATTGGAGATGAATAATATAAGAAACCACAGAACACCCACAAACACGAGGAAATTGAATAACACTCTCCTGAACAACCAATTGGTCACAGAGGAAATTAAAGAAGAAATTAGACAGTTTCTAAAAGTAAATATAATGCCAGTACAACATACAGGAATCTGTGGGACACAATGAAAGCAGTTCTACACAGGAAATTCAGATCAGTGTATGCCCATATTAGGATAACAGAGAGAACTCAGTTAAATAACCTAATGCAGAACCTCAAGCTCCTAGAAAAAGAAGAGCATCACAAACCCACAGCTCATACAAGAAAGGAAATTATAAAGATCTGAGCAGAAATCAAGGCAATGGAGACTAAGAGAATGATACAAAAAAATTAATGAATCAAAGAGATGGTTTTTTGAAAGAATAAATAAAATCAATAAACCTTTAGCCAACCTTATCAAAAAAAGGAAAAAGGCTCAAATCCATGCAATTAAGAATGAAAAAGGTAAAAAAAAATAAAAAATATAAAATAAAATAAAAGAATGAAAAAGGTGAAGTCACAACAGATCCAACAGAAATTCAGAGGATCATCAATACCTACTTTGAGAACCTGTACTCTAATAAAATGGAAAACACAGAAGAAATGGGAAGATTCCTAGATACATACAAATTGCCAAAGTTAAATGAAGAAGATATAGAAATTCTAAACTCGCCAATTACAATGAGAGAAATTGAAAATGTAATAAAAAATTTACCAACAAAGAAAAGCACAGGTCCTGATGGGTTCACTGGTGAATTCTACAAGACATTTAAAGAAGAACTATCACCATTACTCTTTAAACTCATCAAGAAAATTGAAAGGGAAGCAATACTTCCAAATTCTTTCCTGGAAGCAAGTGTTACTTTGATTCCAAAACCAGGGAAAGACCCAAACCAAAAAGAGAACAACAGACCAACCTCCCTAATGGACATAGATGCAAAAATCCTCAACAAGATACTGGCAAACAGAATACAGAGGGTCATCAAGAAGATTATACACCCTGACCAAGTCAGATTTATCCCAGGAATGCAAGGATGGTTCAACATCCATAAATCAATAAATGTAATACACTATATTAACAGAGTCAAGGACAAAAACCACATGATCATCTCAATAGATGCAGAAAAGGCATTTGACAAAATCCAGCACCCATTCATGATAAAAACGCTATTGAAATTGGAATAGAAGGTCTTTATCTCAACCTGATTAAGGCTATCTATAAAAAACCAACAGCCAACATCACACTAAATGGTGAAAAACTGAAAATTTTCATGCTAAAATCAGGAACAAGACAAGGATGCCCACTATCACCACTCCTGTTCAATATTGTTCTGGAAACATTAGCCATAGCAATTAGAAAAGAGAAAGAAATAAAAGGAATAAAGATAGGAAAGGAAGAAGTGGAACTGTCATTATTTGCTGATGATATGATACTTTACATAGAAGATCCAAAAAATTCGGTCAAAAGCCTTCTAGACCTAATTGACAGATTCAGTAGAGTAGCTGGATATAAAGTCAGCACTCAAGAGACAATAGCCTTGTTATACACAAATAGCAAACCCATTGAGAGAGAAATTCGGGAAATAATTCCTTTTACAATAGCATCTAAAAAACGGAATATCTAGGAATCAACCTAACAAAGGAAGCAAAAGACCTCTACACTGAAAACTACAGCATTCTGAAGAAGGAGATCAAAGAGGATATAAGAAAATGGAAAGATATCCCTTGTTCCTGGTTAGGAAGAATCAATATAGTGAAAATGGCCATACTTTTAAAACTACTGAATAGATTTAATGCAATACCGATTGAAATTCCAACAATATACTTCACAGAACTAGAGAAAACAATCCAAAAATTCATTTGGTAACAGAAGAAACCTAGAATAGCAAAAGCAATTCTGGGCAACAGAGACATGGCTGGGGGTATCACAATCCCCAACTTGAAACTATACTACAAAGCTACTGTGATAAAAACAGCATGGTACTGGCAAAGAAACAGACTCAAGGATCAGTGGAATAGATTAAAAGATCCAGAAACAACTCCAGACATACTCAGCCACCTCATCTTTGACAAAGGAGCCCACCACCCTCGTTGGAGAAAAGATAGCCTGTTCAATAAATGGTATTGGAAAAACTGGATTTCAACCTGCCAAAGATTAAAACTAGACCCATACCTATCACCATGCACTAAACTAAGATCGAAGTGGATTAAAGAACTAAATATCGAGACAGAAACAGTAAACTTGCTGGAAGATTAGTTAGGTAGAACTTTCAATAATATTGGCATAGGAATAGACTATGAACAAAACTTCAGTAGCACGGCAACTAGCACAAAGAATCAACAACTGGAACTTTATCTTATTAAAAAGCTTCTGCACTGCAAGAGAAACTACCAACAGAGCTAAGAGACATCCTACAATATGGGGAGAAATTGTTAGCAGCTGTACCTCAGAAAAGGTCTACTATCTAGAATATATAAAGAATTGAAAAAAATCAGACCTCCCAAATTAAAAGACCCAATTCAAAAATGAGCATCTGAAATGAACAGACATTTCTCAGACAAAGAAGTAAAAGCAGCAAATAAATATATGAAAAACTGTTCAACATCACTGGTCATTCGAGAAATGCAGATGAAAACAACACTGAGATTCCACCTCAGCCCACAAAGAATGGCTGCTATCAAGAAATCAACCAATAACAAATGTTGGCGGGAGTTTGGAGAGAAAGGCACCCTTCTCCATTGTTTGTGGGAGTGGAGACTGGTGCAACCACTGTGGAAATCAGTATGGAGATACCTCAAAGAACTAGGACTAGAGGTCCCATTTGACCCAGCTATTCCCCTACTGGGTATCTTCCCCAAAGAATTAAAAGAATCACACCACAGCAACATATGTGCACCTATGTTTATAGTGGCACAATTTGTAATAGCTAAGGTTTGGAAACAGCCCAAGTGCCCATCAACTGGAAACTGGAGAAAGAAGATGTGGGGTTTTTTTTTATAAAATGGGGTACTACTCAGCTATAAAGAATGAGAAACTAGAGTCATTTATAGCTAAATGGATGCATATTGAGGCCATACTCTTAAGAGAAATAAACAGAACACACATGTGTAAATACCGAATAGTTTCTCTAGTGTGAGAAACTGAAAGTGTAAATATGGATGAAAATGATTAAAATGAATAATTGATAATTTGAAATAGGAAAAGGTCCAAAGGTGGAGGGGTGGCAGGAGGGAAGGGGAAAGGGAAGAATGGAAAGGAAAAATTATGAGAAAGAAAAAAAAATGGAAACAAAGTCTATGTAAATAGGGAAGGGTGGTGAGGGTGAAGGGTGCACAGCTAATGGGTAATAAAATAAGAACTAAGATACATCATGTTCAGGTACAAACACCGAATGATAAATGTAAATGTATGGTATATCTAAAATGTACCAATTAATATATAAATAATTTTTAAAAAGCAAAGTAAATAGGTGGCATAGATTAACTGTGTCTTAGCCATTTTGTCATTGCTTGGATTCAATATCTACCACCAACAAATTAAAGAAAGAGAAATTTATTTTGGCTCACAGGTGTTTTTGTTTGTTTGTTTTGGGGTGTTTTTTTTTTTTTTTTTGGTGCTGGGGATCAAACTCAGGTCCTTCTGCTTGCAAGGCAGGAGGTGGAACCACTGAGCTAAATCCCTGACCCCCATGGCTCACAGTTTTTAGAGGTTTCATTCCGTCGTCTTCCAGCTCCAGAGCAGAAGTAACATGGTGGAAAAGCTTGCAGGGAGGAAAGCTATCCACATCATGGTAAGTAGAAGCAGAGAGAGGGGAACAGAGCCAGGGAGGGAGAAATACCATTCCAGGTCACACCCTCAGTGACCAGCTCTTAGGCAAGGCCCCCAACTCCTCACAGAGAGCCAGCTGTATTGCCCCCATAACCCAATCACCATGTACAAGCCTCTGAGCATGTAAGGCTGTGGGGTGACGTCCAGATATAAATTATAACATTTTGACAATATTTATTAATTTAAAATTATTAATAGGTGATGCATATTCAAGCTTCTAGTCTTATTTGTTTTATATTATATCTGATGATTATATCTGATGATGACAGAAGGTTTGTCTGGAGCCTCAGAATTTATCTAAGCTATGCATTTTAGTTTTTTCATGAGCCCCGATATTGTGGAGGTTAAAACCCAAATACCTACTTCAATATTTATTATTCTCCTCTGGCTTCTTAAATTGGTGCGCATAAAGCAAAAGCACAAATAGATGGAAATTCAGAGGCAATTTTATTATCTTAGAAGCCAAATTTGTCTTGTTTGAATGCAACATTTCTCAATCCAATGTTTAATGAGAAATTTTCCTCCAACAAATGTATTCAAAATAAAACATACAAATAACAGTAACAAACTGAAGTCTGTAGACAGGACTTGTGGAGTTGCTTTATTGAGAATATGCCATTATCACTGACCAAATCTACAAGTCCAGGAGTTGTGGAGAAGATAAGTCCTTATTTTAGTTACTATTAGGAAAGAAGGCAAAATAAATAGTACAGTGGCAATAATAGCACTGTCAGCAGGACCTTCACAGCCAGAGCTGTCTGAAAAAAAGGCTCTTGTTACTATGCTGACCTAAGTTGGAAGAATGAGACTATTTCAAATTTCCCCATAAGGTCAACATTGAACCTGACAGTTGAATTTGATTCGGTTGGTGTCCAATTCACTTTGCAACCAGAGTCGTGGAAATAATTAAGTTTGTGAACTGAGGTACCACTGTATTTGATATTAAAAATGCCCAAGATAATTTCCCATTGTGGCTGACATTGCAAAGAAAGAATTATTGTCTGTGGACTACAGTGTCAAACTGTTAAAATTTGACTTCCTACACATTAGCAATAAAATTATAACTATAGCCAAAAATTCATATACATGTCATGTATATTCTTATATTCCAGAAAGTCATTTTGTGATGACAATTATTTGGCTTCAGCCTTGAGTTTAGTCACCTATTGATTTTTAGCATTCTGCTGTTCAGCACTGGGCCCTATGTGTAGTCAAGTATATCTATAGTTTCTTGTTTATGTTTCTAGTATTTTTTATACAACTACAAGCAAATTTCAGTATATGTTCTCATTTTTCTCTATCATAATAGGTAATATGCACACTATTCTGCCCTTTAATATACTAACTTCAAGTTACAATCCAGAGTCTCAATTTTCTGAGAAAAACAAATAGTACAGAAAGTACAGTAGTTGTAAAATATTCATATCAGACATTGTAAAATTCATTGTAAAAAGACATAGGACATAAAAAATATTTCACATTAGTAAAAGAAATAATTAACCAATAAAGTAAAACAATCATTGACTTTCGTGTCTCTTTAACAACATAGCTTCAAAATCTGTTAGGTAAAAATTAACAAGGTTACAAAGAATTGAGAAAAAATTCCCAATTTCTCTCTCTCTCTCTCATTATACCCAACAAAGGACATACATTCTTTTTAAACATGCTTGTAGCATTCCCCCAAATTGACTATATATTTACAAAGGAAATTCCCTAAAATAGAAAACATCTATACTGCATAGGTTATATTTACTGGCCACAGTGCAATACAATTAAACATTCCCAATAGAAATGTATCCAGAAGGGCCAGGGATTTAGCTCAGTGGTGCCACTGCCTGCCTTGCAAGCACAAGGTCGCGAGTTCGATCCCCAGTACCAAAGAAGGAAAGAAATTTATCCAGAAAACTAGAATATGCACAACTGTAAATTAATGAAAATACTTCTAAATAAATATAAGCTGAAAGCAATCAAAATGAAAAGTTCAAATGATTCAGAATGAACTCAAAAGCTATACATATCAAAAGAAAGTAAAATAATGAGCAAAGCTTTTGACTCAAGATGCGAAAAAGAGGAAAAGAATGAAACAAAATTAAAAATTATTAAATTGCAAAAGAGAGACAACACTAAAAGCATAATGAGATGTGACCATCCATATTCAAATATAAGAAAAAATTAAATTATAAGAGAATGAGACATTCACTTTTATACCAAAAATTCTAAAAGCCCAAATAAAAAGTGACAATTTTGTAGGAAATATAAATTTCTAAAATTGGCTCAGGGAAGTATACAAAGTCTGATGAAGCAATAATAGAAAATTGAAATGACAATTTCCTCCTTCACCTTCCAGTGGCACCAGGCATAGACAACTTTGTAGGTCATTTCTTCCAAACCTCTAAGGAACAGATAGTTCTTTTCATACACAACTGTTTTAAAGCATAGATAAATGTGAAAAGCCAAATACTCATTAGTGGAACATAACCCCGATTAAAACAGCTCTTGAAGAAACAATGAGCAAATATCATCTATGGATATAGATATAAAATGTGACAAATATTAATAAATTGAATTCTATAAAGTATCAAAAACATGATTAGTGTCTCTTAAAAACAGAAGTAGAATTTGTCCTAAGAATGTAAGGCAGGATTGGCACTGGAGAGGATATGAATTGACAGAACCCTATCAGAGAGATCCAAAGGGAGTCATACAGACTTCTCAAAGGAATTTTTAAATGTTCCTATTAAATTCAACACTTATTTATGAAAACTATTATAAAACTGGAAACACCCTTAACTTGATATAGATAAGCTGCCTAAAGCTAACAATAATGACCTTATTTAATGGTGAAACTAGGTAGAGAGTAAAGCAAGTGGGGTCCTTGCTTGAGACACAGAACTTAATGGTGCATCATAAACCTCAGTATATTTTAAGTCAATATAAATGCACTATATTCATACTGGCTTTAAAATATCAAAGTTTTAAATAAAAACTCAAGCGATGCAGACCCATATGAAAGCCTGAGGCAAAAAGAGAGTTATGTGTGCCTGTGTACATACTTTTGTGTGGTGTTTGTTTAATGTTAATTTTTTTCCAGAACATTAAAATAGTTGGAAAATATTGAAAATGAAAAAATAGGTGTCATTTTACATGTTCTGAGTTTTAATATTTTATGTGTACTCAAATCAGATTTTATTATAATTTTACTTTCTTAGTTTTTAATAAAATAAAATTTATCAACAATATTTTCTTTAATTTTTTTATTTTATTAGCGCATGTTTGCAGTTCATGCAGTTTACAGTCATCTTGAGGATTGCCTACATATACATACCACAGCTTGCTTCATTTTTTAAAATTCTCTTTCTCTTCCCTCCTCCCCTCCCTACCTCCTCCTCCAATTCCCCTATCCAATTTTTCATTCTGGTTAATATTATTGATTTCAGCACATGTTGTGGCATATAACACTCACATTAATTGAGGTTATTAAGTTCCTGTACATGACATATCCTTATTCTACTTATTTCCCCATCACCTCCTCCTTTGAAACACTTCCTATTGCAAGGGATCCATTTCCTTGTCTCCTTCTACTCATCCTTTATTATTCTCTTTGTTTGTACTTTGCCTCATTCAAATGTGACTTGTTTATTTCATTCAACATTATTTTTTCCAGGTGCATCCATTTTCCTACAAATATTTCAAATCTGTCATTCTTTATAGCAGAGTAGTATTCCCTTATATATAGATATTACACTTTCTTTATCCAGAAGTCTGTTGATGTGTAAACAGGCTGATTGAAGATTTACCTATTATAAGTTGTGCAGCTGTAAATATTGGTATACATGTATCAATGTAGTATGATGTCTTAAACTCATTGGGAAAATATCTAGCAAGGGGACCCCTGGGATATATGGAATTTCTAGTTTCAGTTCTTTTTTGTTTTTTCCCAGTACTGGGGATCAAACTCAGGACCTCACGCTTGTGAGGCAGGTGTGGCACCACTGAGCTAAATCCCTGGCCCTCTAATTTCAGTTCTTTGAAAAATTGCCATTCTGATTTCCATAATGATTGTACTAGTTTACATTCCCACCAACAATGATGAAAAGATCCTTTTCCACAACAGCCATGGCAGCTATTTTTTTGGCATCTTTCACTTGTAATTCAGAGTATAACCATATTTGACAATTTCCCTTGGCCAACTGAACAATATTAAATTACCCACTCCTGGGGAAAAATGAGATGCAGGATTTCTAGATTAATTAAAAGAAAATATGTCCAAGGAAAACTTGAATCATTACAATGAAGTCAGAAAAGGAGAAAGAAAAAGAGAATACCTCAAAAGGCATTAGTAAGATGACAAGAATCTGATTGAACATATTAATTATATAAAACCTGTAAATTGATTTATTCCTCAATTAACAAGGATTATCAGAGTGAAAAAAGACATTCTGTACATGCTATTACAAGAATGTACTTATTAAAAGACCCAAAAGCACTGTCAATTAATAGACAAAGAATATTAAATAAATGTAAACAAAAAAGGAACAGGGTGACAACACTATAATCAGAAGTAGCGTTCAAATAAAAATTTATCAAATAAGACAAAGGTATAAAATCTAAATAGAAAATGTAGTAGCACACAAAGAAATTATAGTAGCAGTGAAACATAAAACACTTTAGAAAAGAACAAAGGAGAATTTGACATAAACTACAATTATAGTGTAACATTTTCTACTCTTTCAGAACCTGATGGATCAAGTAAATAAAAAAAATTTAAATATGGAGCTGTTAAAATTTCATGCTTAAAAGGCTTTGTTTTATTAATATATTTAAACTCTACTCAAATGCCCATAAGACATGTGCAATAGGTAGCTACAAGGAAAAGTTCAATAAATTCTCAAACCAGTCTGCTTTTTCTTACCACAATATAATGAAACTAGAAATGAACAGGAAAAATTAAGCTCACAAGACTAGAAATTTACCAATACCAAACTCTTCTAAACAACCCTTGGATTAGAAAAAACACATATTTAGGTCCTGTGTGACAAGCCCATTTCTGGGTGCTGGGAAAATGGCAGTGAACAAATTATTATTGTTCAAAAAGATTCATATTCTCATGAGGAGACAAAAACAATAACCAAATAATCAGTAAGTGTTTATGAAAAGTACTGAAAAGTTCAATAAAGAAAAGGCAGAATCAGAGTCAGCAATAATGGCTGGTTAAGGAAGAATCCTCAGTGAGTGGAGTTAACATCTGCACAGGGACCTAATAAGACATATGTGCAAGTGAAGCACATATGTGCCAAGAAGCATGCCCAGCGTATGCTATGGTTTGAATGTGTCCCCCCACAGTGCACAGTGGAGTTGGAAGCTCCAAATTCATATGTTAATAGGTTTGGTAGGGTCTTTGAGTGGTAACTAGGATTAGATGAAGTCACTAGAGAGGGAATCCCATGATGGTATTAGTGGCTTTATGAGAAGAGGAAGAGATCTGAACTAGCATGTTTGCTCTGTCTCACCATGTGATCCCATCTGCCATATTATGAAGCAACAAGAGGCCCTCACCAGATGCTAGCTTCCAGAACCATGAACCAAATAAACTTCTGTTCTTCCTAAGTTCCCCAGTTTGATACTCAGTTATAGAGCACCCAGAAGGAAGCTCCCCCACCACCATCCCATGCGCCTAGGACAGAGACGGTGAGCCACATGGGCACCAGAAGCACCCCCCCTCCGTGGAAATGAGAAGACACATAAACAAGCCCCCCAAACAGACTTCTGGATCACCTACAGTAACCCCAAAGGGAAACAAGATGGAGCAATCTGATACTCAACCACCTGGACTCTCTGAACTGGCAACAAAAGAGGATCGGGGAAAAATGAAATCAGAAATAATTACTCAGATAACAGCAAAGATTGTGCTCATAGTGCGACATGATAAATCTAGAGAGGGCACAGATAAAAAAATAGAGGATCTGAGGAACATGATGGAATCCCAACATAGGAAACAAATGGAATCGATAAAACAGATGTAAACAGATTTCCAGGAAATTAAATACTCCATTGAAAGTCTGTGCATCACAATGAACCAATGTGAGGACAGAATTTCAGATATAGGAGATAAGATTGCAATTAGTGACCAGGAAAAGAAAAATTGCTTCAAAATTATAAGGGAACATGAGAAACCAATCCAGCAGCTGCTAGATGATGCAAAGAAGAATAACATAAGACTGATTGGAGTCAATGAAGAAACAGGAAAGAGTGCACATGACATAAAAAACCTGTTCACAGAAGTGATGGCAGAAAATTTCCCAAACAGGGGAAGAGAACTTGACATACAGGTAAGTGAGGCATATAGGACTCCAGCTAGCCTTGACCAAAAAAATCTACACATAAGCATTTGCTCATTAGCATTCCAGAAAACCAACAGAAGAACAAAATTCTACAAGCAGCGAGAGAAAAGAAACAAATCACATACAAAGGGAAGCTCATCAGAATCACAGCAGATTTCTCAATGCAAACCCTCAAGGCAAGAGCTTGGAGTGATGTATTTCAACCCCTAAAGGATACTCAGTTATAGCAAAGAGAAACAAACTGAGACAAGAAGGAAGCATTATCCTGAGTGAGGAGCAAATGTGCTTGATATTACCTAAGAAGGAAGCCTTAATGATGTGAGTTTGAAAAATAAGGAAAATCATTTAAAAGGCAACGATTAAAGCCTGGATCACTTCAATGGTTAGAAGGCAGGAAGAAGAACAAGCTAGCAAAGCAGTCACTGAAGAGTAAGAAAATTAAGAAAAATGATACTTGGTAGCAAATGAAGGAAAGTTCCAGCATAGACAGAAATGATAAAATGAGTCAAATTCTGCTCCATCACATAAGGTGAAGACTAAAAATAACAAGCCACCCCAGAATTTGATGAGATGAAAGTCACTGATGAGGGCCGGGGATTTAGCTCAGTGGTTCCACCCATTACCTCACAAGCATAAGGACCCGAGTTTGATCCCCAGTACAAAAAAAAACAAAAAAAAGTCACTGATAATTTTTTTAAGGATAGTTCCAGTAGAGTGAAAGTACTTGACTAAAATAAAAAGACATGGAAGGTGAGGAATTGGAACCCATAAACATGGGCAATTCTCTTGAGGAATGTTGCTACAAATGGGAGCAGGAAAGTGAAGATGCTATGAGTATATGAGTATATGGCCCTTTTTTTAAAAAAAAAAAAAAAAGGTGAGAGACACTATAGTATGTTTATATTGATATGGGACCATAGAACCAACAAAAATTAATGAAGTAATTTAAAAATAGTGAAAATTAGACTATAGTATATCAAATTTAATGGTATTAAGAACTCCAAAGAAAATATTTTAGTCTTTAGTGTTATTAAACATAAAAAATGAAATGGTTTAAGTACTGAATACAAAAAGCTAAAAAAAGAACAAAACATAAATGAAAGAAGTGAAGAATTTCTAAAGATTAATTCCAAAGTTAATTTTTTAAAAACAGGGACTAGGGATATAATTCAATGGTATAGTACTTGCTTAGATTGTTTTAGGCTCTGGGTTCAATCCTCAGCACTAGAAAATGAAACAAAACAAAACAAAGCAAAAAGTACAGTGGATTCTTGACTTATGAATCTAATCAGTTCCTGAGGGCTGGTTTCAACTAAGTTAATACAGCTGTGATTTGGATGTTTACCTGGGTACATGCTATAGATAAAAAGAGGCAGAAGAGTCTTCCACTAACCTAATTAACCCAATTTGTTCATATGTGAGGCCGGTTGTAACTTGAGGATCCACTATACATATAAAAAACAGTAACAGATTAAATCCAAAAGCTGGTCCTTTGAAAAGACTAATAAAACAGACAAACATCTACTAAATTTCCCAGACAAAAGGAGAAATAAATCAGGAATTTAAAAGGGATACTATTATAAATATAAAGGAAAATTTTAAAATAATAGGCAAATAATAAACACATGCATCATTTACATATGTTTGGCCTAGTTAATTACATATATTAACTCATTTAACTCTTACAACCACCACTAGAGGTAAGCATTTTATTAGCTTAATGTTATAGATAGAGATTAGAGCAGGGAAAATTAAGTAATTAGCCCCAAATCATGTGCCTAGCAGGTGAGATAGCTGGGATTCAAACCAACATTGAGTGTCTGGCTTCAGTATTCATGCTCTTGACCCTGTTTCCAGTCTCTTGAATTAGAGGTAAAGGCCTCTGCCAATAAATATGAAAATGTAGATTTCTCAGAAAAACACAAGCTCTTGAAATTAATTAAAGAAGTAGAAAATTGAACTAGATCAACAAACATGAGAAAACTTGAAAGGTTAGTCAAAGATATAATGCCTGTTAAAGCCCTGTACTCAGATAGCTTTATAAGTAATTCTTATGTTATTGTAAATATTTAAAAGTCTTGATTCTAATAGCTTGATATTAAAGCTTCTGAATTAATTTTCCTTTTTTTTTTTGGTACCAGGGATTGAACTCGGTTCCTTCCACTTTCGAGGCAGGCGGTGGAACCACTGAGCTAAATCCCCGGCAGTATATTGTAATTTTTTTTTTAGTACCAGGGATCAAACTCGGGTCCTTGTGCTTGCCCAGCAAGTGATGAAACCACTGAGCTATGAATTAATTTTCTGAAAGTAATATAACCCTAACATCAAACCTGACAGAGGCAGCAAACACATGCACACAGCACACACACACACACGCATAATTATATAGCTCCTTCTCACTTGGAAATAAAAATAACAGCTAAGAAGTAAGAGTGCTAGGAACTATATGCTTAGTTATTCTAAGCCATTTACACATATTAATCATCATATTCACAATAACTCTATTGCTTCCATTTTATAATAAAGGAAATACAAAGAAGGTTAAGTGAGTTGTACCATACCACATGAGAGATAGTGGCAAGATTAGAATATGAACCCAGGACATAGAGTTGGTTCAACTTTAGGAAATCTACTAACTTTATTCATTCCATAAATAAATAAGGGAGAAAGCTACAGCATTGTATTCATGAAAGCTGAAAAGGTACTTGATAAAATTCAAAGTTTCTAATTAACAAACAAAAAATTCATGGTGAGTTAAAAAATAGGAATTTTCTTAGTATGTTAGAAAGTGCATCGCAAAGCAAAAGTAAAATACTAAATGCCTTCCCACTTTTGGTGGATTGATGAATGGTCAACTTGTAAGGCCCAGCTGTATTGAATCAGCATGGTCTGGGCATGGAGGATCCACCTGAGGATTGTTTCCAATAGCCATAAAAAGAGAAACTGGAGGGGAAGATTGTGGCCTGTTGATTTTCTAGAAGCTTGCTGCTGATGCTTTTCCTGATGAGAACTAGGCTGTTCTCATCAGAGGAGGAACTCTAGGCCTCGCTGTCATTGGGAATGGCTGCTATTTTTGTCAGGGGAGCTCTGGTCTCTGATCTTCACCATGAGCGTCACTTCCTGACTTCAATGTGGATCCCTCAGCTTGGTGGCACGAATCCTTCATCTCACTGGCATAGGTTTTCTGGCTTCCACCACTGGCCTTTGGGCCTTCCAGGTATAGAACCTCAATAGGACAAGCAAAAGGCATTGCCATGGGCTCTAGGCTACTAGCTGGACTTGAGGAGGACATTGCCTTGGACTCTAAGCCTTTAGCTGGACCTGTGTGGGAAACCGCTGGGATCCAGGCCCTCAGCTGAATCCTCTGGGCCTCTACTGTGTGGTTAATCTCTTGCACTCCTTTGCATTTGACTCTTTGGGTAATTATCATAAAATAATCTTATGTTATGTATCCTGTATTTAATGTATTCCCTTGCCTAATCCCACTGACTACAACACCCCTAAAACTAGAAACATTAATAATAAATATTTTAAAATATGTAAATGACAATCTATCCATTTATTAAAGGATAAAAAACTTTATATATGTTTATATAAAAAGGAATACATAGCCAGGGATTTAGCTCAGTGGTTCTGCTGCCTGCTTTGCAAGTGCAAGGTCCTGAGTTCAAGCCCCAGTACCAAAAAAAACCAAAAAACAAAAAAAAGGAAAAGGAATACATATATTTGTAATCAGTTCACTTATATTCCCAATCTATGTTTTGAAAGTTAACAGAATCCAGAGTTATTAATATTTTTATTCTGTAGGCCTATAGTTTGGGTGGTGAAATAGTTCTTATTCTTTTTGGATATTTCTGATATTTCTTAGGACTTTTGTCCATTCAGGCAAAGGAAGCAACAATAGAAATGTAATCTTCCAAATTAACATTTTATTACCTCATAATTCATTCCTTGTATTAATCAACCCACAGTTTCTCTCACCTTTTCCCTCAGTCCCAGATCCAAATGCAGCCATCCGAGACTTATGGGCTGATTAGGTTTTCCAGATTTAACAAATAAAAATATAGCATGGATGACCAATTAAAATAATATCACTTTCTATTTTATTAAAGACTTTAAAAGGAGCAGATACTTTGCCAAGTGCTCCTCATACATTATTTCACATTGTTAGACTTTAGTGTAAATTATAGTGTACTGTATGTATATACTATTATCCCTATTTTGGCTAAGAGGAAAAAATGGAGGCTCAGAGATTAAATCATTTGCTAAAGATCATAATTTATAATGGCAGGGCCAAAATTCAAACCTGTACCCTATCACTATTGGGAATTCCAGTTTAACTGGGCAAAGTGAATTTTATCTGCTGACCCTAGGGCTAACTCCAGTTTTTTAATTTTGGGCTGTGTCTCTCTGAAACCATAGCTAGCCACTAGACTGAAGGCTTCTCAGTGTGAAATTTTGCTATCTTATGCAAATTCCAGCTACATAAATTCTATATACGGAGAATCAGACATATCTGTTTTTTAGCACTTTTACATATGGATATAAGTTCTTAAATATGGATATGGGTATAATGAAATTTTATTTGATTCCTGTCCATCTACCAATAAATAGACAAATCTATGTATTTAGCTAGGACAAGTAGGCAAATGAGTATTTTTTTAGAGGTATTCATTATTTTAAAAAACTTCATTAGAAACTTTTGCAGTATATATGCCAATAATAGAGCCCCAAAGAATAATTAGAGGTCCTTCCTAAAGGACCTATTGAATATAAAATGAGGAAGTGTGTCTTCACATGGCATCAAATGTTTGTCTTAATAATAAAATTTTAATGACTTGAGTTTCTCAGGTTTTACATTTAGTAATCATTAAAGTGAAAATAAAAGATCTTCACTGTACATGAACTAGCTCTGAGAATATACACCATGAGATTTAAGGGAAAAGAGTAGTAGTTTTCAGTACTTTAAGACCAGAATAAAAACCCAGGTTCATCTCTTTCAGTATGATTTTTCAATATATAATTTTTATTTTGAAAATGTTCAAACCCACAGAAAAATTGGAAGAATGAAACAAAAATCTCATATTGCCCATGTAAATTCACTGTCAACATCACACACATACTCACACTTACCTTTTGTCAGATAATTTGGTTATAAACTACAAACATGATGACATTTTGTCTAGATACATTCATATGCATTTTTTACGAATAGAGCTTTCTAGGGCAGGGGATGTAGTTCAGTTTTGCCATGACTTCCTGGCAAGTGCAAGTACCTCAGTTTGATCTCTGGTACAAAAAAAAAAAAAAAAGAATAGAGCTTTTTCAAATGGGAAGAGGATTAAGATTTGGAGGAAGCTGGGAGGAATGGGAGGGAAAGAGGACTGAAAAAAATTAATATGTGTTATGTTCATGCACAAGCTTCTCACAATAAATGTAATCATTATGGACTACAAACACTAATAAAAAAGTACTAATAAAAAGAACATTTTGGAAACCAATTACAATGCTATTACTACTTCTAAGAAAATCAACATGAATTTGTGACATCATTCAAAAAACAACTCATATTTAAATCTTCCTAATTATTATTTTTAAATCCATTATAATTCCCCAGCCC